>NC_083107.1:60414171-60717201 GCF_949774975.1 Lagenorhynchus albirostris
CTAAACTGTTATCTTCCCTTAAGATTTTCCCTAATCACCCAATTTAAAATTGTAAGCCCTCTCCCACCCACCATCAATTGTACACCCTATCCTTTCCCCACTATCTTTTCTTCCCGTCACTTATCACCTCTGACATACTCTATACTTTGCTAATTGTATTTGTTTATTGTTTGTGTTCTCTACTGGGCTGCAAGCTCTGTGAAGGCAGGGGTTTTTATTTGATTTTTTATGTGCTAAAAAAATATACTTAATCCATGAGTGAGTGGTTAGGGCTCTTTCCTTTCCCTAGGAAATAAAGAAAGGAAACAAAACAAGGGGAAGACAATCTGTGAATACTCTATAAATCTACTGAATTGTACATTTTCAAAGGTGTATTTTATGGTATGTGGATTATATTTCAATAAGCATTATTGTTAGTCAACATACAAACCAAAAGGGAAGATAGAATTTCGGAGAGAAGGGCTCTCAGATCTGTCTTACAACTTTAGAAGACACGATAGACCGACCTTTACACAAAGGGATGAATGGATAAAAAAAACAGCAGGATTCCAGGAAGCATGCTAACCCCAGAGGAGATATCCCCCAAGTGCTGACTCATCAGTAATGGAACTCGACCAGAATCACTCAGGTCTCTTGGAATCAGAATGTTTGAGGCTTCTTTCTTACTACTTGAATTTCTCTCCTTGCTTGGTTCATTTACTTATACGTTTAAAATGTAAATGTGCTTTTTGAAATGTGTGAAAAAAATTCAGACCCTCTCTCAGCCATTCTAGAAACTGGGGATAAGAATGACCACCAGCACTGTTAAGCAGTTTCTGCAGGCAGTTCAATGTCAGGGAGCTGTAGGGTGCACAGTAATGTTGGAACCTTAATATCTCATGTGCTCACCAGGGTTCTAACAAAAACAGAACAATAAGGGTTTCCAAAAGAACATGTTACTGATTCATAAATGTATGAATTGTGCTGTGAGATGTAATATAAACAGTCCTGAATATGAAGTTCTGGTGGGGCAAATGAAGGCTGATAGTGAAATAAAAATATACATAATGTAACTAGAGTAGCCAGCCAATTTAATTAGATCTCTTGTTGCCTGGAATTAGAAAAGAGCCAATTATTTATCGGTATTACATGATAATGCTGCTTTATATTTTTATGGTTCTTCACAGTGTTTTTTCTCCGATTTTTAAAATTATGGTAAAACACAAAAACATAAAATTTGCTATCTTAACTATTTTAAAGTATACAATTCAGCAGTATTAAATACATCCATAAATGTGCCATCACCACCATTAGCCCTCCATTAAAAACTCTTTTTGTCTTTGTAAAATTGAAACTCTATGCCCATTAAACAATAACTCCCCATTCTCCCCTTTCCCCAGCCCCTGGCAACCACCATTCCACTTCCTGTCTCTATGATTTTGACTTTTCTAAGTATGTCATACAAATGGAATCATACAGTATTTTCTTTTTGTGACTGGCCTGTTTCAAATAGCATAGTGTTCTTAAGGTTCATCCATGTTTTATCGTATGTCAGAATTTCTTTCCTTTTTCAGGCTGAATAATATTCCATTGTATGTATATACCACATTTTCCTCATCCATTTATCTGCTAATGGGCACATGGGTTGCTTTTGTGTTTTAGTTATTGTGAATAATGCTGCAACGTACATGGCTATAAAAATATTTCTTTGAGACCCTGCTTTCAATTCTTTTGTGTATGTGTCAAGAAGTGGAATTACTAGATCATATGGTAATTGTATTTTTAATTTTTTGTGGAACCTCCATACTGTTTTCCAGAGTAGCTGTACAACTTTCCATTCCCACTAACAGTGCACAAAAGTTCCAATGTTTCTATATCCTCCCCAACACTTGTTATTTTCTGTTTCTTTTGATAGTAGTAATGGGTGTGAGGTGGCATATTATTGTAGTTTTGATGTGCATTTCCCTAATGATTAGTGATGTTGAGCATCTTTTCATGTACTTGTTGGCCATCTTTATATCTTCTTTGGAGAAATGTCTATTCATGTCCTTTGCCCAGTTTTTAATCAGATTGTTTTTTGATTGTTGTTGAATTTTAGAAGTTTTCTATATATTCTGGATATTAATCCCTTATCAGATATATGATTTACAAATATTTCTTCCCATTCTCTGGGTTGCCTTTTTACTCTGTTGATAGTATCCTTTGGTACACAAAATTATAAAATTTTCATGAAGTCCAATTTGTTTGTTTTTTCTTTTGTTGTTTATACCTTTGGGTGTCATAGTCAAGAAATCATTGCCAAATCCAATGTTATGAAGCTTTTGTCCTATGTTTTCTTTTAAGAGTTTTACAGTTTTAGGTCTTACATTTAGATCTTTGATCCACTTGAGTTAATTTTGTGTATGGTATTAGGTAAGGGTCCAACTTCTTTCCTTCTCCATGTAGATATCCCCTTTTCCTGGCACTGTTTGTTGAAGAGACTGACTTTTCCCCATTGAATGGTCTTGGCAAAAAAAATCCTTTGACCGTATATGTGAGGGCTAATTTTGGGGCTCTCTATTCTGTTCCATTGGTGTATATGTCTGTGTCTATGCTAGTACCACACTGTTTTGATTATTATAGCTTTGTAATAAGATTTTTAGATCTGAAACTATGAATCCTCCAGCTCTTCTTTTGCAAGATTGTTTTAGCTGTTTGGGGTCCTTTGAGATTCCATATAAATTTTTGCATGTTTTTTTCTATTTCTGCAAAAAATGTCATTGGGATTTTGATATTGTATTGAATCTGTAGATTGCTTTGGGTAGTATTGATATCTTAGCAATACTAAGTCTTCCAATCCATGAACATGGGATATGTTTCTACCTATTTTTGCCTTCTTTAGTTTCTTTCAGTAATGTTCTATAGTTTTCATTGTACAAGTCTTTTACCTCCTTGGTTAAGTTAATTCCTAAGTATTTTATACTTTTTGTTACTATTGCAAATGGAATTTTTTTCTTAACTTTTGTTTCAGATTGTTCATTGTTAGTGCAACAGTGATTTTTGTGTGCAACTGACTTGTGTGTGTTGATTTTGTATCCTACTATTTTGAATTCATTTATTAATTCTAACAATTTTGTTGTGGAATCTTTAGGATTTTGTACATACAAGATTATATTATCTGCAAGCAGAGATAATTTTATTTCTTCCTTTCCAGTTTGGATGACTTTTATTTCTTTTTCTTGTCTAATTGCTTTGGCTAGAACGTCTAGTACTATGTTGAATAGAAGTAGTGAAAGCAGGCAACCTTGCCTTGCTCCTGATCTTAGAGAGAAAGCTTTCAGTTTTTCACCATTGAGTATGACATTTGCTGTGGGTTTTTCATAAGTGTCTTTTATTATGTTGAGGTTGTTTTCTTCTATTCCTGGTTTATTGAGCATTTTTATCATGAAATGGTGTTGAATTTTGTCAGATGCCTTTTCTGCATCCATTGAGGTAATCATGTGTTATTTTTCCCCTTCATTCTATTAATATGCTGTATTACATTAATTGATTTTTGTATGTTTAACCATCCTTGCATTACAGGAACAAATCCCATTTGGTCATGGTGTATAATTATTTTAATATTCTGGTGAATTTAGTTTGCTAATATTTTGTTGAGGATGTTTTCCATCAGTGTTTATAGGGATATTGTATTGATATGGGAAACTGTAGTTTTCTTGTAGTGGCTTTGGTTTGGTATCCAGGTAGTGCTGGCTTCATAGGATAACTTAGAAAGTGTCCCCTCATTTTCAATTTTTAGGAAATGTTTGAGAAGGATTGGTGTTAGTTCTTCTTTAAATGTTTGGTAGAACTCACCAGTGAAGTCATCAGGTCCAGGGCTTTTCTTTGTTGTAAGATTTTTGATTATTGATTCATTCTCCTTACTAGTTATAGATCTATTCAGATTTTCTATTCCTTCATAATTTAGTCTCGGTAGGTTTTGTGTTTTTAGGAATTTGTCCATTTCATCTAGATTATCCAATTTGTTGGTGTACAGTTATTCATAGTACTCTCTTATACTCTTTTTTATTTCAATAACAGTGCTTGCTTCAGGGGAAGAGAACTGGGTAAGTGGTGATCAGGAATAAGAGTGAGTTTTACAGTTTTGTTCTGTTTAAATCTTTACCCTTTGCACATATGTTAATAAATCAGAAGTTAATAAAATGATCTCTTGGGAAGACTTAACATATACAGACAGTGTTGATATCAAATGAGAAGCTACAGTAATCTCCTAACCTTCTCCTTGCTCCTTGCTTTTCTTGCTCCACGTCATCCTTCCCTTCAGTTGGAAAGGATCAGCTTCCTAAAGCACAGGTCTGACTATGCATTCACCCCCTCAGAATTCTTCTTCACAGTCCATTCATTCTCTGTAGAATAAAGCCCAAATTCCTTAGTGAACTTTTCATGAAATGTCCCAACTTACTTTTCACACCATCTTGCTGCAATTCTCTTCTGTAATCCTCTGCTTTGACCCTAGCACACCCTGGGATTTTGTCCTTTGTCTGCACCCTGCACATCAGGGTTTTGGCTCATGTTCTTATTACTGTTCTATTTGGAATATGTTACCGCCCCTCATCTGCCTCTCACAAGCATATCCATCTTTCAAGGTTTGCTCATGGGCCACCTCTATTTAAATCTCCCTGATCTTCTAAAGTCAAAATTCATCTTCATTCATGCATGCCTTTAATCATTCAAAAAAATTTTGTGTGTGCACACTATGCTTGGCAGAGAGGAAGAAGGTGCAGGTCCTATCATCAAGTTGCTTTAAGTCTTCTAGGAAGAAACTGATGTGCACTTATCATAACTAGCATTAATGGAGCACATACTAAGTGTCAGTAATGTATTAACTCAATCTTCACAATAACCTGATGAAGTAGGGGCTATTTTTTGCCTTAATTTGAAAAGTTAAGCACACAGAGGTTAAATACTTTGCCCAAGGTTTGCAAACCTGGAAGGAAGAGGAGCTGGAATTCAAACCAGGCATTATGAGTGCAGAGATCCGGTATTTCATTTCACTACTTGCCATAGATGTTTCATAATAAACAAGTGTACTTCCCTCATCTACATTCTGATTTAATTGGTCTGAGTTGAAATCACTGTTGTTTTAAAGTGCCTCAGGTGACTCCACTGTGCAGCCAGAATTGAGAACCTCTGCTATTGAGGATATGGTGATAGCAAAAAGGGTAGATGATTAAATAGGCCTGGGGCATGAGGACTGGAAGAGGCTTGAATTAGTTTAACTGGAGATTGGAAAACAATGAGTGGTGAGGGAAGGACAGGACATAAGAGACGGAGGAGCTTCAGGAACTGGGAACTGCTGGGCCAGGCTGGGAGAGGAATCAGACTGTTAGAGACGAAAGAAGGGGCCACGTCAGCCTTGAATGCCATGCCTAAAGAATGTGGAATTAATCCTTTAGGCAATAGGGAGACATGGAAGGCTTAAAAATTATTTTTGCGGGCTTCCCTGGTGGCGCAGTGGCTGGGAGTCCACCTGCCGATGCAGGGGACACGGGTTCGTGCCTCGGTCCGGGAAGATCCCACATGCCACGGAGTGGCTGGGCCCGTGAGCCATGGCTGCTGAGCCTGCGCGTCCGGAGCCTGTGCTCCGCAATGGGAGAGGCCACAGCAGTGAGAGGCCCGTGTACCGCAAAAAAAAAAAAAAAAGATTTTTGCATTCATAATTTTTACTAAGCCTCCTAGAGGCTTACATGAGGCATTCAGAGAAAATCTGCTCTAGTGTATGTGTAGGATTTATGTAACACTAGTGTTTGATCTGCGGTGCTACGTGGGGGAGCACCTAACAGTACCCTTTGTCCACAAGGCAGAAAGAGCCAGTGTTCATTTGGAAGCATGTAATAGTTATGACAGGCTTGTGCTGTATTTCCAAAATGCCAAAAATCCCATCAGGACAGACATCTCTGATGGGGAGAGGCCGTATCTGCAGCCTTGCTTTCTCCATCTCTGCCAGATATAAAGCCTCAGCCGCTTGTCAGTGGATTTGGGTTGATCTGGTGAGGATGGACAAAGGAAGGCTGGCACTAAGAGGGGCCTTTACAATGTGGTGATGGTCTCAGTCTGCATATAAAACTTTATGCAGATCAGGAGCTGCCGACTGGAGTGGTGAGCAGGCTTGCTGAACATCAGAAGAGTGACCTAATAGAGCCAATCTGCAAAGACTGGAAAGTTAATTACAACAGGAGCAAATCACACTTCTATGCAGTAGATGCTTGATGCATTTTTAGAAGCCCAAGGAAGCCACAGAGAATAAAAAAGGAGGTATGGAGAAACAGATAAAGAGGAAACAAGGTTTCTAGAAAGTTAAATTATAACATGCCCAGCCTTGCCTAAAATCATAATAAGTTCACAGACATGCCAAAACATACCACCAGACACAGCCCTGCCCACCAGAAAGACAAGATCCAGCCTCATGCACCAGAACACAGGAAACAGTCCCCTCCACCAGGAAGCCTACACAACCCACTGAACCAACCTCACCCACTGGGGGCAGACACAAAAACAATGGGAACTACAAACCTGCAGCCTGCAAAACTAAGACCTTAAACACAGTAAGTTAAGCAAAATGAGAAGACAGAGAAACACATAGCAGGTGAAGAAGCAAAGTAAACACCCACTAGACCAAACAAATGAAGAGGAAATAGGCAGTCTACCTGAAAAAAAATTCAAAGTAATGATAGTAAAGATGATCCAGAATCTTGGAAATAGAATGGAGAAATTACCAGAAATGTTTAACAAGGACCTAGAAAAACTAAAGAGCAAACAAACAGTGATGAACAACACAATAAGTGAAATTAAAAATTCTCTAGAAGGAATCAATAGCAGAATAACTGAGGCAAAGAACGGATAAGTGACCTGGAAGATAAAATAGTGGAAATAACTACCACATAGCAGAATAAAGAAAATAGAATGAAAAGAATTGAGGACAGTCTCAGAGACCTCTGGGACAACATTAAACACACCAACATTCGAATTATAGGGGTCTCAGAAGAAGAAGAGAAAAAGAAAGGGACTGAGAAAATATTTGAAGAGATTAGAGTTGAAAACTTCCCTAGTATGAGAAAGGAAATAGTCAAGTCCACGAAGCACAGAGTCCCATACAGAACAAATCCAAGGAGAAACACACCAAGACACATATTAATCAAACTATCAAAAATTAGATACAAAGAAAAAATATTAAAAGCAGCAAGGGAAAAGCAACAAATAACATACAAGGGAATCCCCATACAGTTAACAGCTGATCGTTCAGCAGAAACTCTGCAAGCCAGAAGGAAGTGGCAGGACATATTTAAAATGATGAAAGGGAAAAACCTACAACCAAGATAACTTTACCCAGCAAGTATCTCCTTCAGATTTGATGGAGAAATTAAAACCTTTACAGATAAGCAAAAGTTAAGAGAATTCAGCACCACCAAACCAGCTTTACAGCAAATGCTGAAGGAACTTCTCTAGGCAGGAAACACAAGAGAAGGAAAAGACCTACAAAAACAAACCCAAACAATTAAGAAAATGGCAATAGGAACCTACATATCGATAACTACCTTAAATGTAAATGGATTAAAGGCTCCAACCAAAAGATATAGACTGGCTGAATGGATATAAAAACAAGACCAGTATGTATGCTGTCTACAAGAGACCCACTTCAGACCTAGGGACACATACAGACTGAAAGTGAGGGAATGGGAAAAGATACTCCATGCAAATGGAAATCAAAAGGAAGCTGTAGTAGCAATTCTCATATCAGACAAAATAGACTTTAAAATAAAGACTATTACAAGAGACAAAGAAGGATACTACATAATGATAAAGAGATCAATCCAAGAAGAAGATATAACAATTGTAAATCTTTATGCACCCAACATAGGATCACCTCAATACATAAGGCAAATGCTAACAGCCATAAAGGGGAAATCAACAGTAACACAATAATAGTAGGGGACTTTAACACCCCACTTTCACCAATGGACAGATCATCCAAAATGAAAATAAATAAGGAAACACAAGCTTTAAATGATACATTAAACAAGATGGACTTAATGGATATTTATAGAACATTCCATCCAAAAACAACAGAATACACTTTTTTCTCAAGTGCTCATGGAACATTCTCCAGGATAGATCATATCTTGGGTCACAAATCAAGCCTTGGTAAATTTAAGAACATTGAAATCGTATCAAGTATCTTTTCCAACCACAATGCTATGAGACTAGATATCAATTACAGGAAAAAATCTGTAGGAAATACAAACAGATAGAGTCTAAGCAACACATTACTAAATGACCAACAGATCACTGAAGAAATCAAAGAGGAAATCAAAAAATACCTAGAAACAAATGGCAATGAAAATACGATGACCCAAAACCTATGGGATGCAGCAAAAGCAGTTCTAAGAGGGAAGTTTATAGCAATGCAATCCTACCTCAAGAAACAAGAACATCTCAAATAAACAACCTAACCTTAACCTAAAGCAATTAGAGAAAGAAGAAGAAGAACAACAACAAAAACCCCCAAATTTAGCAGAAGGAAAGAAATCATAAAGATCAGATCAGAAATAAATGAAAAAGAAATGAAGAAAATGATAGCAAAGATCAATAAAACTAAAAGCTGGTTCTTTGAGAAGATAAACAAATTGATAAACCATTAGCCAGACTCATAAAGGAAAAAAAAGGAAAAGACTCAAATCAATAGAATTAGAAATGAAAAAGGAGAAGTAACAACTGACACTGCAGAAATACAAAGGATCATGAGAGATTACTACAAGCAGCTATATGCCAATAAAATGGACAACCTGGAAGAAATGGACAAATTCTTAGAAAAGCACAACCTTCCAAGACTGAACCAGAAAGAAGAGAAAATATAAACAGACCAATCACAAGCACTGAAATTGAGACTGTGATTAAAAATCTTCCAACAGGGCTTCCCTGGTGACGCAGTGGTTGAGAGTCTGCCTGCCAATGCAGGGGACGCGGGTTCATGTCCCGGTCCGGGAAGATCCCACATGCCACGGAGCGGCTGGGCCTGTGAGCCATGGCCGCTGAGCCTGCGCGTCCGGAGCCTGTGCTCCACAACAGGAAAGGCCACAACAGTGAGAGGACCGCGTACGGTCCTCATCTTCCAACAAAAGCCCAGGAACAGATGGCTTCACAGCTGAGTTCTATGAAACATTTAGAGAAGAGCTAACACCTGTCCTTCTCAAACTCTTCCAAAATATAGCAGAGGGAGGAACACTCCCAAACTCATTCTACGAAGCCACCATCACGCTAATACCAAAACCAGAGAAAGATGTCACAAGAAAAGAAAACTACAGGCCAATGACTGATGAACATAGACGCAAAAGCCTCAACAAAATACTAGCAAACAGAATTCAACAGCACATTAAAAGGATCATACACCCTGATCAAGTGGGGTTTATTCCCAGGAATGCAAGGATTCTTCAATATACGCAAATCAATCAGTGTGATAAACCATATTAACAAATTGAAGGAGAAAAACCATATGATCATCTCAATAGATGCAGAAAAAGCTTTCGACAAAATTCAACACCCATTTATGATAAACACCCTCCAGATAATAGGCATAGAGGGAACTTTCCTCAACATAATAAAGGCCATATATGACAAACCCACAGCCAACCTCATCCTCAATGGTGAAAAACTGAAACCATTTCCTCCAAGATCAGGAACAAGACAAGGTTGCCCACTCTCACCACTATTACTCAACATAGTTTTGGAAGTTTTAGCCACAGCAATCAGAGAAGAAAAGAAAAAAAAGGAATCCAAATTGGAAAAGAAGAAGTAAAACTGTTACTGTTTACAGATGACATGATGCTATACGTAGAGAATCCTAAAGATGCTACCAGAAAACTACTAGAGCTAATCAATGAATTTGGCGAAGTAGCAGGATACAAAATTAATGTACAGAAATCACTTGCATTCCTGTACACTAATGATGAAAAATCTGAAAGAGAAATTAAGGAAACACTCACATTTACCATTGCAGCAAAAAGGGTAAAATACCTAGGAATAAACCTACCTAAGGAGACAAAAGACCTGTATGCAGAAAACTATAAGACACTGATGAAAGAAGTTAAAGATAATACAGACAGATGGAGAGATAGACCATGTTCTTGGATTGGAAGAATCAACATTGTGAAAATGACTATACTACCCAAGGCAATCTACAGGTTCAGTGCAATCCCTGTCACACTACCAGTGGCATTTTTCACAGAACTAGAACAAAAAATTTCACAAGTTGTATGGAAACACAAAAGACCCCGAATAGCCAAAGCAATCTTGAGAAAGAAAAAGGGAGCTGGAGGAATCAGGCTCCCTGACTTCAGACTCTACTACAAAGCTACAGTAATCAAGACAGTATGGTACTGGCACAAAAACAGAAATATGGATCAATGGAACAGGATAGAAAGCCCAGAGATAAACCCACACACATATGGTCACCTTATCTTTGATCAAGGAGGCAAGAATGTACAGTGGAGAAAAGACAGGCTCTTCAATAAGTGGTGCTGGGAAAACTGGACAGCTACATGTAAAAGAATGAGATTAGAACACTCCCTAACAGCATGCACAAAAATAAACTCAAAATGGATTAAAGACCTAAATGTAAGGCCAGACACTATCAAACTCTTAGAGGAAAACATAGGTAGAACACTCTGTGACATAAATCACAGCAAGATCCTTTTTGACCCACCTCCTAGAGAAATGGAAATAAAAACAAAAATAAACAAATGGACCTAATGAAACTTAAAAGCTTTTGCACAGCAAAGGAAACCATAAACAAGACAAAAAGACAACCCTCAAATGGGAGAAAATATCTGCAAACGAAGCAGCTGACAAAGGATTAATCTCCAAAATATACGTGCAACTCATGCAGCTGAATATCGAAAAAACAAACAACCCAATCCAAAAATGGGCAGAAGACGTAAATAGACATTTCTCCAAAGAAGATATACAGATTTCTAACAAACACATGAAAGGATGCTCAACATCACTAATGGTTAGAGAAATGCAAGTCAAAACTACAATGAGATATCACCTCACACCAGTCAGAATGGCCATCATGAAAAAGTCTACAAACAATAAATGCTGGAGAGGGTGTGGAGAAAAGGAAACCCTCTTGCACTGTTGGTCGGAATGTAAATTGATACAGCCAGAATGGAGAACAGTATGGAGATTCCTTAAAAAACTAAAAACAGAACTACCATGTCACCTAGCAATCCCACTACTGGGCATATACCCGGAGAAAACCATAGTTCAAAAAGAGTCGTGTACCACAGTGTTCACTGCAGCTCTATTTACAATAGCCAGGACATGGAGGCAACCTAAGTGTTCGTCGACAGATGAATGGATAAATATGTGGCACATATATATGATGGAATATTACTCAGACATAAACGAAATTGAATTATTTGTAGTGAGGTGGATGGGCCTAGAGTCTGTCATACAGGGTGAAGCAAGTCAGAAAGAGAAAAACAAATGCCGTATGCTAACACATATATATGGCATCAAAAAAAAAAAAGTTCTGAAGAACCTAATTGCAGAAGAGGAGTAAAGGCGCAGATGTAGGGAATGCACTTGAGGACACGGGGAGGGGGAGGGGAAGCTGGGATGAAGTGAGAGAGTGGCATGTAGATATATACACTACCAAATGTAAAATAGCTAATGGGAAGCAGCCACATAGCACAGGAAGATCAGCTCGGTGCTTTGTGACCACCTAGAAGGGTGGGGTAGGGAGGGTGGGAGGGAGACACAAGAGGGAGGGGATATGGGGATATATGTATATATATATAGCTGATTCACTTTTTGATACAGCAGAAATTAACACACCATTGTAAAGCAATTATACTCCAATAAAGATGTTAAAAAAATTTTTTAAAACAAGTTCATAGTCACTGAAAAAAAAAAACTGTATACAGATCATATTTCTCTGGGCTCAGCCCATAACGCTGCATTTCCTGTTGCCATGGTCACTATTACAATCCCCAGGATTCTGTCAAGGAGAGAGAGAGAGAGTGAGCCAGACAGGACAGTAGTTTTTGTTTCTTATTTCCCTTCTTTTCCCACTTCTTTCCTTCTTTTATCTCAAAGAAACGCCAAAAGAAAAGTGCAAGCCAAACAGGCAAGAAAAGCAGGGGAAATCTTTGCCTTTTCTCCACATGTTGGCTCCTAAGGATGCACCAGGCTCCTTGAAGATGTGCCCTGAGTCAAGGTATCTGGACCGAACACTCTTGGTTGCCTAAGCAGAGCACCTGCTTCCCTGCTTCCTCCTTTATAACCCAACCCAACTTGGTAAATGGAATAAATGTAGCCTGAGGGCTCAAAGGAAGCTGGTCCATCCCCAGCTCCTGGGGAGGATCCCAATTCCAAGTCTATGCCAAGGATGGTTTTATATGTGTGTGTGTGTGTGTGTGTGTGTGTGGTGTGTGTGTGTGTGTGTGGTGTGTGTGTGTGTGGTGTGTGTGTGTGTGGTGTGCGTGTGTGTGCGTGTGTGTGGTGTGTGTGTGTGGTGTGTGTGTGTGTGTGGTGTGTGTGGTGTGGTGTGTGTGTGGTGTGTGTGTGTGGTGTGGTGTGTGTGTGGTGTGTGGGGGGTGTGTGTGTGTGGTGTGTGTGTGTGTGTGTGTGTGTGTGTGTGTGTGTGTATAGTCCCCCTTGCTGGTGATTGCTTCAGGGCCGCAGGCTTGAGCCCATCATTCCAGGGCTCTCTCCAGTTGATCGTGACTATTCAAGGGTGGGCTGTGTCCCACGATGTATCAGACAGACAGGAAGGAAAAACTTTAATTGTATGTTTTTCAGGGTGAGGTCGCCTCTCTTGTTGGAAATGAACAAGGGAGCAGGTTGTTCCAGGTATGCTGGCAGCCATGTTGTGACCATGGGGCAAGTTAGGCTGAGGAAAAAGCCAGCACATAAAGGAGGAAGGCAGCCAGATGAATCAGAGAAATGGAGCTGGAGCTCTGATTGTCTTGTGCCTAGAGCCTGGACCTACCTCTGGACCACCTATTCTGTGAGATAAAATTTCCCTTTCATTTGGGCTTGCCGCTGAAACATTATTCCTGACTGCTGTCTAACTCACAGTGCCTTTCCATACAGTGAATTCAGCTAGGGAAGACTGTAATGATATGTTTATATCAGAATCTGCAGAGTGTTTTCTCAACAGTTCTCTCATCCAAACCACCTAAGATCCTCTTGAGGCAGTAGATAGACATTATTATTCCTGTAACTCAGAGCAGTGAAGTGACTTGCCTAAGGTCACATGGCTCAGATCTTCTCTATTTTAATCTTGTGCTCTTTTTACTATATCAAGTTCCTCACGTGACTGTTACTGTAAATTCTGAGCTATACCACAATTTATTATATAATATTATTATAAAGTAAAAATTCCACTCATTTGTATAGTGTCTTTCACTTTTAAAAGACTGGTTACATCTGTGCTTTAATCTCACAAGACCCCTGAAGTAAGAGGTTCAGGTATTATAGTCAGATGCAGAAAAAGCAATCGCTGAAATTAAGAGACTCAGCTGGTCAAAAGCCTATGATCTGGAAAAAACAAAACAAAACAAAAAAACCTAGGCCAATCAAGATCTTTCTTGGGATTTTGCAATTATGATCTTGCAAACTGGGAGCCAAGCTGAAGGTAGGGAGAGATGGAGAAGAGAAAGCACGGGGCCCTGGGAGAACCTGGGAGAGGAGATGCTTATTTCCTGGCCACATCCCAGGTCCCATTTCCAGTCTGAAGGAGGCCCAGCTGGACTCAGTCTCTGGTGCATAACAGAGTAAAAGGTTTTTCGGGCGCTGTTACTCCAGCCAGTTTGAATTGGTTGCTGTTCCTTGAGGCTTTGATCAAAATGCTTTTCATGTTTGTTGTTTACGTCTTGTTTCCCTGAAATGATTGGGAGGGAAATGAAGGCATGTAACATGAAAAGGCCATGTGTGCTTGTCTTTTGGTAGCCTGTAAGCAGGGGTCTCCAGAGAGCCAGGCTCTAGGTAGAAGCGTATCAAAGAATCCCAAGAACTGTGGTAGCCACTGAGAAAGAAGAACATGGCCTGCATGCCTGGGATGCTCTAGGAGGAAAAATGAGAGCGGGAGACCTTGGAATCACGCTGTCAGAAAGTCCCTGTGGACTTGCCGATACACTTATGACCATGCTTCACGACCAGGGCTGATTTTAACCCCTCAGGAAAGATTCGTCAATATTTGAAGACATTTTTGGTTGTTACAACTTGGAGCGGGGGATGCTATTGGCATCTACTGGGTAGAGCCAGGGATGCTGCTAAACTTCCCACAGCACACAGGACAGCCCCCTACGATGAAGAATCATCCAGCCCGACGTGTCAGTAGTGCCAGGGTGGAGAAACTCTGGTTTAGGAGGGTGTTTATTTTTCGGTGTATGTATCAGAATCTTATGCTTGTTTATGTTCCAATCTAGGAATTTACCATAAATATTATATTATAAATACTTGCTTTCAATGACTAAAGTGTGTACTGCTAAGGATCCCTATCTCCAGGCTCATTCTTGATCACTGCATCACTCAGGGCAAATCCTAACGCAAAGATATTCACTCCTGGGCAGTTGGGTGGATTAAAAAGAGCTTATGCGTGTGTTCGATGACTGATATATGCCCATGCCATTAGATTCATTGATCCAAGTAGCATGTTTCTACATGTCACAAAACCAAAAAGGGAAAGCCTTTTCTGGTACGGGTGTTTCAGACCATCCTTTTGTACCTCGTTAAGAATCTGACATATGGTAATGCTTACCCCACATCCACAAAAGCTTCAACCAATAGTGATTTCTAGTGAGACTACAAACAGTAATTACGTTTCTGAAGTGGTAGTTTAGATCTTATATTGCCAGTGGGAAAAAAGACTAGTTTGCAGACATGCCCCCAGATGAGCTCTGAAGAACTCCTTCCAAGAGTTATTTATCCTCTGTAGTGGAAGGGGGGGCAGGAAGAGCAGTAAATCTGGGGGAAGGGCAGAGGATCTCAGTGAAAGGCGAGGTGGGCAATGACTGCTCCTCTGGACACTGTCCTCGGTTTCAAAGATCCTCCTGGAAGCTTTGGAAGATGAGTTTCTCTCATCAGAAGCTTCTTTACCTAATGTGTTTGATGCTGTGGATTAGCCCTCCCTCCTCCCAGTGAGTTTTCTCCCTCGGGCTCTGAGGTTTGTGGTTGCCAAGGGGCCGTCCCCTGTGCTCTGGAGCTGGCTCTTTGGTTCAGTCCAACTGTGATCCCCAGAGCCTTGCCTGTCCCGAACACTCTGTGCTTTTTGGTCTGTCTTCAATTCTGAGGCCCAGAAAAACATTTTCGTGTCTGGCACAGCCTTCCAGCTGAGGTAGGAAGGAAGATGAGGGTGTGTCTGCAAGATCCATAGTATCTTCCTGTGTGCCTCTGGGTAAAGCGTGGGTTCGTCTCAGATGACAGGGTTTTAGGTCTCCTCGTGTTGCTGGGAGGCAGGCGTGGGGCTGCGGGTCAAAGTGCATTCCTGAATCCCAGCAACCAGAGGCTTGGGGAGAGTGGAGGGGGTCGAGGCGGGCAGTGACTGCAGCTGAGCTTTTGAGGGCTGTGGAGGATTAAGTCCCAGAAATTAGAGGGGACCGGCAGAAAGAGAGTCATGTAGAAGCAAGAGACCCAGCTTTCCAAAGGGAGCGGCGTGGCCTCGTGCTCCAGAGGCCCTCTAGGACCTTTCCAGCTCTTCCGGAGCCTCCCGACAGTCGCAGCAGAGCTGTCTAGTGGCCTGTTACAGGAGATGCGATTGGTCCTTTGTTCCTCTTCATGGGAAGTGTTAGAAGTTTAGAGTCCTATAATAATATCATTTGTTGAATGCTCACCATATGCTACACACTGCACACGTTGTGATCTTATTTATCATGGAGATCCTATCAGGTAAGTACTATTGTGCCCATCTTTCAGGGTACGAAATTGAGGCTCAGAGAACTTTAGTGAGCTGTCCATCTTCAGTAAGCTATACGTAAGTTATGGCGTGAACATGTAGCAGAGCCAGAATGCCATTCCAGGCCTCAAACGTTTAACCCCACTCACTACCCCAGTTTACTACTCTAAAGATGGTTTCACCTTCGTTTTGTCTTGATGCATCTATCCCAGGCTTTTTGAAATACTCTGTTGCCAATAGTTTAGATGTACACAGTGAAATACATACTTTGTGTGATAAAATTGTCTTAGCTATAAAGATTAAGAGATTTTTTGTGTTTAAGAGTCATATTTGGGCCTGAACTCACATACGGCTTTCTCTCTCTCACAAATGTTATTTAGGGTAGAGTGATGCACCAGCCATATTTTTAAGTTTAACCAGACATAACACACCCATCTAAATAAACATTTGAGAGTATTGTAATTGGCTTTGTAATGGGATGTTAAAATGGGATGATCCTTTGTCTTAGTTTCAGCTGAGACTAAGAGCTAACTACTTCCATGTTCTGAAGTGGTCTCCTTGAGGCTCCTCTCACCGTTGCTTGAAGTGGGTGGGAGTGGGGAGACCACTGGCTCCCCTTCTGCATCTGGGGAGGGAGAGAAAGAGGGAAAATGCCAACAACTTTTCCTAAAGAAACTCTGCCTTCTGATCTCCAGCTGCCCTCTCGGCTTCTACCACCACTTATGTTGTCTGGAGGGATGCAGGTGGCTGGGGATCCTGGTTCTTGGTTACTTCCTTTGGAAGTCCAACTTGGATGCCTGGTGACCCCAGTTGAAAAGACTGAGTAGTTGCATCCCTTGGGCTTGAGGGCATTGTGCACTGGTGTCTGACTCCTGATTAGGACAGGAGAGGGAATAGCTCGTGACAAACAAGACTAGCTGTGTGAGAGTCAGCCTGAGGTTGCGTTAGGTCCTGCCCAAGCCGGGTGCAAGGAGAGCTCAGGAGATGGCAGCAGAAAGCCACTGGAGGTCGATTGCCAGCTGCTCAGGGGCTGAGGATGGAACCGTAAACCCCCAGCCAGAGCAGATTCATATGTATTGACATTTGGGACCTGCAGTTGAGGGGTCCCCAGCAGAGTCGGGGGCATCTCTGAAGAACCCATGGAAGTGCTTCCATGGGGACAAGAAACAGCTGTACATGCCTGCCAAGCCCAGGGAACCTGGATGCCAGCTCAGAACAGTACCAACCAGTAAGGACCTCTGTCACCTTTGTCTCTCCTCTCTGCACACTCTTCAACTCTGGACATGAAGAAACTACCATTAGCAGCCAAGGGGAAGGGTGATAAAGGTGCAGAAGCAGAGAAAGAGAATGAAGTCATGCCCCTTCCACTGCAGAAAGCAAGCCTGGGGGTGGGGGATGAAACTGTGAATGCCATTTTCAAGTTTTTAAGTATTACCTAGGTATTACCTCCACATTAATGACTGAACTGAGATTGTTTGGGGCTGTAATGTGAGCACGCTCTTTTAAAAAACTCCGAGCGTGATCTGCAGTATTAAGGGACCTACTCAGATTTCATCCAGGGCAGAAGCAGGAGCTCCCCACAGGTAGTGTGTGAGTGGGCACTGGGGGCATCTGGGGAAAATCCGGGAGCGTTAGGATGGTGCCCTCTGTGTCTGCTTTCCAAAGGACACCCTGGATCTCACCTCCTGTCTTCCTCACTCAGCCTGCTCCCAAGCATGGTCCAACCTCAGGGCCTTTGCATTTGCTTTTCCCGTATTATCCACATAGGTTGCTCCCTGGCTTCCTTCATCTTTCTCTCGGTTTAAATGTCCCTTTATCAGACATTTCTCTAACCACACAATGCAAATCATCACCCCTCTGTCCAGCCCCCTCATCCTACTTTCTTAAGTTTTTCATAGCCCATATCACCACCAGATCTAGACCTCTTATATGTATTTGTTTATTGTGTGGTCCCAGATTGGCAGCTCTAGGAGAATGGAGACTATTTTGTTCACTGTTTTTCCGAAGCACCTGGAATTGTGGATGGCACATGGCGGTGGCCCAATGGGTATTTGTTTTGCTGTCATTGAATATCTCTGCCTCACCAGACCCCTTTTACTGTTCAGAGTACAGATCTACTCACTATGTTATAAAAGTGAATCCAGTCCGGGCAAGTTGACGCGTACCTTTGTATCAAAAGCATGTTTTCTCTGTCTGGGATCCAAGGGAGCCCAGAGGAGGGAATTCACTTCTCATTGAGATGTCAGTGACCTGATCTCTTGGAAACTATACATTGGGTTGCCCCAAAGGAATAGATTTTCTTTTTCTTTTTGTTTCTGAGAAGAAAAAAGGCAGACATAATTCCTTCTCACTAGAGCCCGAAGGGTGATTTTTATGAATCTTTACCACATGTCCGCACAAACTTTAGCCTTTCTCTCACTGAGGGAAAGAATTTGAGCAATTTTTACTAGAGTCTTGTCAATGCAGAGGGCTTTATCAGGGAAAGTGATTTTCTGAAGTAGTTTGAGTCATAAGGAAGTACAATTCTTTCTGTGACTTGTTGCCAGTTTAACCCTAGAATGAAGATAAAGGATACCTTTTGGGGACTGGCTACTCAGAGAACTTGACAATGAGGTCTGCTCCTTGGCCTTCCCCCTGAGAGTCAGGTCTTCCCAACACATCTGCAAAGTGATTCTGAAGTCAGGAAGTTATTCAAGAATGACAGAAATAAAAACCCTCGCTTCCTAACAGCCTTCTGTGACTTTCATGCCTCCACGCGCTTCCATCAGTATTCCCGGGGAGTCTATACTTACAATGAGGAATGAATTTCTTAGAAATTTGACTTGGCTTGAAAACAGTATTTTTAGGGATGGTAAAGATTCAGTGATAGAAAAGATGCAGTGATAGAAAAACCAGGACCATGTGTAATTGTTGCCTGGCAGGTTAAGAATATGAGCTCTGAAGCTAGACTGCTTGGGTTTGAAGTTGAGCTCCATCACTTACTGGCTGTGTGACCTTGGACAATTTACTTCTCAGTGTCTCAGTTTTCTCATCTGTATAATGGGAATCACCACTAACCACCCATCTCCTATGGTAGCTGTTAGAATTAAATGAGTTAATATGTGAAAAAGAGCTTAGAATAGTGCCTAGCACATAAGACTAACTCTGTAAGTGTTGGCAGTATTTATTATTGTTGTTTTTGGGGTGGTGGTTAATCATGATTACTTAAAGCAATTATACCCCAATAAAGATGTTAAAAAAAAATCATGATTACTATCATCATCATCGTTCTCATAACCATCCTCTTGCAAAACATGGCCTATTTAGACTTTAGGACTTGCAGAGGTAAAGCCACCAGTCGAATCTCTTTCAGTAAGATTCTGCCAGGATTAGCCATGGCTTCATTTTAGGATTCTTGGTGAAGGAACCGCATGGCTTTATGACCATCACTGGGCTAAATTCTCCTAGGGCCCCAGAAAGGAAGCAATTCTGTAGTTTTCTTCTTGCCTTCTCTGCTCAGAGATTTTTAGGGATCTTTGGCCCATTCTCATGGAAATCTTCTAGATGATTTTGGGACACTTGACTCAATCGGATGGCTAAGGAATGATGTCTAGCATTCTTAAAAAGAATTGAAAAAAGCATCTTGCAAAGTGATAAGGAAGCAGAAATGGGCCTAAATATTTTTTTTTTAATTTAATTTATTTATTTATTTTTGGCTGTGTTGGGTCTTCGTTGCTGTGCGCGGGCTTCTCACTGAGGCGGCTTCTCTTGTTGCGGAGCACAGGCTTTAGGCACGTGGGCTCAGTAGTTGTGGCTCACGCGCTCTAGAGCGCAGGCGCAGAAGTTGTGACGCACGGGCTTAGCTGCTCCGTGGCATGTGGGATCTTCTCGGACCAGGGCTCGAACCTGTGTCCCCTGCATTGGCAGGCAGATTCTTAACCACTGAGCCACCAGGGAAGCCCTAAATATTTGTTTTTAATTATAAGACCAGAATCAAACACAAACGACAAAATATTCTCTAAGCTGAATCTAAACCAAATGAATTTTTGTTTTGTTTTGTTTCAAGACCCTGGCCTGTGAATTTGACTCAGGAAGGATTCTGGCATCTGTCATCCTTGTTCACCTTTCTCCCTCAGGGTACAAGCGCTAGAGGAATGCGGCAGTGGATTCCAGTCACAGCTGCCGTGTGAGAGATTTGCCTTTTGCAGGTTGCCACACGATGTGCAGATTTTATGGGTCTCAACTCAGAGCATCGGCTGGTGCCTGCTCCTTGCACTTCCCAGGCAGCCCCGAGCATCTCCAATAGGCGGTCTCTCAGGATTTCTTTAAGGTTTGCAGTCTGTTGGAGTGGAGAAGTTTGCTAGTTGGTTAAAAACAAACTCTGAATCCAGTATCCACAACTGTTTGTTTCGTGGTAACCATAGGAAAATGCAATCAACAAAACTGAAAGAGTCTTTGCTCTATTGTGAATGCAATTTTGGCCCTTCACCTCCTGGCCTGTAAACAGGAATTCACCTAGATTATCTCAGACTGACTTAAGTTTGTTTGTGTGGGCTTCCCTGGTGGCCCAGTGGTTAAGAATCTGCCTGCCAATGCAGGGGACACGGGTTTGAGCCCTACTCCGGGAAGATCCCACATGCCGCAGAGCAACTAAGCCCATGCACCACAACTACTGAGCCTGTGCTCTAGAGCCCGCGAGCCACAACTACTGAGCCCGCGTGCTACAACTACTGAAGCCTGGGCGCCTAGAGCCCGTGCTCCTCAACAAAGACAAGCCACTGCAATGAGAAGCCTGCTCACTGCAGCAAAGAGTAGCCCCTGCTCGCTGCAACTAGAGAGAGCCTGCACACAGCAGTGAAGACCCAACACAGCCAAAAATAAATAAACAAATACATAAATTTATTTAAAAAAACTGTGTGTGTATATTTTTATTTAAAATTTCCATTTGGTTCTTTTTTTAAAAAAACTACCCTATGACCACATTTAAAAATTTTTTATTTATTTTATTTATTTATTCTGGCTATGTTGGGTCTTCATCGCTGCACGTGGGCTTTCTCTAGTTGCGGCAAGCGGGGGCTACTCTTCATTGCAGTGTGCGGGCTTCTCATTGCAGTGGCTTCTCTTGCTGCAGAGCACGGGCTCTAGGCGCATGGGCTTCAGTAGTTGCAGCATGTGGGCTCAGTAGTTGTGGCTCACGGGCTCTAGAGCACAGGCTCAGTAGTTGTGGCACATGGGCTTGGTTGCTCCGCAGCATGTGGGATCTTCCCGGACCAGGGATCGAACCCATGTTCCCTGCACAGACAGGCGGATTCTCAATCACTGCGCCACCAGGGAAGCCCTCCATTTGGTTCCTTATTAATGTTTTCTATCTCTTTGTTGAACTTCTCCTTTTGTTTTCCTGATTTGGTTAAATTGTTTATCTGTATTTTCTTATGGCTCTCTGAGCGTCTTTAGAATTATTTTGAATTCTTTGTCAGGCAGTTCATGTATCTGCATTTCTTTGGGGTCAGTTACTGGAGGTTTACTGTGTTTCTTTGGTGGCAGCGTGTTTCTCTGATTCTTCATGATGCCCGTAGCCTTGTGTGGATGTCAGTGCATTTGAAGGAGCAGTCACCTCTTTCAGACTTCATGGACTGACTTCCATAAGGAGAGGCCTTTGCCTGTGGGAGGGGGCACACTGCAGCGTACTGTGGCCCGGGTCGAGTGGGCCAGGGCCCCACGTATGGGGCTTGTATTGCCTCCAGGTCCAAGGGGATGTGATAGCTTGGGGGATCCATAGTGGCTGCAAGGGCTGTTGGGGTCCTCAGTGGCGCCTCCAGTGGCTAGGGACCAGGGCAGGCAGCACTGGTGGCCGGAGCTGGGGGTGTGCATGCACTGGGCTGCGGGACCAACTGCAGGTGCGTATCCAGTGGCAGGGCCAGTTGCAGACACACATGTAGGGGCGAGGGCCAGGGTCAGCAGCAAGGGCTGGGGCCACCTTAGGGCACATTAGCAGCTGTGGGGCCCCTGGCTGTCAGCGGGCACGCCTGTCACTGCAGGGTCTCATCTTGGGCTGTGCACAGCAGTGGAGTCTGGCGAGGGGAGTTGGGGTGCAGGTGTGCAGCTGGAGAGGCTAGTTGCAGGGGAGCCCAGTGGTGCAGGCCAGTGTAGGAGTCAGGCCCTGGCTGTCTGTGTGCACTCCTGGGCCTTAATGAAAATTTAAGAACCGGCACTATCAGAAAGCCATTTCTGTTACAGCCTAGATTGGCCCTGTGGTCTGTCGCTTCTTTCTCGCCCCATTCTCTGCACTAGCAGAAGCTGCTCACTGCTGCTTGCGCAGGGAACTTTCATGTCTGTGAAAACTAGCAAACTCCCTTTGCACTTCTGTCTCTCACTGTATGTGTGTTCGGGGTGCAAGGAATTTCACCACCTTCTGCAAACCACAGGGAGACGCATGTTCAGGCAGCCAGAGGGGAACCTTTAGGGTTTCTCAAAATACAGACATCACAGAAGATGCCTCTCTTGCTTTAATATTTGCTGAAATATTGATTAGTTCAGATCCTCTGGATGAAGAGATGGCAACAAATTTCTAATAATTATATTAATATCACACAGTTCCACATATCTATTTGTTTACTACATCCAAAGAGTTAATGTTTAAAAGTTTGAAGAAGATTGCAAATGATTTGTTTCACAGCTGATCTGAGTTCTTCATTCCAATCCCATACGTTAAAAAATTACTTGCTAACATTTGGGTACTGACAGTTGTACCAGGTACAAGTTGAAGCTTTTTGCCACAACTCTATAAGGTAACCACTAATAATAGACCCTTTTTACAGATGAGAAAACTGAGGCCCAGAGGGTTTACAAAATTTGCCAGAGTTAACACATCTAAGAAGTGACAGAGCCTCCTGCCTGACAAGCCCCCGTAGGATCCATAGCGTAGGAGGGCCACTTGACCTTGCCTTAAATTTAGATATTTGACATGAGGTTATACTGTCATGGAAATATACCAGAGAGCTAAAAGAAGTCTGTCATACAACTTGAACCAAACTGTCCTCAGTACATTATGGGTAGATATATGTAAATGTACATGCACACATATATATGTATACACACATAATTATATTTCATTAACATAACATTATGTTACTTTTCATTTTTGTGTATGTTAAAGTCTTTAGTTAGGTAAACATAAACATTTTAAATATACCATAGGTTGCATAGCCCTGTTTTGATTTTGTAGTATATGGAGAGTCTCAGTAGTGAAATTGGCCTGGCTGTGTCTTAACACTGAAGATGTTCCAGTGCATAGAACCATAGGATTAGGAGGGAAACTTAGAGACTATTTTGTCCAACTTCTTCATTTCACTTGTGAGGAAATGGAGACACAGACAATATTGAGTAACCTCCCGAAGGTCACACAGCTAGAAAGCCCTCCCAGTGACAGAGCAGTGTTCTCTGCACCCACTGCTTTTGATACCTGGCTCATGCCTCCAAACTAGCAAGGAGAGGACAAGTCGCACACGTGGGCATATGTCATGGGAACATCCTGGAGGCCACGAAACATTTATTTTACAACCAATGATTCCTTCCCATGCGGTCTTTTTTTTTTGAATATGTGGGAAAAATGATTCAATTTTTTTAGAACTTTTCACATTTCAAAACCTTTTTAAAACTGAGAATCGATATTGTACCTCATGACCGTCCTGGGAGGGGGTGTATGCAGGCATTGCTATTTCTGTTTTTCAGATGGGGAAACAAAAATCAAAAACGGGTACACAACTTTTCCAAGGTAACACAACTAGGTAGTGGCAGAGCTGCGACTGAAATTTAGGGTTCCTGGCTTGGGACATGGCACTGAACTACACTGCTTTCCTGTCTACAGTATGTCTTACAGGAATTACAGATGGGAGCAGCACAAGCATTTTTGTTCTCCTGATGCTATTCATAAACCATTCTCAAACCCAGTGCATTTTCTCTGAAAGAAACTATTCTTCATGTGATCAGCAACTTGGCAAAAAAGATAATTAGATCTTCTGAACGCTATTCATAAAGTAAATGCTATGTCAGAATAGATATTAAGCATTTCCAAAGTTCCTAACGTATTTCCTTTCAGTGGTGAGGTGTAAGATATATTTAAATGAAGCTTAGTCTGGGAAACCAGCATATTGCAATTAAAAATGCAGCCCTTGTAGTCTTGCAATTCTTTGTCTAAAGCCTTTTACAAAAGAGGGTATTTTAATTCAATAAATAAAAGACAGGAAAGAAAAAAAAAAGAGAGAGGCACTTCCAACTCTCCTATGGGCGGCATAGCTTGCAGTTCACACACACAGCAGAGAAAATACACAAACAAATAGTATTTGATCTTGCCTTGCTGCAGGCTATTTTCATCTTTGAAGAGACCAAAGGAAAAAACAACCTCAGAACTTACCACGAAAACTTCCAAATTTATTGCAACACAACGTAATGGCAAAATGCTATTTTCTTAGTGCTCACATTTCTGAATAACCACCATGGCCAAGAATGCCTGGTTTTATATTTACAATAAACCCAAAGAAAATCTTGAATTCCCCTCTCCATTTGGGGATGGCAAAGATGCGGTAGGTTGTTCAGAGCAAACCATTGAGTCTAATTATTCAATCTTATCCTCTCTGTTTAACCTGAGCTTGAGGCATTTATTTCATGTTTATACTGGTTTAACACAAATCATTCTTAAAAGAGATTTTGTATCCTGTTTCCCTGTGCAAAGTTGGGCTACAGTAGTGACTTAACAATGCCAGCCCTTTCTTGGGCTTATCAGTTTAAGAAGCATTCAACCTAAGAAAACACTTCCAGTGTAAACAAGATACAGAATTGCACATCTAGCCACATTCCTCCGAGATCTGTCTGAATAGAGAGAAGTATAGATCTACATTAAATAATTTCTCTTTTAATTTAGCATTAACATGCCCATATCCTTTCCTCATACATTGTTATAAGTAATTCATTCTGTTGCTACTGTATTCCACGTAGGAAGTAAAGTATAAAAAAGGGCAAGACTTAAACGTCCTTTAAATTAAGCTCTGCACAAGCATTATACTTTTCAACTTATTTTAACCATAATTAAGTTGGTTTAAAAGATACAGTGAAAGTCTTATTCTAATCTTATCTCAGCACAATTTATTTATAGTTGATATATGTATATTAGTTGTTTTCAAGGATGTCAACTACCACCCACTCCCATCTCACTTCTCCTGAAACTGAAATTTGTACAGACTGATTACTTGGTCAAGGGATGTATTCTAGTTTCTTCATGGTAAATAACCTTTTCATGTTTTCATAACAAGGAATGGAAATCAAACTATCTACATAGCTTAGCAATTCATCAGACATACCTTGTTTGAAGAAAGGAATTTTTTTTTCAAAATTTTTCCACCACAGAGAATGGATATCCTTTTTTCTTTAAGCTTTTCTGCATCACAGATCCCATCCAAATTATTCTAAAGAAGAAATAAGAAGAGGTCCAAGCACCTTTTCTCTTCTGAGAGGAGCTAATCAAACATTCCCATCAACCTCTCAGCACTTTGAAAAGCACATTTTATACCACACACACACATGCACACACACACACACACTCATACACACACACACTGCTTCTCACACTGGTTTTAGTGCTGAATTAGGCGGTACTCTTTCAAATTTCCACGCCCACTTTTTTTTTTTTTGGTGGGGGGCGGCAGTTAAGGATTTCTAAATATTCTTTTCTATCCCAAAACACACCTTTTCAGCAAGCAAATTCTACAATTAGAAATTCTAAAAAGTAGCAGAGAAGCACCTAGATGAAACGGAAAATTTTAAGTATACTTTAAAATTGACTTAAGCAGGGCAATTAAATTTTCTCTTTCTTTTTCAAATGTTAGCAAACAGCTGGATTAAACTGCATAAAGAAAGAAAACTGTGCAAACATTACTGAGCTGATTCTACTGGACTCTCATTTTTGGAGTAAAAATAATTTTCCTAACATGTTAAAGCTATTTCCTACATGTTAAAGTAAAAATAATTTTCCTACATGTTAAAGCTATTTCCTACATATTAAAGCTATTTCCTACATGTTAAAGCTAATTTTCCTACATGTTAAAGCTCCTTTCTACATTTTGGCAAGTTTAATGAAATGACTGTAGTCTATGCTGCTGGGAAGAGGACACAAGATAATGACAGTGGGAAGTAAAAACAGACTCATGTTTCAAAACAACAAATGATGGATAGCTCACATAATAAGTGAAACCTACCGGATTTTATTTACTTACATATTAGTGTCATCAATTAAATTGAAGGGATTCAGACCCAAAACATACATTAGCATATCACAGCATCTTAAAAACAGACCATAAAAAAGTACATCTGGCACTCCTTGAGATTCAAATGTTTATCAGTATGACAGCTCCTTCTCTTCAGCAGGGTGGGAGGGAGCACGGAGTCCATCCACTGCCTGCTGGGGACTGTGCACTCACACAGCCCAGTCTGAGGAGGAAAATCTTCCTTACTAGCATAGCAGTCTGGGGATTGCTCCTTATTTAAGATTATGGTTTGAAGCTTTTTCCCTCCACTTGGTTCTGCATTTAAATAATTTCTCAATCCTGTTTCTTCCTCCACAAAATCCTGAGCCTAGGTCCACTGGTGGTAAGGATGATACTGCCACATGGAGGATGGCCTGTCCCACCCTTTGAGTCTGGGAAGGTTTGGATGAAATGGCAGTCCAAACATAATTAATAATATTACTCTTAATGTTAATAATAATGCTAATTGCCATTTATGAAATACTTATGCTGGGAATGGTGATAAGCCTTCTACATATATCAACTCATTTAATACTTAGAAAAACCTAGAGGGGTCAGTACTATTACTTCCGTACTACAGATAAAAGAACTGAGGCTCAAAGAGATTAAGTGACTTTCCCAGGGTCAGCCAGCTGGAAAGGCAAGAACTGGTGTTCAAATTCAAGGCTGTCTGACTCTGAGGCAATGTGCTATGTTAGGGTTTAGAGCTTCTTTTCCTTTGTTAGTTTAATTTGTTTTCTTATGGTGAATAAGGCAGAATCAAATATAAATGTACTGAAAGCATATGAAGAGATGCTCAAAGCGAAATGCAAATCGAAAAGCAATAATGTTTGCGGTGATGAAAAGTTTTTGAAATACATAATTATGGTTGCACACCACTATGGATGTAATTAATGCTAATGAATTAATCAACTGAAAAATGGCAAAATTTTTGTCATACATATTTACCACAATAAAAAATAATATTGAGAGAGAGAGAGAGACAGAGACAGAGAAATTCTCCTTTAAAATAAGCAATGAAGGGCTTCCCTGGTGGCGCAGTGGTTGAGAGTCCACCTGCCAATGCTAGGGGACATGGGTTTGTGCCCCGGTCTGGGAGGATCCCACATGCCGCGGAGCGGCTAGGCCCGTGAGCCATGGCCGCTGAGCCTGTGCGTCTGAAGCCTGTGCTCTGCAACAGGAGAGGCCACAACAGTGAGAGGCCTGCGTACAGCAAAAAAAAAAAAGCAATGAAATATCACTTTTTTACATTGATTAAATAATTTTAATTAATTAATTTAAAAATATCTCTAAGAGCTCAGGAAATTCTTTTAATTTCCTTGAAATTCAGTTCTCTCGCTTTTTTAATTTCAATTTTTAATTATTTATATTTAAAAAATAATTTTTATTGGAGTATAGTTGATTTACAATGTGTTTCAGATGTACAGCAAAGTGAATCAGTTATATATATACATATATCCACTCTTTCTTAGATTCTTTTCCCATATAGGCCATTATAGAGTAATGAGTAGGGTTCCCTGTGCTATACAGTAGGTCCTTATTAGTTATCTGTACATAGTAGTGTGTATATGTCAATCCCAGTCTCCCAATTTATCCCTCCCCTCCCTTTCCCCTCTGGTGACCATAAGTTTGTTTTTTACATCTATGACTCTATTTCTGTTTTGTGAATAAGTTCATCTGTACCATTTTTTAATTTAAAAAATTTTATTATTATTTTTTTTATTTATTTTTTTGCGGTACGCGGGTCTCTCACTGTTGTGGCTTCTCCCGTTGCGGAGCAACAGGCTCCAGATGCCCAGGCTCAGTGTCCATGGCTCATGGGCCTAGCCGCTCTGCGGCATGTGGGATCTTCCTGGACCGGGGCACGAACCTGTATCCCCTACATTGGCAGGCGGACTCTCAACCACTGCGCCACCAGGGAAGCCCTTATTATTTTTAAAATATTTATTTATTTACTTGGTTGTGCCGGGTCTTAGTTGCTGCGTGTGTGTTCCTTAGTTGTGGCATGCGAACTCTTAGTTGCATTATGCATATGGGATCTAGTTCCCTGGCCAGGGATCGAACCCAGGCCCCCTGCACTGGGAGCATGGAGTCCTAGCCACTGCGTCACCAGGGAAGTCCCTGTACTATTTTCTTAGTTTCCATATATAAGCGATATCATATAATATTTGTCTTTCTCTGTCTGACTTACCTTCACTCAGTATGACAATCTCTAGGTCCATCCATGTTGCTGCAAATGGCATTATTTCATTCTTTTTTATGGCTGAGTAATATTCCACAGTATATATCTACCACATCTTCTTTATCCATTCCTCTGTCAATGGACATTTAGGTTGCTTCCATGTCTTGGCTATTGTAAATAGTGCTGCAATGAACATTGGGGTGCATGCATCTTTTCAAATTATGGTTTTCTTTGGATATATGCCCAGGAGTGGGATTGTTGGATTATATGGTAGTTCTATTTTTAGTTTTTTAAGGAATCTCCATACTCTTCTCTATAGCGGCTGTACCAATTTACATTTCCAGCAACAGTGTAGGAGGGTTCCCTTTTCTCCACACACTCTCCAGCATTTATTGTTTGTAGATATTTTGATGATGGCCATTATGACCGGTGTGAGGTGATACCTCATTGTAGTTTTGATTTGCATTTCTCTGATAATTAGTGATGTTGAGCATCTCTTCATGTGCTTTTTGGCCATCTGTATGTCTTCTTTGGAGAGATGTCTATTTAGATCTTCCACCCATTTGAAATATCACTTTTCATCAGATTGGCTGGAATTGCAAAGCTGGAAAATGCCCATGGCAGACATATGGCGGCCCTGATGGGCTGCTGGTGGTGTGGACAAATGGGCTATTCTAGAGAACCATGCAGAAGTACTTAGTCACATTACATGTGTACCCTAGGACCTATGAAACTCCTTGTGGGATTGTCTTTGGTGAGCTTCTTGTGCAGGGCCATGAGAAATCCATCCCTAGAAAATTAAGAGTTAAGTGTGGGAGATGCACAGTATGAAATATTATGCAGCAGCTAGAAGCAAAGAACCAGATGCGGGGTTTGAACAATGATCCCACACCAGATCACCTAGGTTTGACTGTTGGTTTTGCAACTGCCATTTGGCAAGTAACCTAACTTCTCTGTTTCTTAGTTTCTTCTTCTGTAAAATGGGAAAAAATAATAAAACCGGTATCTCTGAGTTATGACAATTAAAGGAATTAATACTTGTAAAGTTCTTGGAATCTTGCCTCATGTGAAGCAAAAAACACTACTGCATGTGTTTTTTAAATAAATAAAATGTACAGCAACATTACTGTATTCATTTTCTATTGCTGTGTAATAAATTACCACAAATTTAGTTTCTTAAAACAGCACCCATTTATTATCTTGTAGTTCTGTAGGTTAAAAATTCAGGCATTGTGTGACTGAGTTCTCTGCTCAGGGTCTCACAAGGCTGAAATCAAAGTGTCAGTGGGGGCTTCCCTGGTGGCGCAGTGGTTGAGAGTCCGCCTGCCGATGCAGGCGATACGTGTTCGTGCCCCGGTTCGGGAAGATCCCACATGCTGCAGAGCGGCTGGGCCTGTGAGCCATGGCTGCTGAGCCTGTTCTCCGCAACGGGGAGAGGCTGCAACAGTGAGAGGCCCGCGTACCGCAAAAAAAGAAAAAAAACAAAGTGTCAGTGGGACTGGGTTCTTATCTAGAAGCTCTGGGAGAGAATCCACCAAATCAGGTTGTTGGCAGAACTCAGTTTCTTGCAGTTGTAGGACTGAGGTTGCTGTTTTCTTGCTGGCTGTCAGCCAGGGGCTGCTCTTAACCCCTAGAGGTCACCCCACTCCTCATCACATGGCTGCTTTCATCCTTAAACCAGTCACGGTGCGTTGAATCGTTTTCATGCTTGGGTTTTCTCTGACTTCCTCTTTTGCAAGAAGCCAGAGACAGCTGCTTTTAAAGGGCTCACGTGATGAGGTTAGGCCTGCTGGGATCATCTTCTTATCTTAATGTCAACTGATTAGTAACTATAATTATATCCACAATATTGCTTTGCCATGTAACATAACGTTATCATGTACCAGGGGCAAAGATTGTGGGGGCCATCTTAGCATTCTGCCTACCACAACTATTGATCTTAAAAACGTTATTCTGAGTAAAAGTAAGAAACAGGATGAGAAAACCAATACAATACTGGGATGGTTAATTTTATGTGTCAACTTGACTGGGTGCCCAGATATTAGGTTAAACATTATTTCTGGGTGTGTCTGTGAGGGTGCTTCTGGATGAGATTAGCATTTGAATCGGAAGACTGAGTAAAGTGGAGTGCCCTCCCCAATGTGGGTGGGCCTCATTCAAGTCACTGAAGGCCTGAATAGGACAGAAGGCTGAGTAAGAAAGAATTCTTTCTCTCAGCCTCTGTCTTCAAGTTGGGACATTGGTCTTCTCCTACCTTTGGACTTGGACTTGGACTGAACTATGTCATCAGTTCTCCAGGGTCTTGAGTTTGCTGACTGTGGATCTTGGACCTCTCAGCCTTCAAAAATCACCTTAGCCAATCTCTTACAGTATATCTATATCTACGTCTATATCTATATATCTATATATATATCTTTATTTCTCTCTCTGTGTATACCTCCTATTGGTTCTGTTTCTCTGGAGAACCCAGACTATTACAAATGGAATTATGAAAATTAACATACACCTAAACACCTAAAACAATAATATACATTTTGCAAGAGCATGTGAGTATATATATAAAAGTGAATATATACTCACCAGATCCTTGGTACTCCAGAGACTTGTACTGGCTGTTCCCAAGGGCTTCTCTTGCATATCTGCATGGCTTACATGCTCACCTTCTTCACATCTTTATTCAAATGTCACCTCCTGAGTAAGGCATTGCTTGGCCAACCTGTTTAAAATAGCCCTACCTCCCAGCATTTCTACTTGCTCTTCTTTGTTTTATTTTCCCCATAGTATTTTTTATCCTTTAATAATATTTACTACTTAATTTTTCATTGTGCATCCCTCACTGGGAGGTAGGTTCCCAGAAGGCAGTTAATTTTTTAATTCTGGTTTGGTCACTGATGTATTCCTGTCCCTTTGAACGGACACACAATAGGCATACATACAATAAGTATTAACTAAATGAATGATTACAAATACATTAGAATGCTTGCCTGTGGGGAAAGGGAATGGGAGTGGAGAATTGGGATAAAATGGAATAAAAAACATAAAAGCAAAAGTCCTGGAGCCTTGTGTGGACCAGCGATGATGATGCTGAGAACTGACTCAACACTCCACTCCCAAGCCTGGCAGCAAAACAATACTTACAAAATAGTCAAGTTGGTAGCTTCAGTGAAATCTTTGAGATTCTTTAACTAAAACAAGATCACAGCTTCCTGGTAAGTATCCTTGAGCTTGCTGCTTGGCATTAACTGAACTTCTAGATTATTTCCAGTTGAGAACAGAAATTGTGGTGTTCAGTTTTTCCTGCATTACTACTTGAGATTCTGTTTGCTTGTAAATCACCTATGGTTGCTTTAAAGCATCAGTTCTTTCCTAAATGACTATTTGTCACTACATAAACTTAGTGTCTCCGTCTTGTACTGTATCCTGTATAAAAACTCAAATCTCTTTTAGAACATTCTCTATTGAAAGTTTTTATTATTGTCATAAACACTGAACTTGGTGACTCTTTAAAATACTGCCTTATTTTTTTTTTCACTCCAGAGATAAAACTCAGAGATATCAATGCATTCTTCATATCACAAATCCATTATTTTATGTGACTTTTAAAAATGCAGGATGGCAATTTAAGAGTCTAAGTAATGAGATAGCCTTTTCAGACACTTCTGATACTTTCACTGCATGCAGGTATAAAACACAAGAGTTACACTTTTCATAACACAAGCTCACTGAAATGTCTAAGGCTATATCATGTTTGATGCTACATCAATTTTTCATAGAAGTATGATTTGCCTTGAACTCCTTTACAGCAGTTTGGGGACTTTATCTCCCTGCACTTTGGTGGAAGCTTATTGCAACCAGATGTTATTTCAGTTTCCTGGACACCATTGAATATCACTGCTTAGTACACATGTTTTGCATAGTGTCGGTGTGAATGGAAAATTTGCTAACATAATTAACTCTTGTTAAGTTTATGTTATCCCTATCTGCTAGAAGCAAAGAGGTTATTACAAGGAAAACATGTTTTTCAAAAAATTGAAGGAGCCAAACTGGGAGCATGAATAACCTACAAATGGTAGACTATAGGAAGTCAAAAGAGATTTTGCCAAAGAATGTAAAAGCCTCCAAAACTAGAAAGAAGAGTTCTTAAGAATAAATCAGAGGGAAAATTGATTAGAGATTAGATAGGAGCTATTGATTATGATTCAAAAGGTAAACTTAATGGTGCACAGGAGATAGTGGACCAATAGAATTCATATTCTTCCTCAGGCTATTTTAAAAAAACGATGTTAGGAAGATTACTACTCCCAAATGCCTCCCTGAAAGAAATGAGCTGGAACCACTGTATCAAATATTGGACAACACCCACAATATTCTAGGCCAAACTGACAAAAAATAAATGCAGATAAATCACTGTGATTGCAATAGCATAAAAGAGATTCAAAGACCTAAAGAATAGTATTGGGAACTGGAGGCTATAACGTAGATCCTAGCATTAAAAAATGCTGCTGCTCTGGCAGATTAGCAAAATACAAAAGTACCTTATTCAAAACAAGGGCTCAAAATGGTTGGCAAGAGATTATAGGCGTTATTTCTCCCTTTTATGCCAAGTAAGCAAATGGAATCTAAAATAAAGGATTGGTTCACTGAACACTTGTCAGCTGGGGCTCTGCTGATCTAAGCTGTGTTGTGCTGTGCTGTACAGATCTGCTTCTCATTATAGGTCTGTGTTTGGCTAGGGAACCTCTGTTCTATATGTATTTATTTGAGTGCCCATGCTGCAGGGCAACAGCTGTACAGGGGAAGAGCTTCTTCTCATGGCAATGGCAAAGTCATAAGTGGGCAATGGAAAATGGGTGAGGGCTCTTAAGATTTAGTCTTAGAACTGGCACACTGTCATTTCTTTTTAGCCATTTCGTTGGCCAAAACAATGACTAACCCCAAAGTCCAGGGGCAGGGAATGAGACTCTGACAATAGAAAGGCTATGGCAAGGGTGGATGAAGAGAGGTGTGAAGAGTTTTATAGTTAATACACTGGCATATTTTATCAGTGTCCATGTTTGCCATTGTGTCTTTCTTCCCATACCTTCTGCCTGGATTTGGAGTTCTTCTTGCTGATAAAAATGTTCAAGAAAATAAGAACTGATGGATACTTTAACATGACATATATACCTTCGTCCTAAAATCCATCATCTTACTTAAAGGGGAAACTCTAGAGGCATTTCCACTAAGATCAGAAACTCAGCAAGGATACCTACTATCTCTACTACTCTTCAGTATTGTACTAGAGATGTTAGCCAATGCAATGCAACAAGAGAAATCTATTAAAAGTAAAAGAATTAGTAAATAAAGAGTAACACTATCTCTATTTACCAACAAAGAAATTTATATAGGTGTGTGTGTTTGTGTGTGTGTATGTCTTAGCTTTGCTTGCTGAGAATGCCTAGAGGCAATGAAGCCCCATGACAAATGAGCGCATATAGAACAAAAGCTTTGTTTCTAAATATCATTCTTCAATAAACAAAATCAGATACACTCAGAAAACACCTGATTTTAGGGCTGGGGATGGGAAAATACAAGATGTACCTGGCCCATTTTGGAGCTAGTGAGAAAAACGATAGTAACATGTCAAAAGAATACAGAAGCCAACTTGAAGAAGCTCTCACTGGCCAAATCTGGGCAATTTGAACAGCAAATCATGTAATGATATTAATAAATTAAAACACGTATAATAAAGGAATCATATTTGGGTTTGTACATAAATAAATAAATAGGGGAGAGGAACCGTTTTTCTTTAGAAAAGAATTCCAACTAATGAATGAAGAAAGAATGATGGAAATAGAAAATTACTGTTCAGCAAATAAGTAGTGAGTGAAAAGAAGATGAGAAACAGAATACTTATGTAGTCTCAAAGTATCTCCCCAGAAGATATTTACTAATCAAATAGGGGAAATATCTTTACAGTGGAGAAACCTGGAAGATACCACTTAACCTTGTGATCACAGTTTACATTATCAGTAATTAGACTAATTGACATCTTGTGCCTCCTAATACGATGTACTGGGAAGAACACAACATCACTTCTGTGGCATTCTTTCCAAAAATGCATAGCTGACTTTAATTATGAGGACTCATCACACAAACCCCAATAGAGGAACAGTCTACAAATGAATTGGCTAGTGTTGGGTTGGCCAAAAGTTCGTTTGGTTTTTTCCTGTAAGATGGCTCTAGTAGCACTTAGTTGTCTTTAACTTCATTCGAAACAGTTTTGTTAGACTGTTATGTGACAGCTATCGTATCAGTGTACATTTAAAACAAGACTCATCAAAATTGGTGAATTTTTGTGTAGCCATTTTAATATTGAAGATGTAAGAAAAAAAGCAACATTTTCAGCATATTATGCTTTATTATTTCAAGAAAGGTAAAAATGCAACTGAAATACATAAAAAGATTTGTGCAGTGTATGGAGAAGGTGCTGTGAATGATCGAACGTGTCAAAAGTGGTTTGTGAAGTTTTGTGCTGGAGATTTTCCGCTAGATGATGCTCCACGGTCGAGTAGACCAGTTGAAGTTGATAGCGATCAAATCGAAACAATAATTGAGAACAATCAATGTTATACCATGTGGGAGATAGCCAACATACTCAAAATATCCACATCAAGCCATGCAAATCATTTGCACCAGCTTGGTTATGTGAATCACTTTGTGTTTGGGTTCCACATAAGTTAAATGAAAAAAACTTCTTGACCATATTTCTGCACGCTATTCTCTACTGAAAAATGTAATGAAAACATTCCATTTTTAAAACAAATTGTGAAGGGCGATGAAAAGTGGATACTGTACAACACTGTGGAAAGGAAGAGATCATGGGGCAAGCAAAGTGAACCACCACCAACCACGCCAAAGGCTGGTCTTCATCCAAAGAAGGTGATGTTGTGTATATGGTGGGATTGGAAGGGAGTCTTCTATCATGAGTTCCTCTGGAAAACCAAGTGATTAATTCCAACAAGTACTGCTCCCAGCTAGACCAACTGAAAGCGGCACTTGACGGAAAGCATCCAGAATTAGTCAACAGAAAACACATAATCTTCCATCAGGATAACGCAAGACCACATGTTTCTTTGATGACCAGGCAAAAACTGTTACAGCTTGGAAGTTCTGATTCATCTGCCATATTCATTGCACCTTCGGATTTCCATTTATTTCGGTCTTTACAAAATTCTCTTAATGGAAAAAATTTCAATTCCCTGGAAGACTGTAAAAGGCACCTGGAACAATTCTTTGCTCAAAAAGATAAAAAGCTTTGGGAAGATGGAATTACGAAGTTGCCTGAAAAATGGCAGAAGGTAGTGGAACAAAACGGTGAATACGTTGTTCAATAAAGTTCTTGGGGGCTTCCCTGGTGGCACAGTGGTTGAGAGTCCGCCTGCCGATGCAGGGGACACGGGTTCGTGCCCCGGTCTGGGAGGATACCACATGCCGCGGAGCGGCTAGGCCCGTGAGCCATGGCCGCTGAGCCTGTGCATCCGGAGCCTGTGCTCCGCGACGGGAGAGGCCACAACAGTGAGAGGCCTGCGTACCAAAAAAAAAAAGAAAAAGTTCTTGATGAAAATGAAAAATGTGTCTTTTATTTTTACTTAAAAACTGAAGGCACTTTTTGGCCCACCCCGTACTTTTCCCAAGTGCCAAGGTCATCAAAGACAAAGACTGAAGAACTGTTATTGATTAAAGAAGACTAAGGAGATACAACAATTGATGCAACATGTGATTTTAGATTTGCTCTTAGATCAGATATGTTAATGGGAAAATTGGTGAAATTTAAATGAAGTCTAAATATTAGATAATGATGTTGTATCAATGCTAATTTTCTGATTTTGATGATTGTATTGTAGTTATGTGAAATGTAAGTATTTGGGGAAGCTGGCTGAAGAGTACTGTCATCCTTCTGTATCCATGGGGGATTGATTCTAGGAATCCCTGCAGATGCCCAAATCTGTGAATGCCCAAGTCCCTTATATACAATGGTGTAGTATTTGCATATAACCTGTGCACATCCTCTGTATACTAAAGCATCTCTAGATTACTTTTAATACCTAATATGTAAGTACTTGCTGGTGCTCAGCAATTTCAAGTTTTGCTTTTTGGAACTTTCTGCAATTTTTTCCCCAAATATTTTCCATCTGCAGTTGGTTGAATCTGCGGATGCGGAACCCGTGGATAGAGAAGACTGACTGTATGCATAATTCATTGTACTATTTTTAAAACATTTTTGTAAATCTGAAATTATTTCATTTTAAAAAATAAATCTTTAAAAAGGAAAAAAGATGACATAACAAATGGAAAATTCATACCCAGAATATCTTTCATGCTTTGAAAGAGGTAACAAGTTTTTGTAGAAATAACATCAGATTTGTATCAGGAAACCTTATTCATGTCTTTTGGCTCTTTAGCCTCAAACTAGGCACTTGAACATTCAGATTCTTTATTTGTAAAATGAGGAATATAATTTCCCTGACCATTTTGAGTATCAAATGAGGTAAAGTTGATTAAAAAAGAAAAAACCCTGTAATCGGAAAATTGCTATACAAATTGTTATTATTAATGATAATTATCATATGGCTTGTTCTGGTTAAGATCAGAGGATTCAGGAATCAGATCCTTTTCTTAATATTTATAACTGCTGTGGAGAAGTACAGAATAGAGCTTTAGAGCTTTAGAGCTTTCCTATGGCATCCTACTGTGCTGGCTCCTAAATCCATATGAATGGAAGCAAATGGAAGCTAGGCCTTGATGGGGAGCAAGGCAAGGTGATGCACCTGGGGATAAACCAGATTCCTGCCACGTGCATAAAAGAAGGGCTCAGAGTGCCATTTAAGAGATACAAACAAAGGGCCTGAGTCCCTTATGGAAGGGACACCAAGAATGCCTGCACAAACCCTGGTCACACAGACCAACATGCTTGTCATAATGTTTGGGTCTTAATGTAGAAAAAGATGGCAGATTACCATTTGGAAATGTGTGTTAGGTGACTCTCATCTGGATGGACAAATAATTAGCAAGGTTTATGCTGCATCCCTGAGCTGGAGGTTAGCCAGCCAAGAGCCTGGCCCTCACGGGGTGGGCTTGCAGTTGGGGCCTTTCCAGAACTCTGATCCTGGAGGTCCCCTTGGTTCAGCACCACCCAGAGTCCTCTGGGGGTATTCACTAAGGTACTGTGTTATGCCCCAAAGCCCCAGTTGTTACTGGCCCAGTGGCCAAGGGAAAAGCATCTGAAATCCTGATAGGTAGGGACAGGAGTCCTGCTATGTGCTATTTGAATAGCTTTGTCTTTCTATGCCTCTGGTCTCAGGAAACATTGATAAGAATGGTGACTACAATATTAATACAGCAGACTCTTGAACAACACAGGTGTGAATTGCGTGAGTCCACTTATATGCGGATTTTTTTCAATAAATATATAGAAAAACTTCTTGGGGATTTGTGGCAATTTGAAAAAACTTGCAGACAAACCTTATAGCCTAGAAATATCGAAAAACTAAGAAAAAGGTATGTCATGAATGCATAAAATATATGTAGATATAACATACAAAATATGTGTTAATCGACTGTTTTATGTTTTCACAAGGCTTCTGGTGAGCAAAAGACTATTAGCAGTTAAGAGTTTTTTGAAGTCAAAAGTTATTTGCAGATTTTTTTTTTTTTTTTTTTTTTTTTTTTGCGGTACGCAGGCCTCTCACTGTTGTGGCCTCTCCCATTGCGGAGCACAGGCTCCGGACGTGCAGGCTCAGCGGCCATGGCTCACGGACCCAGCCGCTCCGCGGCATGTGGGATCTTCCCAGACCGGGGCACGAACCCATGTCCCCTGCATTTGCAGACGTACTCTCAACCACTGCGCCACCAGGGAAGCCCATTTGCAGATTTTTGACTACAGGGGTGGGAGGGTAGTCATTGTCCCTAACCCATCCCCCTTCCCCACGTTGCTCAAATGTCAATGGTAATATTTATTGAGCATTTACTCTATACCAGGCACAGTTCTAAGCATTTTGCATATATGAATTCGTTTAATCTTCAAGCAACCCCAATGAGTAGCAATCATTTTAGAAATGAGAAAACAAGACAGAGAGTGACATGCCTAGGGCCACATAGCTAGGGAAACAGAGTTTAAACACAAACAGCCTCTCTTCTGACCGTGCTGTCTCCACCCCAGGTTGCTGTGAGGATCAAAACAGAAAAAATACGTGAAAGAGATTGTATAAAATCATAAAGCAGGATTTACAGAAGTGAGGCCTGTTTATTGCTTGGAAGGTAATAATAAAGAACATAATCTGCAACACCTACCATGGCAGCATTTGCTCATAATTCCACATTTAAAATTCGAATAAAGGATAAAAATGAGTTTTGAAAATCTCTTTATTTTTTTAAATCATAAGCTAGTTGAGAAGGGATGTCCTGCTAACTGAGAAAAATGGGACAAGGTATGGTTTGGCTGAGCTTGTTTTTCCAATTTTCTGAATGCAAAATTTAATGCAGACCAGAGCAGTTTTTCAGCAAATGGAGGTTTTCTGTGGTCCGATTTGTCTAGTTACGTTTCCTTCCACTCTGCTTTTATTGTGAAGAAGCTTAATTTAATTTGCAAGTAAGAAGAGTGTTTTGCTTTTGCATGTTTTGTGATGTATTAAAGTATAACAAGATTAATTAGCATGAAAGATTGATTACAAAGCACTTGAACTAAATGAGCGCTAATTATGATGAAAGCTGAACATAATCACTTCACTAGCAGAACAGGGAAAATGAAAACGGCATGTTCCCAATCCTGCGACAGGTGAGCAAAGGCAGGTAGCCTAGGTTTCAGGACAGTGCCGAAGCCGGTGGTCGGTGTCCAGCTAGTGGGCTGAGTCACAGGGCAATGGCGGTCTTACAGATTCCAGAATAGGTGCACTTGACCACCAGATTCCCTGATTAAACAAAATCATGTTTGGAAATGCTCCCAAGTGTTTTGAAACACTGAGTTAGTGACATGACTGGGCTCAGCAGGTGTTAGGCTGTTTATTTACCTCTTTGCACTCTGGTAGCTTCTTCTCACTCTCCTTTGAAAGCACCTCTTCTGTCCCTCAAACACAACATTACTTAGTGGTCTAGCCCTGGCCTCTTTTCACACCACGTGCCCTCCATAGACACTAATACAAAGTATGTGCTGATAATTTCAAATCTTTCCGCCTGGACTCTTCTAAGTTCCCCTGGCCATTATTCGTTACCATCTTGACATTTCATAGGCATTACAAACCAAAATGTCCACAAAGGAGCTTGTCATCCTCTGAATTCCCTGTCCTGATTTGTGGTGGCCCTATCCACCCAGCTCAGCCAGTAAGAATCAGAGAATTGTCACTACTCTCATTCCCACTTCATTGTTTTTCTACAAAAGATATTTTTATTGAGATGTCATTCATATATCATAAAACTCACCCTTTTAAAGTGTATGATTTAGTGGCTTTTAGTATAGTCACAGAGTTGTGCATCTATGACCACAATCAATTCTAGAACATTTTCATCACCCCACAAAGAGTACCCTTTAACCATTCTCCCAGTCCCTCCTCCTCTTGGCCTTTGGCAACCATGAAGCTACTTTATATCTCTATAGTTTTGCCAATTCTGGATACTTCTTATGAATGGAATTATACAATATGTGGCCTTTTGTGATTGGCTCCTGTCACTTAGCATAGTGTTTTGAGGTTCATCCCTGTTGTAGCATGTACAGTACTTTAGTTCTTTTCAGTGGTTAAATAATATTACATCGTGCTCATCCTTTCTTGAATGGACAGTTGTATAAATTCCTAACTTGTTCCTGTGCTTCCAGTCTTATCCCCTCCAGTCCATTCTCTGTGCTGTTTCCAGAGGAATATGTAAGCACAAATCTGATTATGTCCTGCTTAACGTCTTTTGGTGGCTCCCTGCTCCTTGCAGGAGGAGGTCTAAACTCCCGAGCATGGTGTACCAGTTCTAGGGTGCTTCCACTGACTACCCAGCTTCTTTCCCAGCCCTCTCCTTCTGTACCGTGGGCACAGCCAGAGGAGACCACCTACTCTGTTTGTTCTGTGTGGAGTGACCCCTTCCTGTCTTTGCAGGTACAGCTTCTCTGCCAGGAATGTCCTTCCTTGTACACTCTGCCAAGCACACGCCTGCTCATCCTTCTCTATTTATATGTCATCTCCTCCTTGAGTTTCCATAGGACCTTGAAGGCAACTCTGTTAGGGTATGTATCACTTGCTATAATTATTTGTGAATATCTGTGAACTTAAATCCAGGAGCTAAGTTTTGCTTCCCACTCTATCCTCAGGGCCTGATACAGAGCCTGGAAGACAGGCAGAAATTGATGAATGTTTGTTAAATAAATAAATGCTTGGAGATAGAAAGAAGCATAATATTTTAAATATTCCTATTAGTAGCTTATAAACTCATAAACAATGTGGATATTTTTGTCTGAGCACATGGGTAATAACAGCGTTACTAAATATCAGACTGTTCTAGGAAAAAAAGAAGCAAAGATGCTATTAAAAAGAATAGAAATCTTATTTCCTGAGAATAGCTTAATTTATTTATCAAAAATTCACTAGGCAGTTGCTGACCACTCTGTTTCATTCTGACCCCAGTAGCTCAAGGATCTCAGTAGATAGCTGGTTTGTAGAAAGAATCTGCTTTTGAATTTCATTGTGCAAAGTGCCTTTCACCTGTACGCAATGAATTTTGTTTGTGAAATTCTTGTAGTAACTGAAGTCATGATCAATACGTGGAGGTATCAGAGGGCTCTCTTGCCACACACTAAATCCAAGAAGCCAGATAGAATTCCTTCTTTTTAGGAAGTGCGTGGTTGGCTCTCACTGAATTGATCAGCAGTCTATATGTTGTTCTGATTATTGCAGTTTATCCCATGGTTTGTGTTTGATCGTTCTGAGGATTTTAAAAAGATTTCAGTTTTGAGGAGTTCTTGCTCTCTTTAATTCATAGCAACAGTATGAGAATGTCCTTTTGCAGTTCTCAATCGGAGATGGAATTGTAAAAGTTAATTGACTTGGCAGACAGGTTCACAAGGTATGTAATGTTCAAAGGCAGATCATAGCCTTTATGTGCTGCAGCACATAAGAGATCTAAGTGAAGCCGTGTTCTCAAACGTCAAAGGTTAGTGAAAGTCAAGATGGCTAAGCTACCCAAACATTTTTTTCTCTTTCCCTCTCTGCCTTTCTCTTTCTCTTGTTGGAATATTACTTGAATTAGCTAGTTGGACTCGTTAGAATTCAAATTCTGATTAGTAAAGCACTACAGATATCTGTCAACCTCGCTCCCCAGGGCAATCCAGGGTGGATCTGTGGAAGCTGAACGCTCATAAGCAGAAAGAAGAATAATGAATTTCTATTAAGAACTTTGTTTCCAGTGTCCTGGCCAAGGGCAAGGCTTCATATACATTATCAAGATCCTTATTGCCTGACAAGGTACCATTAGGCCATCTCAGAATCCTAGACCTCTGGTACCTGAGAAATAGCAGTCACACTCAAAAACGTGGCCTTGCGCACACGCTATGCCAAACAGAGTTTTCAAGGAAAGTTTGTGTGATGCACAGAACCTGGATGTTCATATATGAAAATATATTTGATTGAATCCTTTTCTTCTCTGAACTCCTAATGCATTGACTGGTTTTATTACCCCAGTAATATTAAGTCATACATTGCCCTTTCTGTTCTCTAGTTGTTTCCTGTGTTAACCATTTCTTTCCAACTGGATTTTAAGAATACTGAAAACAGGGTCTGGACATTTAGACTTTTCTAGCAAAATCAGTCAGTGCTGGGCAAGACTTTGATACTTGTTTTGGACTAGCATTCCTACTGCTTACAATGATAAACTCTCAAAAATTACTCTGTCCCAGTCAAAATCCCAGCAAATTATTTTGTAGATATTAACAAACTGATACTAAAGTTTATCTGGGGAGGCAAAAGATCCAGAATAGCCCACACAGTATGGAAGGAGAAGAACAAAGTCAGAGGACCGACACTACCTGACTTCAAGATTATTAAGCTACAGTAATCAAGGCAGTGTGGTACCTATTACTATATTTAAAAAGGATAACCAACAAGGACCTACTGTATAGCACAAGGAACTCTGCTCAGTGTTAAGTGGCAGCCTGGATGGGAGGGGAGTCTGGGGGAGAATGGATACGTGTATATGTATGGCTGAGTCACTTTGCTGTGCGCCTGAAACTACCACAACATTGTTAATTGGCTATACTCCAATATAAAATAAAAAGTTAAAAAAAAAAGACAGTGTGGTATTGGCAAAATAATAGACAAATATATCAATGGAATAGAATAGAGAAACCATAATCAGACCCACATAAAGACAGTCAACTGATATTTGACAAAGGAGCAAAGGAAATACAGTGGAGAAAAATGGGCTTTTCAACAAATGGTGCTGGAAAAATTGGACATCCACCTGCAAAAAAAAATGAATCTAGACAGACTTTACAACCTTCACAAAAACTAACTTGAAAAGGACCATCACTCTAAATGTAAAATGCAAAACTAATAAACTCCTGGAAGATAACATAGGAGAATTCTAGATGATTTTGGGTATTGCAATGACTTTTAAATTACAACACCAAGGCACAACTCATGAAAAAATAATTGATGCACTGAACTTCATTAAAATTAGAAACTCCTGCTCTCAAAAGACACTGTCAGGAAAATGAGAAGACAAGGTACAGACTGGGAGAAAATATTTGCAGAAGAAATACTTGATAAAGCACCGTTGTGCAAGATATACAAAGAACACTTAAAACTTAGCAATAAGCAAATGAACAACCTAATTAAAAAATGAGCAAAAGACCTGAACAGAAACTTCACCAAGCAAGATATACAGATGTGAAATAAACATATGAAAAGATGTTCCACATCACATGTCATAAGGGAATTGCACAATAAAGCAACAATGAGCTACTTCTACACACCTGTTAGAATGGCTAAAATCCAAAACACTGACAACAAATGCTGGTGACGATGTAGAACAACAGGAACTCTCATACATTGCTGGTGGGAATGAAAAATGGTACAGCCACCTTAGAAGACAGTTTGGCAGCTTTCTTACAAAATTAAACATACTCTTACCATATGATCCAGCAATCACACTCTGGTATTTACCCAAGCTAGTTGGCAGCTTATATCCACACAAAAATATGCACACACATGTTTATAGAAGCTTGATTCATAATTCCAAAACTTGGAAGCAACCAGGATGTCCTACAGTAGGTGAATGGATGAATAAAATGTGGTACATCCAGACAATGGAATGTTACCCAGCACTAAAAATAAGTGAGCTATCAAGCCACGAAAAGACGTGGAGGAAACTTAAATGTGTATTACTAAGTGAAAGAAACTAATCAGCAAAGGCTGCATACTATAGGAGTGCAGCCATATGACATTCAGGAAAAGGCACAACTATGAAGACAGTAAAAAAGATCATTGGTTGCTAGGAGTTAGAGGGGAAGAGGAATGAATAGGCAGAGCACAGAAGAATTCTAGGGCCGTGAAACTACTCTGTATGATACTATGGTGGTGGATACATGTCACTGTACCTTTGTTAAAACCCATAGACTATTCAACACCAAGAGTGAACTGCTAATGTAAACTATGGTGATGACAATGTGTCAACATAGAGTCATCAGTTGTAGTAATTGTACCACTCTGGTGCAGGATGTTGATAGTGAGAGAGGCTGTGTGAGTGGAGAGGGTAGGAAGTATATGGGAACATTCTGTACCTTCTGCTCCATTTTGTTGTTAACCTAAAACTGATCTAAATTTTAAAGTCTGGGTTTTTTGTTGTTGTTGTTTTTTAAATTTACTCTTTGGAGGCACTGGCGAATGACCCAGAGATGGGAGACAGTGGAGAGATATGTCCTTTGAAAGAAAACGGCACTGCAATGAGAGCCACATTTATCTGGCTTTTGTCCTGAGAGTATTCCCCAGTCTGTGCAGCCCCTGGGGGACAGAACTCAGGCTGGAGGTGGCTGTCTTATAGAGCTGAGAAGTCAAAGGTGGAGTCTGGGAATGCTGGAGCAGCTGGATATTGAAAAGAGAAGTAGTATAAAAGAGCGTCATGGGGTGGGGAGCCCGAAATCTATTGTACATGAAAACTCCCCTCAAATTACTGGCAGGTATGGAACTGTGCATGCATGATGAGACTGGTAAGACACCCCAAAGAAAAACATCATCTGAAAGGCTGAAAAAGTTGACCAGAGACTTCTGCAGATGCCCACTGCCAGGGGAACAGGAATTTGGAGTTCATGTCCTGCTAAGTTAGATGGGCTTGGTAAATACCTCAGGCTGTCCATTGAATTCATGGAAGGGCTAAGCCTTAGGAGTTAAGGCCACATCCGAGGATTAAGAAACCCACCCTAAGATTAATGGCAAAACCTGTATAGTTAGGCTTCCCTGGTGGCTCAGTGGTTGGGAATCCGCCTGCCAATGCAGGGGGCATGGGTTCGAGCCCCGGTCCGGGAAGATCCAACATGCCGCGGAGCAACTAAGCCCGTGCACCACAACTACTGAGCCTGCGCTCTAGAGCCCGCATGCCACAATTACTGAAGCCCGCGCACCTAGGGCCTGTACTTCGCAACAAGAGAAGCCACCGCAATGAGAAGCCCACGAACCACAACGAGAAGCCTGTGTACCACAACGAAGAGTAGCCCCCGCTCACTGCAAGTAGAGAAAGCCCGCTCACAGCAAGGAAGACCCAATGCAGCCAAATATAACTAAATAAAATAAATAAATTTATTCTTTAAAAAAAAAACCCAAACCCCAAAAACCTGTATAGATGACCTACACAAAGCCTAAACCAGGCCTTCAACAGATAGGTGATCCATTCATAATTTAACTGCTAGAAAAAAAGTAATGCTTTTATTTTTGTTTGTTTTGAATTTTATTTAATTTATTTTTTTATACAGCAGTTTCTTATTAGTCATTCATTTTACACACATCAGTGTATACACGTCAATCCCAATCTCCCAATTCATCCCACCCCCACCCCCACCCCCCACTGCTTTCCCCCCTTGGTGTCCATATGTTTGTTCTCGACATCTGTGTCTCAGTTTCTGCCCTGCAAACCAGTTCATCTGTACCATTTTTCTAGGTTTCACATGTATGTGTTAATATATGATATTTGTTTCTCTCTTTCTGACTTACTTCACTCTGTATGACAGTCTCTAGGTCCATCCACGTTTCTACAAATGACCCAATTTCATTCCTCTTCATGGCTGAGTAATATTCCTTTGTATATATGTACCACTTCTTCTTTATCCATTCATCTGTTGATGGGCATTTAGGTTGCTTCCATGACTTGGCTATTGTAAATAGTACTGCAGTGAACACTGGGGTGCATGTGTCTTTTTGAATTATGGTTTTCTCTGGGTATATGCCCAGTAGTGGGATTGCTGGGTCATATGGTAATTCTATTTTTAGTCTTTTAAGGAACCTACATACTGTTCTCCATAGTGGCTGCATCAATTTACATTTCCACCAACACTGCCAGAGGGTTCCCTTTTCTCCACACCCTCTCCAGCATTTGTTGTTTGTAGATTTTCTTTCTTTCTTTCTTTTTTTTTTTTTTTGCGGCATGTGGACCTCTCACTGTTGTGGCCTCTCCCATTGCGGAGCACAGGCTCTGGACGCGCAGGCTCAGCGGCCATGGCTCACGGGCCCAGCCTCTCTGTGCCATGTGGGATCCTCCCGGACCGGGGCATGAACCCATGTCCCCTGCATCGGCAGGCGGACTCTCAACCACTGTGCCACCAGGGAAGCCCCTGTAGATTTTCTGATGATGCCGATTCTAACTGGTATGACGTGATACCTCATTGTAGTTTTGATTTGCATTTCTCTAATAATTAGTGATGTTGAGCAGCTTTTCATGTGCTTCTTGGCCATCTGTATGTCCTCTTTGGAGAAATGTCTATTTAGGTCTTCTGTCCATTTTTGGATTGGGTTGTTTGTTTTTTTACTATTGAGCTGCATGAGCTGTTTATATATTTTGGAGATTAATCCTTTGTCTGTTGATTCATTTGCAAATATTTTTTCCCATTCTGAGGGTTGTCTTTTTGTCTTGCTTGTAGTTTCCTTTGCTTTGAAAAAGCTTTTAAGTTTCATTAGGTCCCATTTGTTTATTTTTGTTCTTATTTCCATTACTCTAGGAGGTGGATCAAAAAAGATCTTGCTGTGATTTATGTCAAAGAGTGTTCTTCCTATGTTTTCCTCTAAGAGTTTTATAGTGTCTGGTCTTACATTTAGGTCTCTAATAATCCATTTTGAGTTTATCTTTGTGTATGGTGTTAGGGAGTATTCTAATTTCATTCTATTAAATGTAGCTGTCCAGTTTAACCAGCACCACTTATTGAAGAGACTGTCTTTTCTCCATTGTATATCCCTGCCTCCTTTGTCATAGATTAGTTGACCATAGGTGTGTGGGTTTATCTCTGGGCTTTGTATCCTGTTCCATTGATCTACATTTCTATTTTTGTGCCAGTACCATATTGTCTTGATTACTGTAGCTTTGTAGTATAGTCTGAAGTCAGGGAGTCTGATTCCTCCAGCTCAGTTTTTTTCCCTCAAGACTGCTTTGGCTATTTGGGGTCTTTTGTGTCTCCATACAAATTTTAAGACTTTTTGTTCTAGTTCTGTAAAAAATGCCATTGGTAATGTGATAGGGATTGCATTGAATCTGTAGATTGCTTTGGGTAATAGAGTCATTTTCACAGTATTGATTCTTCCAATCCAAGAACATGGTATATATCTCCATCTGTTGGTATCTTCTTTAATTTCTTTCAACAGTGTCTTATCGTTTTCTGCATACAGGTCTTTTGTCTCCCTAGGTAGGTTTATTCCTAGGTATTTTATTCTTTTTGTTGCAGTGGTAAATGGGAGTGCTTCCTTAATTTCTTTTCAAATTTTTCATCATTAGTGTATAAGAATGCAAGAGATTTCTGTGCATTAATTTTGTATCCTGCAACTTTACCAAATTCATTGATTAGCTCTAGTAGTTTTCTGGTGTCATCTTTAGGATTCTCTATGTATAGTATCATGTCATCTGCAAACAGTGACGGATTTACTTCTTCTTTTCCAATTTGTATTCCTTTTATTTCTTTTTCTTCTCTGATTGCCGTGGCTAGGACTTCCAAAACTATGTTGAATAATAGTGGTGAGAGTGGACATCCTTGTCTTGTTCCTGATCTTAGAGGAAATGCTTTCAGATTTTCACCATTGAGAATGATGTTTGTTGTGGGTTTGTCGTATATGGCCTTTATTATGTTGAGATAGGTTCCCTCTATGCCCACTTTCTAGAGAGTTTTTATCATAAATGGGTGTTGAATTTTGTCAAAAGCTTTTTCTGCATCTATTGAGATGATCATATGGTTTTTATTCTTCAGTTTGTTAATATGGTTTATCACATTGATTGCTTTGCACATATTGAAGAATCCTTGCATCCCTGGGATAAATCCCACTTGATCATGGTGTATGATCCTTTTAATGTGTTGTTGGATTGTTTGCTAGTATTTTGTTGAGGATTTTTGCATGTATATTTATCAGTGGTATCGGTCTGTAATTTTCTTTTTTTGTAGTATCTTTGTCTGGTTTTGGTATCAGGGTGATGGTGACCTCATAGAATGAGTTTGGGAGTGTTCCTTCCTCTGCAATTTTTTGGAAGAGTTTGAGAAGGACAGGTGTTAGCTCTTCTCTAAATGTTTGATAGAATTCACCTGTGAAGCCGTCTGGACCTGGACTTTTGTTTGTTGGAAGATTTTTTTTTTTTTTTTTTGCGGTATGCGGGCCTCTCACTGTTGTGGCCTTTCCCATTGCGGAGCACAGGCTCCGGACCTGCGGGCTCAGCGGCCATGGCTCACAGGCCCAGCCGCTCCGTGGCATGTGGGATCTTCCCGGACCAGGGCACGAACCCACATCCCCTGCATCGGCAGGCAGACTCTCAACCACTGCGCCACCAGGAAAGCCCCTGTTTGAAGATTTTTAATCACAGTTTCTATTTCATTATTTGTGATTGGTCTGTTCATATTTTCTATTTCTTCCTGGTTCAGTCTTGGAAGTTTATACCTTCCTAAGAATTTGTCCATTTCTTCCAGGTTGTCCATTTTATTGGCATAGAGTTGCTTATAGTAGTCTCTTAGGATGTTTTGTATTTCTGCGGTGTCTGTTGTAACTTCTCCTTTTTCATTTCTATTTTTACTGGTTTGAGTCCTCTCCCTCTTTTTCTTGATAAGTCTGGCTAATGGTTTATCAATTTTGTTTATCTTCTCAAAGAACCAGCTTTTAGTTTTATTGATCTTTGCTATTGTTTTCTTTGTTTCTATTTCATTTATTTTTGCTCTGATCTTTATGATTTCTTTCCTTCTGCTAACTTTGGGTTTTGTTTGTTCTTCTTTCTCTAGTTCCTTTAGGTGTAAGGTTAGATTGTTTACTTGAGATTTTTCTTGTTTCTTGAGGTAGGCTTGTATAGCTATAAACTTCCCTCTTAGAGCTGCTTTTGCTGCATCCCATAGGTTTTGGATCGTCGTGTTTTCATTGTCATTTGTCTCTAGGTATTTTTTGATTTCCTCTTTGATTTCTTCAGTGATCTCTTGGTTACTTAGTAACGTATTGTTTAGCCTCCATGTGTTTGTGTTTTTTACATTTTTTTCCCTGTAATTTATTTCTAATCTCATAGTATTGTGGTCAGAAAAGATGCTTGATATGATTTCGGTTTTCTTAAACTTACCAAGGCTTGATTTGTTACCCAAGATGTGATCTATCCTGGAGAATGTTCCATGTGCACTTGAGAAGAAAGTGTAATCTGCTGCTTTGGGATGGAATGTCCTATAAATATCAATTAAATCTCTCTGGTCTATTGTGTCATTTAAAGCTTGTGTTTCCTTGTTACTTTTCTGTTTGAATGATCTGTCCTTTGGTGTAAGTGAGGTGTTAAGGTCCCCCACTATTACTGTGTTACTGTTGATTTCCTCTTTAATAGCTGTTAGCAGTTGCCTTATGTATTGAGGTGCTCCTATGTTGGGTGCATATATATTTATAATTATTATATCTTCTTGGATTAATCCCTTGATCATTATGTAGTGTCCTTCCTTGTCTCTTGTAACTTTCTTTATTTTAAAGTCTATTTTGTCTGATATGAGTATTGCTACTCCAGCTTTCTTTTGATTTCCATTTGTTTTGTTTTTTTTTTTACATCTTTATTGGAGTATAATTGCTTTACAATGGTGTGTTGGTTTCTGCTTTATAACAAAGTGTATCAGTTATACATATACATATGTCCCATATCTCTTCCCTCTTGCATCTCCCTCCCTCCCACTCTCCCTATCCCACCCCTCCAGGTGGTCACAAAGCACAGAGCTGATCTCCCTGTGCTATGCGGCTGCTTCCCACTAGCTATCTACCTTACGTTTGGTAGTGTATATATGTCTATGCCTCTCTCTCACTTTGTCGCAGCATGGAATATCTTTCTCCATCCCCTCACTTTCAGTCTGAATGTGTCCCTAGGTCTGAAGTGGGTCTCTTGTAGACAGCATATAGTTGGGTCTTGTTTTTGTATCCATTCAGCAAGCCTGTGTCTTTTGGTTGGAGCATTTAACGTTTAATTTAATTAAATGTTTAATTAACGTTTAACGTTTAATTTAATTTAATTACCTTAAACATTAATTTAATTTAATATAATTTAATTACCTTAAACATTCATGTTTAAGGTAATTATCAATATGTATGTTCCTATTACCATTTTCTTAATTGTTTTGGGTTTGTTTAGGTAGGTCCTTTTCTTCTCTTGTGTTTCCCATTTAGAGAAGTTCCTTTAGCATTTGTTGTAGAGCTGGTTTGGTGGTGCTGAATTCTCTTAGCTTTTGCTTGTCTGTAAAGCTTTTGATTTCTCCATCGAATCTGAATGAGATCCTTGCCAGGTAGAGTAATCTTGGTTGTAGGTTCTTCCTTTTCATCACTTTAAGTATATCATGCCACTCCCTTCTGGCTTGTAGAATTTCTGCTGAGAAATCAGCTGTTAACCTTATGGGAGTTCCCTTGTATGTTATTTGTCATTTTTCCCTTGCTTCTTTCAATAATTTTTCTTTGTCTTTAATTTTTGCCAATTTGATTACCATGTATCTCGGCATGTTTCTCCTTGGGTTTATCCTGTATGGGACTCTCTGCACTTCCTGGACGTGGGTGCCTATTTCCTTTCCCATGTTAGGGAAGTTTTTGACTATAATCTCTTCAAATATTTTTTTGGGTCCTTTCTGTCTCTCTTCTCCTTCTGGGACCCTATAATGTGAATGTTGTTGCATTTAGTGTTGTTCCAGAGGTCTTGTAGGCTGTCTTCATTTCTTTTCATTCTTTTTTCTTCATTCTGTCCCACAGCAGTGAATTCCACCATCCTGTCTTTCAGGTCACTTATCCATTCTTCTGCCTCAGTTATTCTGCTATTGGTTCCTTCTAGTATAGTTTTCATTTCAGTTATTGTGTTGTTCATCTGTTTGTTTGTTCTTTAATTCTTCTAGATCTTAGTTAAACATTTCTTGCATCTTCTCGATCTGTGCCTCTATTCTTTTTCCGAGGTCCTGGATCATCTTCACTATCATTATTCTGAATTCTTTTCTGGAAGGTTGCCTATGTCCACTTCATTTAGTTGTTCTTCTGGGGTTTTATGTTGTTCCTTCATCTGGTACATAGCCCTCTGTCTTTTCATCTTGTCTATCTTTGTGTGAATGTGTTTTTTGTTCCACAGGCTGCAGGACTGTAGTTCTTCTTGCTTCTGCTGTCTGCCCTCTGGTGGATGAGGCTATCTAAGAAGCTTGTGTACGTTTCCTGATGGGAGGGACTGCTGGTGGGTAGAGCTGGCTGTTGCTTTGGTGGGCAGAGCTCAGTAAAACTTTAATGCACTTGTCTGCTGATGGGTGGGGCTGAGTTTCCTCCCTGTTAATTGTTTGGCCTCAGGCAACCCAACACTGGAGCCTACCGGGGCTCTTTGGTGGGGCTAATGGCGGACTCTGGGAGAGCTCACACCAAGGAGTACTTCCCAGAACTTCTACTGCCAGTGTACTTGTCCTCACGGTGACACACAGCCACCCTCCGCCTCTGAAGGAGACCCTCCAACACTAGCAGGTAGGTCTGGTTCAGTCTCCAATGGGGTCATTGCTCCTTCCCCTGGGTCCCGATGAGCACACTACTTTGTGTGTGCCCTCCAAGAATGGAGTCTCTGTTTCCCCCAGTCCTGTCAAAGTCCTGCAATTAAATCCCGCTAGCCTTCAAAGTCTGATTCTCTAGGAATTCCTCCTCCCATTGTCGGACCCCCAGATTGGGAAGCCTGACCTGAGGCTCAGAACCTTCAGTCCAGTGGGTGGACTTCTGTGGTATAAATGTTCTCCAGTTTGTGAGTCACCCACCCAGCAGTTACAGGATTTGATTTTATTGTGATTGTGCCCCTCCTACTGTCTCACTGCAGCTTCTCCTTTGTCTTTGGATGTGGGGTATCTTTTTTGGTGAGTTCCAGTGTCTTCCGGTCGATGATTGTTCAGCAGTTAATTGATTCTGGTGTTCTTGCAAGAGGGAGTGAGAGCACATCCTTCTACTCTGCCATCTTGAACCAATCTCAATGCTTTTATTTTATTTTTTAAAACCTTTTATTTTATATTGGAGTATAGTTGATTAACAATGTTGTGTTCGTTTCAGGTATAGGGCAAAGTGAGTCAGTTTGTATCTATTCTTTTAGAGGAAGATAACAGAATCCAGAGTTTCTAAAATGTATCATCTACAGTGTTTGGACTACAATAAAAAGCAGAAAACAAACAAACAGAAAAAAACCTTTCCACAAAGTAAACTCCAGACACAGATGTTTTCACTGGTGAATTCTGTAAAACCGTTAAGAACGAAATAATACCAGTATTACACAATCTCTTACAAATAGAGAAAGAAGGATCACTCCCCAGTGTTTTGGAGATTCATCTATGGTGTGATGTATATTTATACTTCAATCTTTATCATTCTGTTATATGAATATACAAGGATTTAAAGCTGCTATGAACACTGTTAAACAAGTGTTTTGTGGACATAGATTTTTAATTTGTGCTAGTAAATATACAGGAGTGGAATTGCTAGGTTGTAGGGTAGGTGTATGTCTAATGTTATAAACTTAAATTGATCTCAACTCTATTTCTGTTCCTGCTAAAAACGCATGACACCCTTCTGGCCTTGTTCTTATCTGTAGAAGGGAAGATTCAGATTATTTGATCTCCAAAGACCCTTCTGTTTTCAAATACTATAATTATGCTATTAAGCCATTCCCAGATGTTCTATTTTTTTTAGTTAATTTATTTATTTACTTTTGGCAGCGTTGGGTCTTTGTTGCTGCATGTGGGCTCTCTCCAGTTGCGGCAAGCAGGGGCTACTATTCGTTGAAGTATGTGGGCTTCTCATTGCGGTGGCTTCTCTTGCTGTGGAGCATGGGCTTTAGGTGTGCGGGCTTCAATAGTTGTGGCACACGGGCTCAGTAGTTGTGGCTCGCGGGCTCTAGAGTGCAGGCTCAGTAGTTGTGGTGCATGGGCTTAGTTGCTCTGCGGCATGTGGTATCTTCCCAGACCAGGGCTAGAACCTGTGTCGCCGGCATTGGCAGGTGGATTCTTAACCACTGTGCCACCAGGGAAGTCCAATGTTCTAATTTTTAATTAACTTTTTTATTTGAAATAATATCAAACTTACAAAAAGTTGCAGAAATAAATGTACAAACATCAATATACCTCCTTTTATCTAAATTTACCTATTGTTAACATTTATCCCATTTGCTTTGTCATTTGTGCCATCTGTATGTATATAGCTATAGCCATATCTGTGTACATGGAATTTTTTCTGTACTATTGGAGGGTAAGTTATATACACATCATGGTCCTTTATCCCTAAGTAGTTTAGTGTGTATTTCCTAGGAGTAGGGATATTTTCTTCCACAGCCACATTACAGTTATCAACTTGATAAGTTTACATTGACAAAATATTTTAATCGAATTTACTCTCCATATATAATGTTCTTTAAAGCATTTTACTCCCCTTCAATGCAGGTTTCAGTCTAGGGTCAGGTACTGCATTTAATCATCATGTCTCTTTAGCCTTCTTTAATTCGGAACGTTTTCACAGTCTTTCTTTGTCTTTTATGACATTAACATTTTTGAAGAATACAGTCCCTCTACACTTTTATTTGATTTGACTTGATATATTTATTTTTTAAAATATTTTTTAATTAATTAATTTATTTATTTTGGCTGCTCTGGATCTCAGTTGTGGTATGCAGGATCCCCAATGTGGCATGTGGGCTCTTAGTTGCAGCATGCAGGCTCTTAGTTGCGGCATGCGAACCTCCCAGCTGCGGCATGCATGTGGGATCCAGCTCCCCAACCAGGGATCAAACCCGGCCCCCCCGCCTTGGTAGCATGGAGTCCCACCCACTGGACCACCAGGGAACTCCCCCATCTTCATTTTTATTTTAATAGAAAATTCCTCATTTTATGTCTGCCTGATTTTTCCTCTGCCTGATTAGATTCAGGTTATTCATTCTCAGCTGAAGTACTGCATGAGTAGATGATGTTGGGTCACTTTTGAGGTATCACGTGGCAGTTGCATTTTAACAGAGACAGAAGCTCTCATCTGAAGGGATAACGTTTTAAGCATGATTTTCAGGATTTGGTGTTGGAGATATAGCACATTTTCTGCTGAATTCTCACTTGACCTTTTATTCATTCACACAACAAGTATTTATTGAGTATGTGCTATGTACCAAACACTGTCCTAGATGCTGAGAATACCGTGGCAAACTAAAAAGGCACTGTTTCTTTCCTTGTTGAGTTTATATTTTCATCAGAGGTTTAGACAAGAAACAAATAAACAAATACTGTAATGTGGATCTTGAGAGGAGGAATGAAAATACAAAGATGATGTGGTAGACAGTGGCAGGGGCCATAGGGTTTGCAGGGGCTAATTTAGTCATTTGAACTGAGACCTGAATGACCAGAAGGAACCAGGTACGAAGGCCCTAAGGCAAGACAGGGAAAGGAAAAATTTAGGGTGAAATCACAAAACCCTCAGAAATCCATTTCCAAGGTCATTCTTGAACTTAATCTCACCATTCTCTGTGCAATTTCCAAAACATCAACTTCAATTTCATTCTATTTCATTACTTTTCCTATCCTTCCATCTTACCTGCTTTAGTACTTCTGCTCCAACAATTTTTAAAGAATCACTGAGATTTTCAATCTCAATGACCCTACGTTTTTTTCATTTCTTACCACCCTCATGTCTGCATTTCTGTCCTTAGGGTTCTATGGTCATGCATCCTAAACTCCTTGACTCCTCCTCCATCATAATCATCTGGTTGAATTCCAGCCATGGCTAACCTCAACCACCGACCTCATCCTCACCTGCTCCTGAGCTGCTCAAGACTGCCTGGGAAGAACACATAATATTCTGACTTGTGTCCTATTAAATTCATGGCCATAATCTCACAGGCAGTCAACACCACCTACTGCTTCATTCTGCCCTCTTGTGTTTGCTCTCTCACTCTTCAAAAGACTGCTCACATTTGCCCCTCTGTCTTCTCCCCGTCCATGTCAATCCCTCCCCCACAGCCTCCACTATCCCCTGTTGATTTTGCCTCACATTTTCTATAGAAGATAAGAACCAATTCAACAGGAATACTCTCATCCTTACACAACCAAGTCTACAAAATAATCTGCATGTATAGCCTCACCTTTCCTTTCTGTTTCAGAAATTCTCTGTGCTCCTGTACCATCCCTTCTTTGCCTTGCAAATAGCAATTTCTCTTCTCTTCTGGAACATTCATATCAGAATTCTAACATGCTCTAAAATCTTTCGTCTTGAAAAACAGACCGAAAAAACTTTCTCCCATGATTCCATATTTCCATCTAGTTACTGCCTCAAATTTTTGCTTCCCTTCACATGCAAACTTCTTGAAAGTTGTTCATATTTGCAGTCCCCACTTATTCTCTCTCTCACCTTTTCTAATGGGATTTGGTCCTCACTACTCCTGAAACTGCTCCTGCCAAGGTCAACTGTTACCTCCACAAAGTCAAGTGCAAGGACTACTTTTCTCTTGACCTCTTACTTGACCTTTCAGTGCATTTGACACGTTCTCTTTCTTGAAACCTTCTCTTCTTGTGGCTACCCAGACAGCATAACGGCACCCTCTCTGGTTTTCTCCCATCTCACTGACTACTCCTTCTCCATTTCCTTTGCTTGCATCTCCTCCTTTGCTTCACCTCTATTTGTTGGTGTCCCCAGGGCTCAGTCCCGGTCCCTTTTCTCTATTTTACTCTCTTCCTAGGTGATCCATTGATTCCCATGCTTCTCCCTTCACCCATATTCCAATAACCTTTCTTCTGCACATGAGGGTCTCTAACCCCAAGCACTAGATTTCTGAGGCCACTGTCAAAGAGGGTGGTAGATTTGCAGTGTGGTCTCTTCCCCTTGACCGCAACAGTGACTATCCTGACTGGTTAGCAAATTAAGATCTGATTTGAGACAAAAAATATATAAAATTTTATGATTTGAAAAGACTAGCACACATCATTAAAAAACATTTCTTATGGTAAATTATTTTATGATTTCAGCATGGAAAGCTCATTTCCTACCACACATAGCCAAATGCACTGCAGTTTGTTTTAGTTTCAAGCTTCCTGGCTCTAAATTTAAAAGTGAGCTCAAGTCAACCAGAGTGCAGATTCTCTGTGTGTGGCCTGCCCGCCCTCCTTCCTTCCCTAATTTTGTAGTTGGAAACACCTTAAAAGGAAAAATAACTCCCCTTTGGGCAAAATGAAGCAAAAATGTAAACCGCTTCTTATGCTATCTTGAATGAATGTATGTTTCCCATCATTACATTTTGTGGTTCAGTGTAGGCTGTTGAGAGAAAATGGAGAAAAGAAGTAGAAAAATATCAAAACACATGCATAAAATCATAAAAATAGAAGAGAGGGCTATGTGAGAGCTTACTGAGAAAAAAATTAAACTGGTCTATTTAGTTCTCATGCCAGATGAATTTTTAGCATCTCTAAGAATAGGTTGGTAAGAATTAAAAAAATGAGCTTTCTGCATCAAGCTTCCCAGTCTCTGCAGAATTCAGGTTGCTATTTACTCTTTGTGTCTTTGCACAATTGGCCTAACCGCTAATTCAGTCCTCTTGTCTAGAGGACTTATTTCTTTAGTGAAGTCTCCCTTCATTCACCGCGTACAAGTGCCATTCTACCCTCCAGAGCAAAGGAGAGATTCTCCTTACCCCCCACCACATCTGCTCAGATGTCTAGATAATACTCTGGAAATTCCCGCAGAAGTGCCCATACATAGAAACTACAAAGTTTGGAAGAACTCTAATTATGAATCACTGTGAGGTTGCTAGAAGGTTCTGGAAGGAGAAGCAGGGAAGGATAGCATTGTGGAAGTTAATCTTGGGGAAAAGGGGCTGATGTACCTTTTTTTAAAACTCTGGGTTTTATGCCATATTCTGGAAAATGTCTTCATTATGCCTGTTTCCCAGTTGCAGAGGTGGGTTTGGGGGTGAAGAAAGGAAGGAGAGGGTGTTTCTGAAGATCGTGCAATACGTGTTTTGTTGTCTCCAAAGCAACTGGTCACTTCAGTTTATCATTCAGGTTTTGTATTTTACAGCCACGATCTGTGAGGTTATAACCTTTGAGCTCTGTGCAAAGGCACATTAATACATTATATAAATTAACAACCTCCCTCTCCTTGCTCTCAAAGACTTTTGCAAAGAGGCAGGTGGCATAAAGAAAGAGGTTGTTAAACAATGAAAGTCTAAGGGGCACATGTAATAAATTCCTCCTCAGAGCAAATAGTGCACAACCAGAAAATAGGGTAATGAGTAAGATGGAGAATGGGTAAATCAATGAAGTCAACAGCAGTGAAGAAAAGGGAAGAAGAAGAAAGAGGTGAGGAGAAAAGTTAGGGTGCACTGAACGCTTTATAAGCTCTGGTCATCTGGTAGAAGGTGTCAAACCATCATGGAGCCCATGAGAGAAATGGCTATGCCTAAGAATGGTAATCACTGGAACGTGGGAGCCTTACAAGAAGGGTGAGGCAAGTAAGTGGGAGTTTAGATCTCTTTTCCTTTCGCTCCTTTTTTTTTAAACACAGCTTTATTGAGATATAATTTACATACCATAAAACCTGTTCATTTAAAGTGTACAATTCAATGGTTTTTACAGAGTTGTGCAAACGTCACCATAATCTAAGTTTACAACATTTTTATCATCCCCCAAAGAAACCCCAGTACCAGTTAGTAGCCACTCCCATTCTGTCCTCCCCCCAGTCCCTGGTAACCATTTGTCTCCTTTTGGTCTCTATGGATTTGCCTCTTCTGGGCATTTCATACAAATGGAATCATATAACATATGGTCTTTTGCATATAACATATGGCTGACTTCTTTCACTAGGCCTAACATGTACAAGGTTCATTCATGTTGTGGCATGTATCAGTGCTTTATTCCTTTTATGGTTAAATAATATTCCTTTATGGAATATTATTTGGGCTGTTTTCACTTTTTGGCTATTATGCATTTGAATAATGCTGCTATGAACATTCATGTACAAGTTTTCGTGTGGACAGCTGTTTTCATTTCTTTGGGATAGATACCCAGGAATGAAATTGCTAGGTCATGTGGTAACTCTGTTTAACATTTTGAGGAACTGCCAAACTACAGAGTGATTCCACTATTTTACATTTCCACCAGTGAGGCATGAGAGTTCCAATTTCTCCACATCCTTACCACTTGTTACTGTCTGTCTTTTTTTTTTTTTTTTTTTTTTTTTGTGGTACACGGGCCTCTCACTGTTGTGGCCTCTCCCGTTGCAGAGCGCAGGCTCAGCGGCCATGGCTCACGGGCCCAGCTGCTCTGCGGCATGTAGGATCTTCCCAGACCGGGGCACGAACCCGTGTCCCCTGCATTGGCAGGCAGACTCTCAACCACTGCACCACCAGGGAAGCCCCTGTCTGTCTTTTGATTGTAGCCATCCTAGTGGGTATGAAGGGATGCCACATTGTCATTTTGATTGGCATTTCTATAATGACTAATGAAGCTGAGCATCTTTTCATGTACTTTTTAGCCATTTTTCCTGTCTGTCTTGCCACCACACATTCATTCATTATCCCCCAATCTTCCATCCTCTCCTCTCTCTGAAGATGTAGCACAAAACCTGGGTAGGCAGGACCTGTATTGAGAGGCTGTTTTGTATGCTGAAACTGTCTCTCAAGGAAACCCAAGGACAAGTTCGTTACTATTGATTCTGAAGCATTAAAATTACGAATTTTCATTTAATTCAAGCTAACAGACTTTTAGTAAGTACTTTCAAGGTACTTAGGTTCAAACTAGTGGAATATTATGGACTTACTGACCATCAGGCTTGACATCTGATGGAGAAGACAAATTATGTCCATCAATAAGTGTAAAATAGGAAGAATTAAGTAAACATCATAAGTTAAGTACTAAAGTGCTATCTATGGAAGAAGAGAAAGCCTTTAAAATGGGCGTACTGTTTGATTCAGCAATCCACTACGAGAAATCTATCCCAAGGAAATAAATACATATTTCCACACAAGTTTAGGTACATGGGTGTTTACCCAAGTGTTATTTCTGATTGTGAAAAATCAAACACTTCAATAGGTAGGTAAATAAATTGCCACACATCCATGTAATAATTATGCATTTATTTAAAATGATTTACAAGTATATTTATGAGAAATATATGTATATAATTCATGCAGAAAGTATGAGAAATCTCCAGGGCCCAGAAAAGAAAAAAGGAAAATGAAAACCAGAATGGTAAACAGGTGAGCTGGCGCCACAGCAGGACTGGGGAGAAAGGGTTGGGGAGGGACTGTTAGGTTTAGTGATGTAGGGATTTAGGTTTTAACATTCATATGGGCAGGAGATAAGAGCTAGGGTCTACTAAATGTACTGCCCAGTGTAAAGCCAGTCGCCTTGAAGGACTACAATCTCAAGAAGGCTGTGGATTAGGGCAAAATCCCACTCAGCAGCAGAAGTAACATGGAACTCTGTCATTTCAGATAGTCTCTGGGTAGAAAAAATAAGTTTATTTTGAAGATTTATAATCATGGACCTGCAACTCATATGGGTTTGGGGTCCAAATTGTACTATCTGAGTTCAAGAGGAGCCCAAGGTAGGAAATTGTTTTAAAAAGTCTCTTAGCCAGAGTCACCAGGTTCGAAGCATTTTATGATTACCCGATTATTTGTAGTTGTAAGTTCTCCTATTTTTTATTTTATTTTATTTTTTTGAAGGAATGTTATCTTTTTTAAAATAAATAAATTTATTTATTTATTTTTGGCTGGGTTGGTCTTTGTTGCTGCTTGCAGGCTTTCTCTAGTTGTAACGAGCAGGGGCTACTCTTCATTGAAGTGAGCGGGCTTCTCATTGTGGTGGCTTCTCTTGTTGTGGAGCACGGGCTGTAGGTGCGTGGGCTTCAGTAGTTGTGGCATGCGGGCTCTAGAGCGCAGGCTCAGTAGTTGTGGCACACAGGCTTAGTTGCTCCATGGCATGTGGGATCTTCCTAGACCAGGGATTGAACCCGTGTCCCCTGCACTGGCAGGTGGATTCTTAACCACTGTGCCACCAGGGAAGTCCCTCTCTTATTTTTTAAATTGAAGTATAGTTGATATCATGTAAGTTACAGGTGTACCATATAGTGATTCACAATTTTTAAAGGTTATACTCCATTTATAGTTATTATAAAATATTGGCTATATTCCCTGTGTTGTAAGGTCCTCATTTTTTATCAGCTTCTTTGAACCACTGTCATTTAGTTGATTAATTGCCTGGCAGTTTGGGTTTGTAAACACCCACCCATTCTTGTAAACAAAGAATCTGCAATTCTTTGTAGCTCCACTCAACTTTTTACTGGCTCCATCTATGCTTTCCTTTTCTCTTTAGTATTTAAAAATGTTGCACCTTCTTCAGGTATCATAGCACATCCTGCTTTAACCATCATTATTTATTTTTTTAAAGGAGTTAGTGCATTTCATTCCCAATTTGTAAAAAATATATTTTTATTATTGTTGTGACAAGACTACCACTACTTTTGGAATTTTCTGCTCTAGGTTTCTGCTAACTTGTACTACTTCAAGGTAGTGTAACATATTTTAACAGAAACTCAATATTTTTTGGAAGACTTGTTCATTGCTTTAGAAACTCATCTGGCTGGATAGTCTTGTTTTTGTTCTTTCAGATGATTTTACTTTTGAGTTGCAGTTCAAGTTTGGAGGTGGTGTCCTCCACAACAGCTGTCCCGCAGGTGGCAATGAGAGGGGTGAGAAGCTGGGAAATGATGTCTTGTGAGAGAGTGTTTAAGGTCCTGGAGATGATCCATCTGAAAAACCGAGAACCCAGGAAAGCCAGAAGGACTGTCCCCAAATATCAGGATAATGAGAGGGAGAATAATCAAGGAAGTTCTAGCTTTAATATGCAGAAGAAAATGTTAATTAGAGCCATGCAACAACCAGATATATCATTGCAGGTGAGGTGCTTTTTATCAGTGGGGTTTGAGGAATCATGCACAGGCTTCAAGCCCAGACCAAAACTTTGCTCCCTTTTAGACCTGAACAAGACATATTCCATAGTAGGAAGAAAAAATAAGTGTGTGAATTGTATACACAGTTGTCTTAAAATTTAATGGGTTTAATTATGAGATGAACCATGGAAATAGGGTACCATTATATTTTATGCCCATTTTTGTCTCTTTCCTTTAGGGGAAGAGGATTTTCTGTGATGTTTCTAAGGTTCTTTTTACTATTTAAACGTCCTTACCTTTGGGGCTTCGTGTGTGGAAGAATAAGACAACACTTTGGACAAGTAGCTTTTATTTTCTCTTTACTCTTTGGATTAGACATTGAAGTATACAAATTAGAAAATATGAAGGGTATTTTGTTTCTAAGAAATATTAATTCATTTATAATACATATATATATATTTTTTGTTGTTTGTTTGTTTTGTTTTTTTGTGGTACTTGGGCCTCTGACTGTTGTGGCCTCTCCCACTGCGGAGCACAAGCTCCGGACGCGCAGGCCCAGCGGCCGTGGCTCACGGGACCAGCCGCTCCGCGGCAATGTGGGATCCTCCCGGACTGGGGCACGAACCCGTGTCCCCTGCATCGGCAGGCGGACTCCCAACCACTGCGCCACCAGGAAAGCCCCTATAATACATACATTAATGCACATGAATATGATTGGTTCTTTGCTTTTGTCAACTCCTAAAGAAATTTGGTTATAGTCTCTAAACTAGAGAAAGTTTCTCTTGTAAAGAGAAACCCTTACAAGAAAGCAAAAGAAAACAAAGCAGAAAGGAAAATAGCAAAACCCTGATCAGATGTCAGTTGTCCCAAAGTTCCACAATGGGGCACTATTGAGTTTTACAAGTTGCCCTTTTCAATGGGTAGAAAGGGAACCTTGCTATAAGTGATCACCTAAAAGGCAATGCTTTGGTTTCTCATAAAAGAATTATGTATTATGTATTTTTCTTAAGTGACGATAACAAGTCCTCATCAAAGAGCTGTGTATATATTTGTATAACCTCGCTTCAGAAGTGCCACAGTCTTCTGTTAAAAGGTATCAGTTGGGCCAGGATTCTTTGGAGATGTGAACAAGCATAGGGAAATTTAAAAATATGCAAGTGGTGTGCTGAAGGAAAATTTCTCTTCTAGGCTTTGCATTTGTGAATTATTTCAGTTGTTAGATTATTTTTTAAGTATTCCAAAGGCCCTAAAATCCCACCAACTTTGAGTCTTTTCAAATATAGTGCTGTGTGCCAATTTTCGGTTGAGATATGATATATAAATAACCTGTGAGTTCAGGTAATTTGGTGAAGAGAGCAGACTGATTGTTTGGCACTGTGTATGTAGACTGGATGATTAATTTTTGGTTCTATTTTCTTTTAAAGTTATTCTTTTGTCATTATTAATGAATATATTTAGGCATGTATTTTTCTTAATTATGTTTTTGTTTCCTTTTGGATGAAATAGCTCTTGTGTAAGAGAGCAGTTTTGAAAAGGAAGGGGAAAATTGAATGTGTTAATGCAAAACATGTTTTTATCCAGTCCTTACTGAGCTTACAGAAGTATGGTATTTAGAGACATGGAGAGTTTCAGAGGACACTTTGTTCAAACTGCATCCGGGGGATCAAAAGTATCCTAGCAGGAAAGCCATTTGGCTCCTACTTTCCTACACCCAGGGAAGGACAATGCTTCGCCTGCCAAGGCAACCACTTCAAACAGTAAATTCTCAAAGATCTCGTCCCTTTGGCCTCAAAAGGGACAAGATATGCTGATCTCTGAGTGCCATCACAGCTGCAATAGCACTGACCATCTCTCTCTCCTCTAAAGTGTGACCTCCTGGAAGACAGGACAGTGCCTTAGTCATTATCACACCCCCGGCACAATGCCTGGAAGATAGTAGCTACTGAAGAAATGCTGGTTGCTGCATTAATATTTCCGGGGACTGGAATGGCTTGTGGTTCCAGCCTCTCCGTCATTGCTATGTCACTGTTCTCACCTGAGCACAATGGAGCTGTTCTTTAAAGACCATCACATACATATACCAAGCAGAGCTAATTTAATGGGGAGAAAGAGAGCCAGTGTTCTTTCTGGGATTTAAAAGCTAAAATGCTAGCACTTTGAAAAGATTAAGGCCAATTTTTAATAATCCAAACTAGACTTTTTCTGGAATTACTATCAAGCTCATCTGCTCCTTCTGTGCAACCTTTTGTTCTCCTCTTTGAAGTCCAGGCTGCCTGTCTGTCTGTGGCCTGAGATGTTCCTCCCAATGTCTATGATCTTGTAACACTTAGCTGAAGTGGCTTTGCTGTGACATGAATTTCTTCTGCACTCCTGTCATTTGAGCCTGAAATCATTTCATTTGGAGCATTACCTCCTTCTGCCTGTTGGGGCCATGTTTTCCATTTTGAAAAAGAATCTACTTACTGAAGAACAAGCAATCACACAGCTCGATAGACCTTGCTTCTCCCAGTCATCAAAGAGTTCTCTGTGGAGTCACACTTCATGTTTTTCTGTCTCTCCCCCTTTCATCTGCTTCTCTTTCTTTCCTCATGTCTGTCCTTCAGTCCTTTTGGAATTACAGAGGATCTTATGGTCCGATTTCAGTTTTTAGATTCACGTATTTCTTTCAAGCCACATACCCTTTGAGAATATCTAAGCATTGAATCTTCCCGCTCTTTTCTCTGATTTATTTGAAATTCTCTCAGGTTGCAAACAACTTTTTTCCTGATCATAAAAGTAAAATTGGTTCATTGGCAAAAATTTGGAAAATACAGAAGAGTACTGACAAAAAAAAAAAACAAACAACCCACCAGTTTGTATTCTTGTCCCTCAGAGGATTCTATTTTGCACTTTGGGGTGTGTGTGTGAGTGTGTATATGTATTATGTATGTATGTATGTAAGTCCTAAGAATATGTCTTGGGGCTTCCCTGGTGGTGCAGTGATTGAGAATCTGCCTGCCAGTGCAGGGGACACGTGTTCGAGCCCTGGTCTGGGAGAATCCCACATGCTGCGGAGCAACTGGGCCCGTGAGCCACAACTGCTGGGCCTGCGTGTCTGGAGCCTGTGCTCTGCAACAAGAGAGGCCTCAACAGTGAGAGGCCCGTGCACCGCGATGAAGAGTGGCCCCCACTCACCGCAACTGGAGAGGGCCCTCGCACAGAAGCGAAGACCCAACACAGCCAAAACTAAAATAAATAAATTAAAAAAAAAAAAAGTTAGTAGGCTTTCAAAATGACATTTAAAAAAAAAAAAAAGAATATGCCTTGACCCTCTCCTTAAGTGTGTGTACCATTGTCTTTGTGTTTGGGGGTAGCAAAATATGAGGCCACATAAAAAGCCCCATGTAATATTCTGCTTTCATATAAATATGTATAATCCACATATACTATAATAGATGATATTTTGAAGTATTAATTGATTAATATTTTCTCCCTATACTTTTTACTTCTGTTACCTTTCCCCAGATGGGTCAGGAGACAGGAACCCCTTTGCTTCATGGGAGGCTGTTAGGATGGAACCAGATAACAAAAGCTGTTAAGTTCTTGATTTTTAATTTCAAGAACTATAATCCAGGTGTGAGACTGAGGGATCAGGGAAAAAATAGGTGATCACCTCAACTCTCCCCAATATCTTTTCCCCTTTCCACTACAAATAGTGAGGACATATGACAAAAATTGTGTTAGGAAATATAACAAGAGAAAGATCCCAATGACAACAGCAACAATAACAAAAATTATCAAGAAATAAACTTCAAAAGAAATGTACAGGACTAACATACAGAAAATCATTATAAAAATGACTACTGAGGCTCAGACAAAAAGGAATAAATGTATAGACATGCCTTGCTATTGGATGACAGGAAGACTTAATATTACAAAGATGTTAATTCTCCCTAAATTAATTTGTAAAGTTCGTGCAATCCTAATAAAATCCCATCTTGATTATTTGTGAAATTTGATAATCTCAAAGATCAAATGGAAGAATAAACATGCTGGGATATTTAGGAAATTCTGAGTTGGAAGGGATGAGAAAACTTGCTCTACCACAAGTATATTATGAAGCTAAAATTTATATAATATAACTATTTTTATTATAAAATGTATTATGAAACTATAAAGATTTTTGCAGTGTGCCACTGGTGTGGGAATAAATAATCTGATCAATGGAATAGAACTGAGCTCTGAAATAGACCCCAAGGTACACAGAAATTTTGTTTCCCCAAATTTACTTCAATAATTTCCCAATTTTCTTTATTATAATCCTCCTTCTTCTTCTATTAGCCTCCTTCTAGCCTTTCTCCTCAAAACATCCAGAGTTACTGCCTAAAATAACATCCAGAGTTATTGCCTATATAAACCTTTGGCTTAAAAGCTTTTGATGGTTTTCCACCATAATTCAAAAAGAGTCATGTGCCACAATGTTCATTGCAGCTCTGTTTACAATAGCCAGGACATGGAAGCAACCTAAGCGTCCATCGACAGATGAATGGATAAAGAAGATGTGTTACGTATATACAATGGAATATTACTCAGCCATAAAAGGAAACGAAATTGAGTTATTTGTAGTTATTTGTAGTGAGTTATTTGTATGATAGACCTAGAGTCTGTCATACAGAGTGAAGTAAGTCCGATGGAGAAAAACAAATACCATATGCTAACGCATATACATGGAATCTAAAAAAAAAAAAAAAAGGTTCTGAAGAACCTAGGGGTAGGACAGGAATAAAGACGCAGACAAAGAGAATGGACTTGAGGACACGGGGAATGGGAAGGGTAAGCTGGGACGAAGTGAGAGAGTGGCATGGACATATATATATATATACACTACCAAATGTAAAATAGATAGCTCGTGGGAAGCAGCCACATAGCACAGGGAGATCAGCTTGGTGCTTTGTGACCACCTAGAGGGGTGGGATAGGGAGGGTGGGAGGGAGACGCAAGAGGGAGGAGATATGGTTATGTATATATATGTATAGCTGATTCACTTTGTTATACAGCAGAAACTAACACACTATTGTAAAGCAATTATACTCCAATAAAGACGTTAAAAAAAAAAGCTTTTGATGGTTTTCCATGCAATTGAAATTAAATCCATATTCCTACCCTGAATACCCAGATCCACTAGTTCTGCTAACCTAATCTCACAGCATGTCTCTCCATGCTCAGAATGTCTCAGCCATGCTGACCAGTTTGTTTTTCCTCCAAAGAGCCAAATTCTTTTTCCCTTGGAGCCCTTGCATGCACTGCTTCTTCCACATGGCATGCTTGTCCCCTGGCTCAGTGTGAGCCTGGCTCAATCACATGCTTGGGCTCCAACTTAAATTCAATGGGACTTCCTTCAAGCAGTCTGTAAGAGGAAGCTGCCCTGCATCTCCACCCCATCATTCTCTCTCTGCACTGTATTTGTTTCCTTCGTAGCCCTTTGCAAATTATAACTGTTTACCTGCTTATTATTGTCCTCCCACCATACCATAGGCTCCATTGTATGGCAGGGACTGTGCTTTGCTCATCACTGTCCTTTCAGATTCTAGCACAGTGCCAGGCACAGTAGGCATTCAGTCGGCATTTGTTGAGTGAAAGGAGTCCATACATAATTAATAAAGGTAGATTTTCAGATCACTGGGGTTATTTTGAAATAATGTTTGGACAACAGGATAGCTCTTTAGAACAACAACAAAAAATAGCACTATTTATCTTCTTATGCAAAAAAGAAATCTAAGGTTGATCAAAGTTTTAAATTTAAATTTTAAAACCATAATATTTTGTAAAGAAGACATGAGTGTATATATCTGGCAAGCTAATACATGAATACGATTCTATAAGATATAGGCAAAATTACTCTTAAGTTAAAATTTTAAAGTCACTTTATGTTATGTCAATATTTTTTGCATTAATGTATATAAAAACCTCATGCTGTTAGGAACATCACTGTTCCTCATCTTTCAATGTAAGTTGCTGTAACAGACTACTAAAGGCAAAGGCTTAAACAAGATAGGAGCTTAGTTTGCTCTTAAAAAAGTTACCTAGCTAAGCAGTTGAAGGTTGGTAGGGTGACTCTGCAACCCTTAACCTGCATCTTCCATCTCCCAGCCAATGGGAAGAAGGAGGGGTAAAGGGAAACACAGGATATCTCATTCTACAGAAGACCTAGAAGCTACTCTTGTGGACATGACATGCATCTTTTCTGTTCATATTTCACTTTCCAGAACATGGCCATGCCTAGCTGCAAGGGAGGCTAAGAAATACAGCCTTTAGTTGGACAGACTTCTTCCAAGCTCAGATCTAGAAGTTCTGTTATTAAAAGACAGGAGAATGGTTATTTATGGACATCTTGGAGTCCAAAGAGGAACTTGGCTCCAATGCTCCCGAGCTTATTTTTTTCTTCTCATACATGTTTTGCCTTATATTAGTTTTTAAATTTATATGGATTTTTCTTTTTTTTTTTTTTTTTTGCTGTACGCGGGCCTCTCACTGTTGTGGCCTCTCCCGTTGCGGAGCACAGGCTCCGGACGCGCAGGCTCAGCGGCCATGGCTCACGGGCCCAGCCGCTCCGTGGCATGTGGGATCTTCCCGGACCGGGGCACGAACCCGTGTCCCCTGCATCGGCAGGCGGACTCCCAACCACTGCGCCACCAGGGAAGCCCTATATGGATTTTTATATGGATTTTTTCCCCTTCTGAAACTCAAGATTCAAAGTTCACAGGGAAGTTTATGCTTTTCTAGCCAGTATCACTTTCCTCAGTCTTTGCAAAAATTAATTCAGTGCATCTTCTGTTAGAAAAATGCACTGCCCTTGTCATATGCACTGATTCAATAAGCCAAACTAGATGTTTTAGCACCATCCTATGTTCCAGGTATTTTTTTCAAGGCCGTTTTTCCTAAGGATCCAAAATCATGTCCATTAACCTGATTTTGTAGAGCAGAGATCAGCAGATTTTTCCTGTAAAGCAAATATTTTAGGCTTTCTTGGCCACATAGGGTCTCTGTTGCATACTTTTTTGTTTATTTTACAACTCTATAAAATATAAAAATTACTGCTAGCTTTCAGACTGTACAAAAACAGACTGCTGGTCTGTATTTGGTACACATGCCATAGTTAGCTTACTCCTGCTGTAGAGCGATGAGTGGTAATGCATGTCTGTATATTTCTCTTGAACAATGAGGGAGTGGAAGTTACAGTATTCCTGCACCAGATGGTGTATATCAAGGAACTACAAGGAACCTCTTGCTCTCTGTAACCCTGATATAGATACGTTTGCTGCTAGACACTGAGTCTGATGGCCAAAAATTATGATATAGTCAGTATCATGAAGCTTTATGCTCTATTTATATCATGTCACCAGGATGAAAGGTGCAGTTTGTTATATATATCAATGCTTTTTTAAATGTTATAAACAACCCATTTATACATATGTTTGTTAAAAGAATGCTGATGATACCCTAATAACTCAGACAATGTGTAGCTTAGAAATGATTTTCTAATTCCTAACTTAAAAACACCTACAGATTGCATTCTCTCTGAATATGCAGTAAATCATTCATTACATGATTAATCAGCAAGTATTTATCAAGCACCTATCATACTACCAGGCATTGTACTAGGTTCTGGGAATGCAACAGTGAACAAAGTCCCTACTCTCCAGTAGGGGGAGCTCACATTCTAGAGGAGAGACATGGAAAGTAAATAAGCAAGTACTTTAAAACACGTAGGGTGCTGACAAGTGCTATGAAAAAAAATAAAGCAAGGAGGAAGGAGAAATAGATATTGTTTGAAGGAGTTATCATTGAGTGGTCAGGAATCTCTAAAATGAGGTGAGAGTTGAACTAGGTCAAGAAAGCAACCAGAGAGCAAGCTCTGCAGGTATCTAGGAAACAAATGCAAAGGCTTTTGGACAGGAGCTTTCATGATCAGGAAGGGGCCAGCTGGCTGGAGAGTAGAGAGCGAAAGGGGAGGGTGTTATAAAGACAGAGGGCTAAAGAAGCCAGATAGTGTAAGACCTTGTCATTCATTGTAAGGACTTTGGAGGGTCTTGAACAAAGAAGGGTTTTGATCTGACTTAGGTTTTAAAAGGACCACTCCAGTTGCTGTATAGAGAATAGACTAAGGGCAGGGTAGACGCAGGGACTCTGTGTAGGATGCTATTATAATTGTGCAGGTCAGAGACGACAGTGGTTGTTGCACTGGGTGGTGGTAGGAACTGTAACTGTTTTCATGTGGCTCAGCACACAAGAAGTAGGTTTGTCTTGAATTGTATATATTTATAATCCTGGAGGAATCCTGTACCACCTAATTGTCCCAGAAGAGGTGTTGCAAGCCAAGACCTATTTCAATGGAAAACACAGACTAATTAAACTAGGATTTATTATATGGTTTACTTTTATATCTCAAAATCTAGACATTGCCATGTTATTATTACTAATATAGAGTCCTGGCTATATATTAGGATGACTTCATGAGGCAATGCTTCCTTTAATATTTAAGAGTTGATGGAACTCTATTTAGAGCTGAGTTATGTAGAACACTAATCTTTCAGCGATGGCTTGATTTTCAACCCTCTATTTACATCATTGGATTGCTTTGTTGCAATAAGGAATGAACACAAACAAATGTAACTCTATGCCTAACAATGCAGGGCAACAACTGCATATAAACAAAGCTAAGCTCACAGTGGATTCTCAGTTGATTGTTGTGAATGACAACTGAGTGATGGATTTTAGCGTTTAAAAATTAACACATTCAGGTGCTGATGACACAATTGTAAATTAGAGGACTATGAATACCCTCCAAGTTAATTTATTTTTTCTAATTAACTGCCATGGAGTATCTTAGGTTCAGAGTGAATGAATTTTATTATTTCGTCTCTGCCTTCCATCTCCCTGCCAATTTTTGAAGTTCACTTCAATGCTAAGTTTGACATTTCTTTTTTCCCTTTACAATATTACCCCAACTCATTTACTAGTTGATTTTGTTTGTTTTTCTTTTTTACATCTTTATTGGAGTATAATTGCTTTACAGTGTTGTGTTAGTTTATGCTGTATAACAAAGTGAATCAGCTCTATGTAATACATATATCCCCAGGTTTCAGTTTTAAGCCTTCTGTTTTTACTTGAGTCATTGGGCCTCTTAGAAAGCTCAACAATTCTGGGGTCTTCATCTCTTACGTAGTTTCCAGGAGCTCCTGGCACATACCACTATTTCCTCTTTTTTTTTTTCACACACACACACTGTATTTTATTTTTACAAGAGATAAATAAACTGGCGCCAAGCATTGTAAATGGATGACCACAACAAAAGCAACAATGATTGCAATTACCAAACACGAAACACACTCATACTATGTCAAAATATTGACATTCAGCCCAGTAACTATTTGACTTTTGGGTAGTAGCTCCTCTTAAAAAAATCACAAAGGGAGATATCTTATCACTGCAAATGCATCTTCTTGCTAAGGTTAATCTTTCTTAGCTTTTTTTTGGATAGTTATAGCTTATATAAAGGGAAGTATACAGGGACTTCCCTGGTGGCACAGTGGTTAAGATTCCGCCTGTGAATGCAGGGGACACTGGTTCGATCCCTGGTCCTGGAAGATCCCACATGCCACGGAGCAACTAGGCCCGTGCACCACAACTACTGAGCCCACGTGCCACAACTACTGAAGCCCGTGCATCTAGAGCCTGTTCTCTGCAACAAGAGAAGCCACCGCAACACAAACCTGTGCACCACAAAGAAGAGTAGCCCCAGATCTCTGCAACTAGAGAAAGCCCGTGCGCAGCAACGGAGACCCAACGTAGCCTAAATAAATAAATACCTTTTACAAAAAAAAAAAAGGAAAGTATGCAGATTTAAATAAACTATGTAGCTTAATGAATTTTCATATATGTATATACTTACATAACTGGTACCCAGATTAAGATATAACATATTTACAAAATCCCAAATAACCCCTGTGTACCCTGCTAGTCAATACTCCACCAATGGAAATGATATTCTGCCCTCTAGCTCCATAGTTTTGCCTTTTTTTGAACTTCATACAAATGAAATCATATAGTACGCTTTCTTTTACTCTATATTAGGTATGTGAAATTCATCCAAGTTGTCACATGTAGCAGAAGTTTATTTTTTTCACTGCTGTTTATTATTCCACTATGTCAATATATGACAGTTTATTTATCCATTGTACTGTTGATGGACTTTGGCTATCTCCAGCTTTGGGCTCTTATGAATAAAGCTGCTATGAACATTTTTATACATGTCTGATAGTGGACATGCTTACTCACTTAGGTTGACTGTGTACCGGGGGGTGGAATGCTGAGTCAGAGGGTCTATGTATGCTGACTACTTTTTGCACCAAAGAGTGCTTTTTATTACTGGACAAAGAACAAATTAGTGCCAGAAAGAAAACAGTGTTTGAGGACTGTAGGCAAAGAATTTGATAGAATATTTAATTGAACTACTTGGAATTGTTTGCTTGGTTATTATTTTTCTTTTTATAGAAGGCAGTGAGGAACCACAATGAGATATCATCTCACACCCGTTAGGATGGCCACTATCAAAAAACCCAGGCTTCCCTGGTGGCACAGTGGTTGGGAGTCCGCCTGCCGATGCAGGGGACACAGGTTCGTGCCCCGGTCCGGGAGGATCCCACATGCCGCGGGGCGGCTGGGCCCGTGAGCCATGGCTGCTGAGCCTGCGCGTGCGGAGCCTGTGCTCTGCAATGGGAGAGGCCACGGCAGTGAGAGGCCCGCGTACCGCAAAAAAAAAAAAACCCAGAAGGTAACAAGTGTTGGCAAGCATGTGGAGAAATTGGAACCTTTGTGTACTGTTGGTGGCAATGTAAAATGGTGTAACTGCTATGGAAAACAGTGTAGAATTTCCTCAAAAAATTAAAAATAGAACTACCATATGATCCTGCAATCCCATTTCTGGATGTATACCCTAAAAAATTGAAAACAGGATTTCAAGGAGGTATTTGCATACTCATTTTCATTGCAGCATTATTCATAACAGCCAAGAGGTAGAAGCAACCAAAATATTCATGGGCAGATGAATGAATCAAGAAAATGTGGTATGTACATACAATCGAATATTATTCAGCCTTAAAAAAAGAGGGAAATGCCGTCAAATGCTACAGCATGGATGAACTCGGAGGACATTATGCTGAGTGAAATAAGCCAGTCACAGGAATATAAAGCAGGGTTCCACGTTGCACAAGCTACTTAGAATAGTCAAAATCACAGAGATAGAAAGTAGAATGGCGGTTGCCAGAGGCTGAGGAGAGGCTGGGGGGAAGGCAAATTGTTGTTCAACGGATATAGAGTTTAAGGTTTGCAGTATGAAAAAGTTACAAAACAATGTGCATATGGTTAATACTACTGCACTGTATGTTTAAAAATGGTTAAGATGGTAAACAAAAAAAGATAGATGTTATTATTTTTTTTTAACTTTATGGCTCTGATTGAAAAATACTCCTCTCCGGTTTCAGGCAAACATATCTTAAGGAAAAAAGATGCAGACTGGTCTTTATTAGATTTACATGTTTTATAGGCCTTTGTAGAACATAAATGTATTTCCTCATGCAGGCTTTCTGTTCCCTTGTTACCAACGTGAATGGTTTGAGGGAATATAAGATCCTTGAAATTGAATAAAATTATATAATTTTTAAAAGGCAGTGAGGAGTGATTGCTGGTCTATAGAGATTAAGAATTTACAAGTACAAGACTCTTATTCTCTAGCTCTCTGAGATGAATCTGTTTTTGTATTTCTGATCTTTGCATGAAACAAAAACCCTGAAGTTACAGTGACTCATAAATAACTGTAGTGAAGCATTAAGTCCATGACCTAGCTGGTTGCAGGTTGTCAATAGATGTGATGGAGCGTTAAGGACCTCTTGACAACAGCTGTGCTGGTGCTAGAGGCCCTACCCTGCAGAACAGAATGCTACCTCTGTGGGTGGGAACCATTGCCTGCCTCTCCGCTATGGGCACCAGAACTTTAGGAGCAAATATGAGGCTTCAGCGAGATATACCTTTCCCCAAATGGTCATGAATGTAGGTAAGTCAGAGAGCATCGCAGACACACAATTGCTGATGAAGGGCAGGCTTTCCAGCCAAGGATATTATTGGCCCTTAGTTGTTCTAACCTCAGCTTCCTGAGTTGACCTTATTTGAAAATAGAACGGGTTATTCAGATGCTCAGGAAGAGTCACTATTTAATGTCATGGAATTTGTGAATTCGTTTTTACCTCTCTCGGGGCAGGGGCCTTTGGGTTTGTGTTGGGCAGTCTTTGACCTTGGGCCACATGCTGCCTGCCCTACCCTTGTCGTAGAGCCCAGGATCTAATTTCAGAGTCAAAGATCGGAATGCTGCTTCCATTTTGCTGCTTCCTAAATAGACCCAGATAACAACATTGTAATGGCTAAAATAAGAAGTCTTATTTTTCTCATGTGTACTCTAGTTTTCAATACAGCAGATAATCTAAACTATAATATTATACATTCTCCATACAACTAAATAAAACTATTTTTATTTAGAATGAAAAAATAGTGTAAGCAGCTTAAATTATTATCCCTGAGTTTAATATTTTTTGCTTTTCTTTCTTTTTCCCTTTCCTTCTCTCTTTCCTCCCTCCCTCTCTCTTTCCCTCCTTCCTTCCCTCCCTCCCTTTTCTTTCCTCCCCCCTTCCTCCGTTCCTCCTTTGCTCCCTTCCTCTCTCTCTCTCCACACCCCCCTTGTCTCTGACCCCCTCTCTTTAGACATCAATTAAGTCCGTTTGGAGTAGAGGTCTCCAGTTTGAACTCTAGAGTCAGACAATCCCAGCTGGGCTCTCACTAGCCATGTAACTCTGGGATACCTCTTACCCCCTCAATGCATCTTTTGTTCTGTTATAAGATAAAGATGATAATAGTGTATCTCTTCATGTTGCTGTGATGATCACATGAGATGATTTGTGCCTGGCCTATAGTAAGTACTTGATAAATATTAGCTACTGTATATTATGAATATGCTGCATAAGTAACAAAAAGAACATTGATTTTAAGTAAGAAAAAAAGGAAGAAGCTCATAAGAGCAGCCAAAAAGCTAAATATGATGGCAAACCTATTGGAAGAGATCTTGAAACTTTACTAATTAAATACTCAGGAAAGAAGCAAAAAGTAGGAAAAATATATAATTTTAGTCTCTGAAACAACAAGAATAAGATTGTTGCATTAGATGAACAAAAGTTAGTTCAGGCCATAAGCCACAACAAGGGGCTTTTCCTAGTCATGAGCAGCATTTGTACTGGTAAGACGGGTTTAGGAGATTACATTTCTTTGAAGTATATTGGAGATCAGAAAAATTTTGAGCTTACGAATCACCTGGCCCAACACAATCATTTTATAGGTGGATAGACTAAGGCTCCAGGAGGTTAAGCACTTTCCCTAATGTTACACATCTTCTGATGGCAGAGCTGGACTGGAACATGAGTGTCCTGATTGGAGCCCAGGGTGCCATTCTACTGGAGCACACAGCTTTCACAATGTGACAAGATCAAAAAGCCCAGAGAACTTTCATGCTTTAGTGAGAATAACTTTGCATTCACAGCAGGGATTATTTTTCACCCCTGGAATTCAAAGCATCTGAAAACAGATATCATTATCTCAGTTTTACAAATGGAAAACATAGGAATCAAGAGAGGTTCTCGGTTGAATGGCTTTGTTGCCCAGCTTCAGGCTCCATAAAAGCACCCCTCATGCCCATGCAGGCTGGTGTGTGAACCTGCTGCAGGTACCTGCCCCTGATTCTGGGACACCTTCTGGCTTGCTTCCATCGCGCACTTCTGTATTCCTTCATCACTGTCTCCTCCCAACTAAATGTAAGATGCCCAAAGGAGGAGTATGTATTTTGTTGTTGTTCATAGACAAATCCCTACCTTCTTGAACAAGTGCCTTGCATTTATTTGACTATCAGTAAATATTTCTCAAATGAATGAAGAAAAAAATTGATTCTCTGGGCTTCTCCATCTGGTTACTTGGATTGGCAGATGCATTTGGGCCATGTGTCTAGGCTCTGATTTTGAGACCTCTACTATATGTTGGCCAGTTCCATGCTTTGCAGTCTTGGGTGAAAGGAGCCTGCCTTTGGACTGCAGCCTGGATTCCAGGACACAACCTGCTAAGCATATTCTTTGCTCCACCCAAGACTAATAAGAAAGAGGGTAAGTAGAAGATTGGACTTCTGTATTTCAGAAGTATAAAAATGAATCCTCCAAACCCTGTATATTGTGAGAACTCTGATGACGCTTCACTAGGGAAGTCAGTGAAGTGGGCCCTCTGGGAGAATAGACATAACGCCCATATACATAAATGCAGTGAATCCAAACAGGGCCTTGCTCCGCTGTGCTCATCCAACCCGCCATCATCAAGGCTAACTCACACTTCAGACTGGGTGCGTGAGGTTTTCTTTAGGCTGAAGCTGCCTTTGATGTTCATTTGAAGCTTACCTCACCAGCAAAAACAGACTACTTCATCCCTGCTGTCACAAAGAGTTGGACAGCGAAACACCTCTAGGCTTTTGCTTCATTTCTTTTTTTTTTAATTAATTTTTATTGGAGAATAGTTGCTTTACAATGTTGCATTAATTTCTGCTGTACAGCAAAGTGAATCAGCTATACGTATATGTATATCCCTTCTTTTTTGGATTTCCTTCCCATTTAGGTCACCACAGAGCCTTGAGTAAAGTTCCTTGTGCTATACAGCAGGTTCTCATTAGTTATCTATTTTATACATAGTAGTGTATATATGTCAATCCCAATCTCCCAGTTCATCCCAATCTCCTTTCCCCCTTGGTGTCCATATGTTTGTTCTCTACGTCTTTGTCTCTATTTCTGCTTTGCAAATAAGTTCATCTGTATCATTTTTCTATATTCTACATATGAACGATGTTATACATTTGTTTTTCTTTGCTTCATTTCTTTAAGCAAAACAGTGTCAGTCTCCCTGGTGAAGCAGACCTCCAGTCAACAACCTATATGTGTGAACAGAAAACATTCCACAAAGCCTGCCTTATACAGGACTGCTACATCTCCTGACTCCCAGATGTTGTCTGTAAGGTTTTATAGAACCCTCAGTGGGGTCTGCAAGTTTGCTGCCTTCACTGATGCGGTCACCTTCCCAGATGGTACGTTTGCCCTCCCAGGCTCCCAACACCCACCATTTCTGATATTTCACACCACTTTAGGAGTCATGCCAAAGATAGACTGGGTGTGACCTCCTCTGATACATGCCATGGGAAGATGATCAAGTTATAAGGTCCCCTGGATGTTGGCAAATACGTTGTTCATGATGAAACCCCTAGAGTGGATATTGCATTTTCATTTCTCATCCATCAAGAACAACTGTATCATCATCAAATACAGCTGAACTGGGTTGGTCAAGATCTGCAAAGTGACCATCTGCAAGCAAGGACAACCCACATTGGTCACACACAGCTGACTAATGGCAACACGCTTCTTTTGGGGAAAAGGATGAACAAGCCATCCAATGAGTCATCAAGATGGGCAAGCACTTCCAGGCCATGGGAATGTTTTCAGTGACCTCTGCTTCAGCCCTAGTTGTTCCTATCTTTATGCTGCCATGTGATCAATAATAAGACATGGGGGTTAGAAGGAAAGATTATGATAAGTAATTGAAATAAGAAACAAACAGCATCTGCAACACAGGCTACTCCATGCACATACTTGACCAGGTCTTCTGATGGCCAAACTCTACTTGTTGCTACGCAGGTAACCTGTGATACCACATTGGCAGACCAGGTAAAACCCTTTCTCATCAAACCTTTAAAAATAAAGATCTTAATTAATAACCCCTAGAAAAGATGTAAAGATGGGAGACTCCCTTCTCCTATAAGCAATCCTTGACGCTGTGCAGCCTTAAAGCCAACTGAAATAGGTGTGGGCAGTTCTGTGTTACCATAACACCTATTTATTGAAGAAAACTGTTCTGTGGCCTTGGAATGTTGGGTTGGCCTTTGTGAGGGACATGGTCATTATCAGAGAAGGAAGCAAGGGGGTTTTTGTGGCTTTGGTGAGGTTCCATCTAGTTCTGTACCTGTTTCCCTGGTGAACCATTCTGCCCTATGTTTGTTAGGAAGCTGAAGTGGGTGGGCCACTGTTGGGTCTTTAAAGACGAGACCAATATAACTCTCCCTTCTTCTGCCTTGCCTCCATGACAGTACCAAAAGTTCAGATTATTCCACAGGTCATCAGGCTGTAGGTTTAGGAAAGGAAGTCAAGAAATGTTTTGCAAATAGCTTATTATCAGAGGAAATGTCAGCTGAGTCAGGGGCATTGTTCCTCAAATGTACCCGGGTGTTGAAGGATTTAATTGGGGTGAATAGTTGAAGCAGGACAAAGATGGTTTTTCCTTGGGGACCCATGTACTCACTAAAAAGGCCAAAACAGAAATGCTTATGCAATGACTTTCTTCCTAAAAATTCAGAACACTTCAAAAATTCCCACTAATTGTATTCTCACCACAACTCTGAAGGCTAGTACAGTTATCATGCAAATATGTTTTTAGGGCAGTTAAATGTGTTCCCGTAATTCCTTTTATAGCCATGCATATTCATTAGGAACGCTGAAAATGTATTAAGTAATCACCAAATATTTTCAAGGGCTGCAAATGCAAACTTTGTGCTGGGAGAGGAGAGTATTTAGAGATACTCTGAGAACTTAAAGAATGATCAGCTCATTAAGTCTTCCGGCAACGTATATTTCAATTTCAACGCTTAAGCTCTGGATATTTTCACTTGTTTTGTCTTGAATGGAGAAATTTGATTTTAAAGTCTTTTCTTAGAGTGGGTTTGCATCTTTCCATCATTTCTGCTTTATGAAAGTAGATGCTATGTTATTTGGTATGTAGATATTTATAACTGTTGCATCTTCATCATAACTTGGAATCTTTAACATTATAAAGAAGCAGTATCCAACAGAACTTTCTGTGATGATGGAAGTGGTTTCTGCACTATATAAATTAATGAACTAAAAGATTCATTTCCTCGGTCACATTACCTGCATTTCAAATAGCTACATGTGTTGCTCATGGCTACTGAAATGGACAGCAGGGTTATATAGTATCTTCTTTGTCTTGCTTAATACCTTTTTGACTTGAATTCTACCTTGTCTGATATCAAAGCCTTAATCCCTGCTTTTTTTCGTTTGCTTTTGACTAGCACTACTTTGCATAACCTTTTATTTCTAACCTTTCTAAATCACTTTTGTTTTAGGCAAGTCTCTTGTATACAGCATAGAGTTGAATTCTGCTTTTATCTTAGGTTAGTTAAGATTTATCTATATAACATCTGTGTTTGATCTCATTTCTTTCATTTAAAAATACATATTATAAATACTAACAGTCCCCTCTCTCCTTGGTTTCACACTCTGAGCAAAATAAAATTAGCTTGCACACTCTCTTATCTCTTCATTGCTTTCCAATTTTAGTCAGTAATATTCTCTTTCTTAGTGTTTCTCTTTGTACTTTTAGGTGTCTACAGTTCTGTTTGTTAGCATTAAATGATACCCTATGACCCCCTCTTACTGCTCATGATGCAATTAATGTTATTCTACTTGCCCTATTCTCTCCCCCCTTTTTTCCTCCAAAATTTTATTGTGAAAATTTCCAAACTTAGAGTGAAGTTGAAAGATTTCTACAGTGAACACCCATATGCCCACTACCCAGATGCTGTAATTAACATATTACTATATTGGCTTTATCAATATGTGTCCATCTAGCTATTGGTCAATCCATCTCATTTTTTGATGCACTTCAAATTAAACTGCAGATATTAATACATTTACTCTTAAATACCTCAGCATATATATCATTAACTAGATTTTAATATTTATTTAAAGTATTTTTCTTTTGGTGTAAAATTTGTATGCTGTAAAGCACCCACAGTATAAGTATATGCTGTAAAGCACCCAAAGTATAAGTATACCTTTGCTAGTTTTGAAAATTCCATGCACCTGTGTAACCCAACCCCCTAACAAGATATAAAAGGTTACCATTGCCCCTGCAAAATTTCCCTGGGGCTCCTTCCCAGTCAATCCCCACTCCCCTCCCAGAGGCAGACTTCTGATTTTTTTCCACCATAAATTACTTTCACCAGTTTAAAAACTTCACAGAAATAGAAGCACACAGTATGTACTCATTGAGTAAGAGTTCTTTCACTCAGACGTTCATTTCATTCAGACACAAAGACATTCATAACGTCTTTGAGACACATCCATGCAGTTGCTTGTATCAGTGATTTAGTCCTATTTATTGCTCAGTAGTACTTCATTGTAAGAACATATGGCAGTTTGTTGTATATTCTCTTATTAACACACACTTTGTTTCCAGTTTGGGGCTATTATGAGTAAAGCTCCTATGAACATTTTTGTACAAGTGTTTTTGTGAGCTTTTGAAATTTCTCTTTGGTTAATACCTAGGAGTAGAATTACTGGATCATAGGGTATGCCATAGGTGTATGTTTAGTTTATAAGAAACTTTGAGACCATTTCCCAACTGGTTGTACCATTTTATATCCACACTCACAATGTATAAGAGTGCTGGTTTCTCCACATTCCTCACCAACTTTTGTGTTGTCAGTCTTTTAAAATGTTATCCATTCTAGTGGATGTGTAGTAGTATCTTAATGGTTTTAATTTTCATTTCCCTGATGACTAATAATGTTGAGCACTCTTCATTCCTTTATTGCCATTTGCATATTTTATTTTACAAAATGTGTATTAAATTATTTTGCCCGTTTTAAAATTAGGTGCTTTGTCTCTCTATATAGAGTTGTACATTTGTTTATTTGCTCTATATTGAGTTGTACATTTGTTTATTTGTTCTAATATATTGGATACCAGTTATTTGCCAGATATACTTTTTTTTTTTTTTTTGGCGGTACGCGGGCCTCTCACTGTTGTGGCCTCTCCCGTTGCGGAGCACAGGCTCCGGACGCACAGGCTCAGCGGCCATGGCTCACGGGCCCAGCCTCTCCGTGGCATGTGGGATCCTCCCGGACCAGGGCACAAACCCGTGTCCCCTGCATCGGCAGGCGGACTCTCAACCACTGCGCCACCAGGGAAGCCCCAGATATACATTTTAAGAATATTTTCTTCTAGTCTGTGGCTTGCTTATTCATTTTCATAGCAGCATATTTTGATAAGCAGACTTTTTTAGTTTGCTGACATTTGATTATTTTTAAAATTTATAATTATTGCTTCCAGTGACCTGTCTAAGAAGCTTTTGCCTACCCCCAAGTCACTAAGACATTTTCTTATGCTCTCTTCTAAATGCTTTATTGTTTTAGCTTTTACATTTTGGGCTATGATCCATTTTCTCCCCTTTTCCTCCCACATTTTGTTAGATGTGTTAGTTTTACAATATCAGAGCACATAATATTTGCATATAATTTTCTACTCATTTCTGAATTTATTTTAGTCCCATTTCTAAATGTGTTTATGTTCACCACCAGTTCCTTTGCCAGTATTTCCCAGTTGTCTCATGGTTGAGTGAAGCTTGTCTGCTAGCAGGTTCCTAGTGAAGGGGGTCTGGGTACAATAGTCTCTGATTTTCAACCTCAATACTTGAGGGATGTTTGGGATTGATAAAACATCTTTGGTTCATACATTTTTGTTTTGATTAATGTTTCAAATATTAGTTATGCTTATTGTTTATTATTTTTCCAAAGAGATTTCATTTATATAGAAACTGGAAGAGAGATCCATTTATTTTAGACTATTTTCTGAAGATGTACCTATAAGCATTTCACCTTAATACTGTCTTCAGGGCTTCCCTGGTGGCACAGTGGTTAAGAATCTGCCTACCAATGCAAGGGACATGGGATCAAGCCCTGGTCCGGGAAGATCCCACATGCCGTGGAGCAACTAAGCCCGTGCGCCGCAACTACTGAGCCTGAGCTATAGAGCCCGCAAGCGACAGCTGCTGAGCCCATGTGCCACAACTACTGAAGCCTGTGCGCCTAGAGCCTGTGCTCTGCAACAAGAGAAGCCATGACAATGAGAAGCCTGCGCACCACAACGAAGAGTAGCCCCCGCTCACTGCAACTAGAGCAAGCCCGTGCACAGCAATGAAGACCCAACACAGCCAAAAAACAAACAAACAAATAAAACCTGTCTTCAAGTCCATGCAAAGGGCTGCAAAGGGATGCCTTGTGGGTTCCTTTGGCACTAACAGTCATGATGGACTTCCTTGTAAAACTGGGTTCCTGTGAGTTTTGAAGTTGTGTGTAGCTGTGAAAGCACATAATAAATCTAAGGTACTAAGAAAATATGTGCAATACTACTACTACTGCTATTCACTACTTTTTTTTTTGGCCACACCACGTGGCATGCAGGATCTTAGTTCCCCCACCAGGATTCGAACCTGTGCCCCCTGCAATGGAAGCATGGATTCTTAACCACTGGACTGCCAGGGAAGTCCCTCACTACTATTTTTATAGTGAGACGTTTATATCTAAGAAGGCAGAGGGGGTTTCCCTAAAACAAGAGTAGAATTCTAAGGCTAGAAACACTAGGGATAATTTATTAAGTTGATAACCCAAAATTTAGATAACTTAGTTTCTTATATAAACTTGGGACCCAGATGTGAATTTAATTTCAATTACTGATTCTTAGGAAACCTTTGAATAATTACAAGTTGGGTAACACAGCTGAATTCATGGGGTATGCATTTTTTCCCTACTTAAACCTTTCTGCATTTGATCCTTCCTTATTTATCAAGTCCATATAAGGAATGAGGAATCCATTATCTCAAAACACATTAAAGATTTTTTAGAATCTCTTGTAAGCACAGACACTAACATCTGATCTAACTGGGTTAATGTGAGATAATCCATGGAATTCAATATGCTTCTCTGTTTATGTAATATGAACATCACAATGATTTCCAAACACACGTCACCCTGGTATAAAAATAAAATTATATAAAAAAAAGGAGGAAGTAAAAAAACAAATATGTAACTTACAATATGCTGGAATTCTTAAATATTGACTTGTGTAAGAAAGATTGAATTCATCTAATACCACACTGGCAACTGATGAGCAAAGAATAAGAATAGGGGATTTTTGCACCTTTCACATGAGGACAAGAACTAAAGTTTTCATGAGGACAGTCAGTCTCTGTTCACTGGAGTGAAAAATAACTAAATGGAAACTTTGCCTTCCATGGAAATTTTAATTTCAAAATAGAAATTGATATATTTAATGTTTCTTATTATAAAAATTATATATGCTTCAAAAATGTAAAAAATATAATTGCATATAAAATAGAAAATGAAGGCCCCCACTGCTACCCCCATAACTGATCTCATGCCACAGAGAAATCACTAATATTAATAACTTAGTGTTTCAGACATTATATAAATATGTTATATATTATAAATTTTTAAATTGTATAATGTATAAATACAATTTTTTGCATTAATAGAATCTGTAGTCTTACCTTTTTTCATTCAATACCATATCTTGGACATGTTTCCATGTTAGTTCATATAGATATACCTTCTCCTTTGCAGTGGATTGATAGTATATAGTAGGCCATTGTACGAATGTGCCTTTATTGAGTTAATGAGTCTCTTGCTGAGGCATAGTCAATTTGTTCCTAGTTTTTTGATACTATAAACTGCACTGTGGTAAACACTCTTTTCCATATATTTATCTACTAGGAGAATTTATAATTTTTTAGAAGTGAAATTTTGAGATGAAAAGGAATGGATATTTTTAGTTTTGACACCTAACGCTAAATTGTACTGTGGGGTTGTTATGGTTGGCTTGGAAGATGACCAATAAGAGAATAATATAAATTTAAGATACTGAGGCCACATTAAAATTAATATCTATTATTAAGTCATTATTTTTGTTATGAGAGAGACAATAAGACTGGTGAGAGATTTCAAGGTACTGATCAACTGTTTTACAACACGGAGAGGTAATGAAATGGAAGGGATACTCTCCACCTTTTTGTAAAACGGCAATAAGAGTACTTACCTCATAGGGCTGTTGTGATGATTTAATGAGCTAATAGTTGTAAAAGTCCTAGCTGAGTACCTGGTACCTAGTAGGTACTCAGCAAAGTATTACTGATATTTCTATTAAGAGAATTTGTTCTCATAAAAGACTCCTCTCTTAGCTTTCATGATCACAATTAAATAACTCCTTTTGGCTTCTGCTTTCATCAAGTATGAGACCGTTGGTAAATACTTAGTACTATTTAGTGTGAACAAAAGACAGTTGTATTTAAAAATGAGTGAGCATATTTTATGCTACAAGATGTAGGAGGCTAGGGATTCAGTCAAAGCAAAAGTTGGGGCCAGCAACATCTGCCATATGCCAAGGGTCAGTGCCTGAAAGGTGAGCAGTTACCAGCACTAGCTCCGATGTCAGGAAGTGAAAACAGGCCAGGAGTCAACGAGCAAGATGACTCACAGGTCACAGGACACCCAAATGTCGGGAATCAGAGGAGCCTGGCTTCAAGCACAGAAAGGCTCAGGCCCAGGCAAGCTCTGAAGTTGTGAAGTTCAAGGTGGCCAGCCAGGGGCCCAGGGGGACAGAAGCACACATCCATGCTGGAGAGACCTGGCTGATAGCTATTTCTGAGCTCTTCCAGGCTGGTGTGGGTCAGAAACCAATCACAAAAGAGCTTGTCTAGGTCCTCCAGGTACAAGTAGGTGAATGAGGCTGCAGAAGGTTAGGTCAGATATAGGAAGAAAGAAGAAATAAACTTCCTGTGGTAGCTACGACATGCTGTGATGGAACCCTTCTATAGCAAAGCGTTAGCAAAGCTATATATGCTTGTGTTAGCAAGCCTCGCATCTGCTGTCATCCCTTGGGAAATGAAATGTTGCTGTGCTCTTTTCTTTGCATTTCTAAAATAATCAAATATCTAAAACTCATACAGCTTTGCTGAGATTCAAGCAATTATGGCACTAAAGCCTCCATCGTATGTTCTATGTCTTATCCTCACCTCTGTTTCTTCCTCAAAGAGATTGGGAGGTGACGTTGGCAGGAGACATGGATGTGTGCTGCTATCAGGTAGATGGGGACGGGATCGTGTAAGCTATTTTATTTTATTTTTTAATTTCGTTATTTTTTGGCTGTGTTGGGTCTTCGTTGCTGCACGCGGGCTTTCTCAAGTTGTGGCGAGCGGGGGCTAATCTTCGTTGTGGTGCACGGGCTTCTCATGGCGGTGGCTTCTCTTGTTGTGGAGCGCGGGCTCTAGGCACACAGGCTTCAGTAGTTGTGGCTCGCGGGCTCTAGAGCACAGGCTCAGTAGTTGTGGCTCACGGGCTTAGTTGCTCCGTGGCATGTGGGATCTTTCCGGACCAGGGATCGAACCCGTGTGCCCTGCATTGTCAGGCGGATTCTTAACCACTCTGCCACCAGGTAAGTCCCATCGTGTAAGCTATTTTAGAAGCATTGCTCTTATACTTGGAACCATGAAACATGTATAGAAGTATAATTAACTGTCTGAGGCTGATCCCTAGAAAACAGTGCCTAAGGCTAAACCTTAAAACACTTCACTGGGGAGCCCAATCCCAGGAAGCAAGAGGGAGGCAAAGGAAGAAGGAGAGCGGGTTACGAAGCTGGCCACAGCTGAGTGACAAGTGCTGTTGATTGCTCGTTCTTGCAGGATGTCTTCAGAAAGCTGTTATGAATCTGTTGCAGTTCCTTTTTGGTGGTGGTAGGGAGAAGAATTATCCTCTGATATCCAGTGATCAAAGTTTGCTTTGCAAGGAGTTACTGCCCCACACTTCCAGGTTGCACCACCTGCTCCCTCCATCAGCTGTCTCAGCTGTCTGTCAGGGAGGCTAGATCCAAGATGGCAACTGTTGCATCTGTAGCATAAGACACAGTCCTCAGGGTGAGCTGGAGTGTAGGCATGCGTCAGTGGCACTTCCCACATCCTTGCCTGCAACATGCAACCTCGCAGGCCCCGCTTGGTGGGTGCCCAGTGGGTTCCATGCCATCATTTAGCCCAAAGCCCATAGCATCTCATGCCTCAGCAACAAGAGGGAAGTCCAGGTAAGACGCTGGCTGGTCATGCCCACAAGTGTCATGAGGGACTGCAGCATTGCCTGACACGATGACCACAGGAACAATACAAGCCACTGCTTAGGGCCACCTCAGCCGGAATGTCAAGCATGTGTCCGAATCTGGGGTGGCCCATCCATTGAGCCCAGTACTATGTCATTTACATGTTTCTGATTATACAGTAATAACATACCATTTGAGTGCTCACTGCACAGAACATTTTATATATAACCTTGTGTATGAGTCTCATTTAATATACATTGATTTTTTTAATATATTGTTTTATATTCTGTTTTTTCCACTTAATTTTCTGTGGTGAAGATTTTCTCATCTCTTTCAATATTCTCCAAAAGCACTTTTCACTGGCAACAATATATTCCATGACGTGGATATATAGTAATTTATTTCACTTTCCCATATTATTGAACACATTGGTTGTAATTCTCTGCTCTCATAAAGCATTCCACGTGTGCGAGTCAAATTTGTCTGTCTCTGTTGTTATAACAAGCAACCCTCAATTTTCGGTTGCTTAAAATAACAGAGGTTTATTTTTCACTCACGTATGGGGTTAGTAAGGAACCTCTGCACATCATAGTCATGTAGGGACCTAGTCTAACAGCAGCGCCATCTCGAATGTAGTTGCTCACTGTACCAGAGGGAAAAGATGACTGTGGAGAGATTCACAGGGGCGGTTAAATGCATCCTGGAAGTGACACATGCCACTCCTGAACTCATGGATCAAGTCTAGTTGCAACCACGAGGAATACAGGAAGGGAAAAACAACCAGACATGGCAAATCTTACTGAGTGTGACACAATTACAAAAGTCCTTGTACATAAATCTTTTTGTGTTTTGCTACTTATTTCCTTAAACATTTATATAGGAAAATTGTTGTAATTGACAGTATATAAACATTTTTATGCTACTGATGCATGCACTGGAGTTTTAAATTTTGGCCCTCAGACCCATACTTTCCCTTTAATACCCTCTTCTGTACAGGTGACTGGGAGCCTGCAAACTACATTTCCCAGACCCCTTTGCCTGTTGGGTAGAAGCCATTTTTTTTCCTGCTTTTGGCTCCATCAGCAGCCTTGGGAGCCAACTGCAGGTGATTCCAGGGTCCAGCAGCAAGTCCAGAAACACCAATGTTGACTTTCTGCCCAGGGCCTGTGGTGGCGCTTGTGGACCCTGTGTAATACCACCTTTTTCCTTTTGCTTCTCCAGGCCAAGGGGTAGAGTTAGTCCTGAAGTTAATGACCTCCAGGTAGCATGATCTTCCCCTTTGGTTTCTCTGGCCCTTCTAACTATTATCTGATCAACTCTTGTATTAAATTTCCTGTGTTTAAATGCCTCACTGGGCAACAACTGCTCTAATATATATGCCAAATTGTCCTCTAGAAAGTTTACACTCTGTCCCAAAGTGTTTGAAAGTACCTCTTCCCTTTAACCTTCACCATAAAGAATACATTTAATATTATCATTTAAAAATTACCTTCTAGGGACTTCCCTGGTCATCCAGCGGGTAAGACTCCATGCTGCCAATGCAGGGTGCCTGGGTTCGATCCCTGGTCGGGGAACTAGATCCCACATGGTGCAACTAAGAAGTCTGCATGCCACAGCTAAAGATCCCACATTCTGCAACTAAGACCCGGCACAGCCAAAATAAATAAATAAATAAATAATAAATAAAAACTACCTTCTAATTTTATAGGCACTAATTATCTCACTTTAATTTGTATTTCCTTGTTTACTATCGACACTGAACTTTTAACTTGTGTATTAGTCAATTGTTCTTTCACAAATTGTTCATTCATGATCTTCACCTATTTTAGGGCTATCTCTATTTTTCAGATTTGAAAACATCTGTATCTGTTAACGACTTTCATTGTCTCTTATCTATGTTTCAAATATAATCCCAGGTTGTCATTTGCTTTTTGGTTCTGTTTATGGCATTTTATAACATAAGGAAATTAATTAAAAAAAAAATTAAGTCAGTTCAGGTAGTTTACTATCAGATTTCTGCTTTGGGATTGGGCTTTAAAGGCTTAATTAAGGTTTTAAAAATTTTCTTCATAAAATATAGTTTTAACCAACTATCTGTTAGGGTCTAACAGATAACACAATTAGACGTTCATGGCTTGAGATGGTTTTATTTTTTCTCCTTATTTATACCTTTTCTTATCTGGATGACAAAAGGATGTACAAAGGGCAAAGAGGATGATGATACAGAGCCAGTTCACGGTGAAGTGAGATGCTCCCCACAGAATCACAGCAGCTCTACTCTCACTGGCCAATGAGCCCACCCACAGTTCCAGTGGAATGTGGTGCATGAAACTCCTCTCCTGCAGGTATCATTGTGGCATGAGAAGTAATGCCCAGAAAGTCAGACCTCCAGAACCCCAGCTGTCTGATCTTTCTCTGTGTCAGTACAGCCAGGTCCTTCATCTCTTTATTCTGGGCCCCAGTCTTGAAAACTGGCTTTTCATTAGTACACAGGGACTTCTTCTCTGGGCACTACCTCCCACTCCAAATTATGCTCCACATTTTTAGCTAATGCCCTTCTCTGCTCTTCTTTTAGGTCATTTAAGAACATGAAATTATGTGTTGGATGAACACGTATCTATAATTTATAAAATTTTATACATAAATAATTTGTACTTAATATTTCACTGGAGAATAAGTCATTTTTCTACTCTATTGGTTTCTTTCTTTACTTTTATGCTTAGAAATTACTTTTCCATTCCAACATCAGGAAACCATTGATCTATCTTTTCTGTTAGTTTGGAAATAGCAGCTTTTGCTCTGAGCAGTGAACAGTGGTTAGGCTGTAGAAAAATCTTGTAGCAAACAGCAGTAGCTGATATACAAAAAAATAACATATTTGTCTCCTGTTCTTTTTCTGAAAGCTTTTTTTTTTTTTTCACTATGAAAAGCATAATTTTCCACTAGTCTGTTTCACTTCATTTCTCTCCTGGAGACTGTTCTATGGGCCCAGGAAGAAAAGGGGATCCTGGACAGGGTGACTGTTTTACACTTCCCAGCAGCAAATACTGCCACTTCCTTAGCATAGTAATAGCCTCACAGCTCTATCCACCTAGTCTAGAGGTTGGCAAACATTCTCTGTAAAAGGCAGATAGTAAATCTTTTAGGCTCTGAGGGCCTTAAAATCTCTGCTGAAACTACTCAGTTCTGCCATTGTAGTGAGAAGCAGTCATAGACAATGTGTACACTAATGAGAGTGTTCCAATAAGGCTCTATTTATAAATACCGTAAACAGTTGTAGACTTCTGCTCCAGTCTAGTGCTGCACAAAGAGGTAATCTGGTAAACATGTTTAATGAATGCTTCAATTTTCGTTACTTACTTTTGTGTAAGTTAGAAATGCCAACTGATTTGACTCTCAATGTTTGTTTAGTTTGGATGTTAGTTATTGCTGTTAGGTGAGGCAGTTTTTGACCTGTGTCATCTAATGCCCTCTTCCTCTTCCTCATAGAGAGTCAAGTTCACTGTCTTTCAGGTCTGTGGATGGTTTCTGTGGCTGCTTAACTGTGGTACCATTTTGTCTTAGAGGTGAAGTGGAGAGCAGTTATAAGGTGGGTCAAAGACCTTGCCTGAGAAGTCACTGATTGCTTCTGCCCACAGCAGTTTGTTCATTATCACAGGTTACAGGTTATAATAGCTGCTTAATAATTTTCAGGGGGAGGGGAGTGGATCAAATAGAAAAATAAAAGATCAAGAAGATCAGTCTCCCCTTAAAAAATTTCTGATCTCTGATCTTCACAATGCTTTTAAGGACCTTCCTCCCCCTAGGTAAGTCAGAGAGTAAATCAATGAATAGACCTTTTCATCTTCAGTCCACACTTGCTCTCTTCCTTCCCACCTCTCTTCCTATTTTTTTCTTCTAAAACCCAATTTTAAAAAATGGCCCATAGTAGTAATAGAGTAAAATATATATTAACCTTGTTCTCATTTCAGAGAACATTTCACAATTTTCATATGTCCACTGTGTTAGGACTTTCATTTGCCCCAACTTGTCATCAGAGAAGTTCAGAGAAACAAAAAGTACAGAAGGTTCTATTTTCTTGGAGGATTAGGTGTATTTAGAGCAATTTTATCAACTAGACACCTGGTTCAAGCTCACCACACCTGAGCCTAAAATGGAATTCCAGCAAGTCTGGCCAACTTGGATCACCGCGGTGTCTCCTTGAAGAGCATCTATCCTAAGGGCAGATGGAGCCAGGACCAACTTGCTAAAGTAAATCCAGATTGATAGGTAAGGCATGTTTCTAAAAGCCATGAAATATCTGTAATTCAAAAGTATTCCTGACCCAGCTCCATAGTTCATGTCTAAGGATTGGCAAAAACAACGATATGAAAACCCAAAAACTTGTCTATTAGCAGTTTTCTAAGACACCAGAGTGCAGCAGATTATAGAGCAAAAGACCAAAAGGCACTTTTTCCCCACCTCCCCACAGACCTAGAATCTTGTGGACTGCCATGCTCAGCAGGAAGGCATGGTTCTCAATGGAAGTAGCAAGGGCTTCGCAGAGGTGATGCTGCACATCGGAATGCGCAACAGCTCAGAGCTACCACAGTGGCACACAGTAGGTACGATGGGGCCCTAGGGGAATCACCTGTGGAATCCAGAAGCCTGTGCAATGTTCAGCCCCTGTTGTGGTACCCAGCCATGGCACTTGTGTCCTACATATGTGGTACTGATTGATGTCTGGCAGAAGCTGAAGTCCTCAGAAGGAACCCTGGTAGCTAGAAGAAGCAGAAACTGAAAAGACTTGATTCTAAGCACATGTGAGGCAAGACCTAGCTGAAGGTGAGGGCAGACACGGTGTGAACAGCATGAGTCAGTAAGGGCAAGTGCAATAAAACATGGGTTATTATCATTAATGTAGTTTGACCCAGAGAGTCCAATGGAACCTTGCTTTATACGTAGAATATATGGAACCTAGAATCAAAGTGGACGAGGAACATAGATGTCCTTTCGTGGAACCTCCATCGCAATGCAGGATTCTTTTCTCTAGCATCCTTGGAAGAGGCTCTCAGCTTAATGTTAATAAAGGGGAAGTCACAATCCTTAAAGGTCTATTACATTGATGGATAGGTTTAAGTCTTTAGAAATTTTAATGTCTATTAGAAAATATCCAAATCTCAGAAATGCTGAGCATATACTGTAGTCTGTTATTAACTAGTAATGTAAAATGTGACCCATAAGAGAAAATGTGACTATAGACATATTTATATACATAAAACATATATACATTAATACACATATTTTTATATACAAATAGGATCTCATTAAACTTACGTATAACATAATTTTTGAAAAATGCTATTCTTCCAGTAATAAAACAGCATTAGTTGAAATATTATTAGCTGCCATAACAGATAAACCCCTGAATCCCAGTGGCTACACAATAACCAGTTTATTTCTTGCTAACTTGAAGAACAAAATGGATGTTCAAATTTGGTTTCCTTCCCAGCAGTGAATAAGAGAGATGCAGCTTCCCTCCACTTCATGTCTCTTTTACCTTTGACTGTGGTTTGCCAGGTCACTGTGCTGGCGTGCCTTAAGCCAGTGGAGGGGGAAGAAATAGGGGCTCTTGGGTGAGAGGTTTCCATGGGCTAGGTCTGGAAGGGGGACGTACATCTCTTCCATCCACATTCCATTGGCTAGAATGCATTCACATTACAACACCCAACTGCAAGGGAGCCTGGGAAATGTAGTCCATACGTGTGTCCAGGAAGAAGAGGAATCTGGTAGGATATAGGCTAGCAGTGTCTACCACAGATATCCTCCCTGTTTGGCTTTAATAAAATCTCTTCCCAAGACACATGTTGTACATACTGAAGCATAGTCCAGCCTTTTTCAGTTTTAACCAAAGCTTTAAAAATTGTATGTTCATGAATATTTAACTACTTGCAAATAGCGGTAAATGTCAGGCCAAACCTGGCTGATTCCACCCACCTCCTTAGTAGAGGCCACTTGATTAGGAGCCGTGCAGATTTTATGGATCCTGAAGCTTGTATAATTTGGTGGAATCTGCTTAAGAAAAAAATAGAAAATTAGCTATCAAACTAAATATTTATTTAGGATGAGAAAAATTTATAACAAGTAACATTTTCTAAAAAGGTGACAAATATCACAAACATTATAAAATCCAGAAAAACAACATAATATTATAAAAGAAGTAACTTTTTTTTTTTAAAAATTTATTTTATTGGCGTATAGTTGATTTACAACATTGTGTTAATTTCTACTGTACAGCAAAGTGATTCAGTTACACATATATATATATTCTTTTTCATATTCTTTTCCACTATGGTTTATTACAGGATATTGAATATACTTCCCTGTGCTATACAGTAGGACCTTGTTATTTATTCATTCTGTATATAATAGTTTTCATCTGCTAATCCTAAACTCCCAATCCATCCCTCTGCCATCCCTTTCCCCCTTGGCAACCACAAGTCTGTCCTCTGTATCTGTGAGTCTGTTTCTGTTTTGTAGATAAATTCATTTGTGTCCTATTTTAGATTCCACATATAAGTGATATCATACGATATTTGTCTTTCTCTTTCTGACTTATTTCACTTAGTATGCTAATCTCTAGGTCCATCCATGTTGCTGCAGATGGCATTATTTCATTCTTTTTTATGGCTTAGTAATATTCCATTGTATATATAGGCCACGTCTTCTTTATCCATTCATCTATCAGTGGGCATTTAGATTGTTTCCATGTCCTGGCTACTGTAAATAGTGCTGCTGTAAACATAGGGGTGCATGTATCTTTTTGAATTATAGTATTGTCCAGATATATGCCCAGGAGTGGGATTGCTGGATCATATGGAAACTCTATTTTTATTTTTTTGAGGAACCTCCATATTGTTTTCCATAGTGGCTGCACCAATTTACATTCCCACCAACGGTGTAGACGGGTTCCCCTAAAGAATTACCTTTCTAACACTTCTCTATTATACTTTTCTCTTACATTTTGGCTGTTATTCTTGATTTACCTCTCATTGGACTGCAATTTTGTAACATCATTTTCCACAGACAGCAGAAAGAAAATTCAATCTTTTCTCTAACATAATTTATCAATATATTTTTCCTTATTATTAGTAAGTAATTAGTAATTTGATCATCCTTCTTTGGTCTTCTGACATTTTTTTTTTTTTTTTTTTTTTTTGTGGTACGCGGGCCTCTCACTGTTGTGGCCTCTCCCGTTGCGGAGCACAGGCTCCGGACGCGCAGGCTCAGCGGCCATGGCTCACGGGCCCAGCCGCTCCGCGGCATGTGGGATCTTCCCGGACCGGGGCACGAACCCACGTGCCCTGCATCGGCAGGCGGACTCTCAACCACTGCGCCACCAGGGAAGCCCTTCTGACATTTTTAGAAGGTGTATAAGTGCCATATTTCCTTATAGCTGATCTTCAATTAAAGAATTTTATTTCAGAGGACTAAATATTGTTTATTTTATTAGGCACTGGAAATGGATCTTTGCTTCCTAGGTCATTTAATGTTATTAAACTCATAAAATCAGTGCCTGCTTCAGGGAGTATTAAAGCGAAGTCTTTAGCTGTGTCGCCCTTTGCTTTGGGGAGACTAATTTGATATCAATTTTAAATGTAGAACAAGCATAGAAACAAATCGATCTTCAAAACAATTCATAGAAACAAATTCCTAGGTAGAATACACTGCCCATAATAATAGTGGCTTATCATAGTCTCTTCTTTGTTCAAATACAAGAATCTGTCCATGTGCAACTGTTACTCTTTGTGTTTTATTGGGAGAATTGGAGAGATATTTTCAGTTCTCTGTTGCCTATAACATTTCTCAGGTGCTAATGACAAAGCAAATGGTTTCTGCTGCTTCTTAAATTTTGGCTGTCTTTACTCAATTAGTGAAATCTTCTGAGGAGTGAGAGGCTTCAGAATCTTCTGATGTATTATTTTTCCATTCCTATCAACATTTTCCGTGAACGTGTACACAGGCATCTCTATTTGGAGGGCTGGAATTTGAGCCTTGTGACAAAGCAAACTCGAATAACTAAGGAGAGGAAATGAATAATAAAATTTTTTGACAAATAAAAATGATGATATATTAGCATTAAACCATGTATTCAGCAAAGGAGAAAGGATCCGTATTTGTCAACTACCAAAGCCCTAAACTTTGAGGTAGGGATGACGGATGCATGTGCTGAACCAAATCATTTAACATCTCACAGCAAAAGGTAACCTTGTCATTTTCACCTGAACTGCATTTTCTTGCAAACTTTCTTTGGTCACAGAGAACCAAAGACACAGAATTGGTGTCTTTGGTCCTCTGTGACTTCCAGTACTTAATACCTTCCAGCCATCATTCTTTTATGATGGGACCAGAGATTTGGTAGATTTTCCCCTGATCTGTGACCCATTTAAGCAACTGCACTGCATCCTGACTGCAGCCTGGAATTTTGGAAGACATTTCATTTAGATGGTCCTCATCTGTACTTCATTCTGTTTCTACTTGGTATTGTCTTTATTTGGTGGTTTAAATGTAGATTAATTATCATTATAGTGGTGCCAGGTGATCTCAGTCGAGGTTGAGTTTGATTGTACTGGGTTAGCAAACTCCTTAAGCATTTGTATTTGTATGAGTTGATATCTATCAGGTATTGCTGGGTTTTTTTTTTTTGTTTTTTTTTTCGGTACGCGGGCCTCTCACTGCTGTGGCCTCTCCCGTTGTGGAGCACAGGCCCCGGACTCACAGGCTCAGCGGCCATGGCTCAGGGGCCCAGCCGCTCTGCGGCATGTGGGATCCTCCCAGACCGGGGCACAAACCCGTGTCCCCTGCATCGGCAGGCGGACTCTCAACCACTGTGCCACCAGGGAAGCCCCCAGGCATTGCTGTTTTTGAAAGAAAATGGGAGGGCTTTGTGCATGGGCTGCAGGGAATGGGAACCATCTCAGAGAGATGAGAATAGAGAGGTTGTCTATGGTGTCTGTCCAGGGTGGTTATAGCTAAAGTTTTTGAGTGTCATGGTGCTGAAATATGGTATAGGTTGAATTTGGTAGAATACAGTGAGGAAAAGTCTCCCTTTCCTCTCCCATCTCAGCCTTTAACATGCTCTGTCCAGTTTCTCCTCCCTACCTCTGACTGACATCTTAGTCAGATTCTATGGCTTTTCCGTCACTTTCATAAATCAAAACAGACTCATTTTCAGGTAGAAAAAATCTGACTCAGTGTAAATAATCACTTCCATCTTATATTCATGTCAAAACTTCTCCCCTCCCCTGCTCAGGGTTGACCTGCGAACCAGAAGTGGAAGGGGTTTAGCTTGCCTTTTCACTCCGTCTGCATCACATCCCTTTTTGCTCTGCATACTCCCTTCCTCCTAGGTTGAGGTCTCCTGCTGGAGTCTCCTTAACCCTGCTAATATTTTTTGGTGGGACCTTGTAAGGTGACTTGAGTCTAGCTACCTTCTGGGGTGTCCACTTGGCCCACAAGGGAGAATCATAACACTTGCCCAACAAACAGTGTATGTGTGGCTGCTTCCTCTGCTGCCTTCTCTCTTTGGACCTGTCGTCATGGGCAGCTCCTCCAGCCTCCTGTCTGCAGAATTCTCCAGGCAAGAGGAATCTCTAGTTTGTAAGTTCTGTTCCAAGAACTCATGGTGTCCTACTCTGGGCCCATGGGAGCAATGGGATCTGGGTCCTGCATCTCAGTAACCATCTGGCTGGAGAGAAGGACACTGCTTACCCTTAGTGCAAGCTCTGCCCACTTTCTGGTTCTTGGGAAGCTCTCTCACTTGGCTTGAGTGGGAGCACCCCAACCATATGTGGGGGCAGCTCTGCATCTCAATGACTCTAATCCTTTATACTTTCTAGTCTTCTCTCCTATAGATGAGTAATGGGATACAGGGAAAGGTCTGGCTCTGCTCTTTATTAGTAATTCACCCATTTAACATTCTGTTACTGTTATTTCTAGGAGAGACCAATACTCAGAAGAAGGAACGGAATCATATCTGTCCTGAGCTCAAGAGGAGACTCCCAGAAACCACTGGTATGACTTGGGGAGGTGTGTTTGTTTGCTAGGGCTGCCATAACAAAATACCAAAGATTTGGTGGCTTTAACAACTGAAATTTATTTCCTCACAGTTCTGGAGGCTAGAAGTCAAAGATCACGGTGTCAGCAGGGTGGTTTCTTCTGAGGTCTCCCTCCTTGGCTTGCAGATGGCCACCATCTCACTGTGTCTTCACATAGTCTTTTTTTTTTTTTTGCGGTACACGGGCCTCTCACTGTTGTGGCCTCTCCCGTTGCGGAGCACAGGCTCCAGACGCGCAGGCTCAGTGGCCATGGCTCATGGGCCCAGCCTCTCCGCGGCATGTGGGATCTTCCCGGACCGGGGCACGAACCTGTGCCCCCTGCATCAGCAGGCAGACTCTCAACCACTGCGCCACCAGGGAAGCTCCACATAGTCTTTTCATTATGCACCCCGTCCTCTTCTCATGAGGACACCAGTCATATTGGATTAGGGCCCTACCCCAGCTACCTCTTTGAACTTAATCACCTCTTTAAAGGTTTTATCCCCAAATACAGCTCTTCCTTGACTTACAATGGGGTTATATTCTGATAAGCCCATTGTAAGTTGAAAATATTAATTTGAAAATGCATTTAATTCACCTAACTCACCAAACATCATCGCTTAGCCTTAACCTTAAAGACGCTCAGAACACTTATATTAGCCAGTAGTTGGGCAAAATCATCTAACACAGTCTATTTTATAAGAAAGTGTTGGATAGCTCATGTAATTCATTGAATACTGTACTGAAAGTGAAAAACAGAATGATTGTGTGGGTCCAAAATGGGTGCAAGTGTATTGGTTGTTCACACTTGTGATCACGTGGTTGACTGGGAGCTGCTGGGAGCTGCCGCTGCCCAGCATCCTGAGTGTCAGACCACATATCACTAGCTCGGGAAGAGATCAAAATTCAAAATCTGAAGTATGGTTTTGACTGAATGTGTATTGCTTGTGCACCTTCGTAAAGTCTAAAGATCCTAAGCTGAACCATGGCAAGTTGGGGACAGTCTGTGCAGTCATAGTCTGATGTACTAGGGGTTGAGACTTCAACATGAATTTGGGGGGAACACAACTCATTCCATGACAGGAGGAGAAGGCAGAGGCTGGGGTTAGCTGGCCCCTCTGGGTAAAGCCCTGAACATGCTTGTCCTCTCAAATACCACTCATCTGCTGAGTTTAGGCAGCAGCAGTACTTGGAGTGTTGAGTCACAGAGCGGGAATGACTGAGCTAGTTCCATTGGAACACCCAGTCTGGTGAGGCTCAGGATCATTCAGGGTGTACACTCATCCAGTCTTCCAAAGAGCAAATCAGCCCTTCACCATTACAAAGCTACTCTCTCTTTATGATGTGGAATAAAAGTAACCTTTCTTTCTTTAAAAAAACAGCATGGAATTCCCAAGACACCTAGTCTTACTTAACCCTCTGATACAAGATTAGAAACAATTAGCTCACTTCTGAGTCTACCCTAGTCAAATCAAGCAGAAAATTAAGCAGTTATGTGTGTGTTTGCTTAAATTGTGTAAATAATTATCTTAATAGGCCACTTTGCTTTGCTTTTGCAGATCCAAGCCCTATCTGACTTAAGTGGTTTATTTATTTAGATCCAGAACATTTTGATGAGGCTTTTTGGATGCAGCAATATTGGTGCAGCTCCTTAGATGTCAAGACATTTTGACTACTCTTTAAAAAAAAAAAGAAAAGAAAAACCCTGTTAAATTTACAGCTTTAAAAAATTATAATGTAGGGCTTCCCTGGTGGCGCAGTGGTTGAGAGTCCGCCTGCCGATGCAGGGGACACGGGTTCGTGCCCCGGTCTGGGAAGATCCCACATGCCACAGAGCAGCTAGGCCCGTGAGCTATGGCTGCTGAGCCTGCGTGTCCGGAGCCTGTGCTCCGCAATGGGAGAGGCCACAACAGTGAGAGGCCCGCGTACTGCAAAAAAAAAAAAAAAAAAATATATATATATATATATATATATATAATGTAACATATAGAACAGATACATGCTCCCCCCAGTCTCAGCCCATCCCAACCCCACTCACAATGAAATTTTCCTTCTCTAAAGATAGCAAGAGAAATGTCAACATCTCTGGAAACAAAATTTCGGAGGGAAAAAGCAAGTCGAAGACAAAGACCCGAGAAAATAAAAGTCCAAAGACAGACACTCCAATTTTAATACTTATTCTTGTAATACCCTCATCGGTCAAATTTTGGAGGACTCCTCCAGCTGATTTCATGGAGTATTGCTGGGTGCTGTGGTTCCCCGTCCTAACACTCTTGAGACTGGAAATACCCTTATAAGAAATTTATATTAATACGTATACCAGAAAATAGAACATAATGCACATGATGAACATAAAATGTGCGACCTGGATCAGACAAAAAGTATAATTATTTACAGAATCCATTTAGCTCATCCAAATGTGATCCAAGCCTCCTGGTTTCTCTTCAGTTGCAAACTCCTATGAACCGTCTGCATCTATGTCTTACTATATATCTGGAGGAGCCTCTATTAATGCCACCTGGTCCCCTGAATGAATGTGCTGTCAGTCTTCCCCAGTGTCAACCTTCTGACAGACTGTTGTTGTGCTCAGTAGAGCTTATTTTTACTTTTTAGTCCCCCACCCCGCCAATTCAATAGGAGGTGGACTTGGTCTGTTTTCTTGAAGGCACCTTTTCCTCTTTTCTTTATTTTTTTTCCTGTGTTGGGCCCGAGAGATTTCCATCTCTACTGAATTTCTTCTCCTCAGAGTTAGCCCCTCAAACTCAAGTCTTCAAATGACAACAGTCGATTTTATCAATCTTGCATTACTTTCTAGTGAAGTCAGTATATATAATTGCAGCATAAAATACAGTTTGAATCAAAAAGTAAGATAGAAGAGATAATTAACAAGTTAACAGTCCATCAACAATTACTCCATACAGTGTATGAACTAATTTTAAATGTCTGATTTGAATCCACTTTAAAGAGATCAGATGTTGAATAAGCGGGGCATATCTGTACAGGGCAATTCTAACAACCGATTCAATAAAGCCACTCTGTTTAGAAAAAATTGTGGTTAAATATACATAGCATAAAAATGATCATTTTACCATTTTTAGGTGTTCTGTGAGTTAAGTTCATTTACAATGTGTGCAGTCATCACCACTATCCATCTCCAGAATTTTTTAATCCTCCCAAATGGAAACTCTGTACCCATGAAACACTAATTCCCCCTTTCCCGCTCCTCTCAGCCCCTAGCAACCACCATTGTACTTTCTGACTCCATGATTTTGACTATTCTAGGTACCTTGTATAAGTGCATATGGTATTTATCCTTTTGTGTCTGGCTTCACTTAGCATAATGTCTTCAAGGTTCATCCATGTTGTAGCATGTGTCAGAATTACTTTCCTTTTTAAGGCTGAATAATATTCCATTGCATATATACATTTATATATACACACACCCTATTTTGCTTATGCATTCATTTGTCTGTGTACATTTGGGTTGTTTCCATTTTTTTGGCTATAAAGCCACACCTTAAAAAATTTTATAAAGTTAGATTTACATGCAATAAAATGTACTTGTTTTAAGCTTACTGTTTGATAAATGTATACACCTACATAGTCACCATTATCATCAAGTCATAGTCATTATCATCAAGTCAAACCATCCCATGACCCGGGCACCAACCATCTGCTTTCTGCCACAGTGGATTAATTTTGAGAATTTTTTAGACCTGAACGATCTTGGTTGGTAATGAGACAAAGAATTCAGAATAAAGGGTTCAGGAAATATGGGCAAGATAGGCTCCGGGAGACAAAGATGCTGAAATACATACAGGGACCCCAGTGACAGAGGTACTGAACTCAGGTTACTTGTGCACAGAAATGTCATCTTGAATGATTAAGGTTAGGACCAACTTTCCTGTGGGAAAGTTAGAGATGAATGTTGATGTGGAAAGACCGAGATCACAATCTTCTGAAGAGAAGAATAATAGAGAATATATTACATTCCCATTGTTATAGTTCTTTTGTTCATATTTTGTCTTACTCATAGTCCTAAAGGAGGCAAGAATATTCTTCTACAAATTTTAAGAGCCACGTGTAGCCTCTTCCTCTTGTTTGTGGGAGGAAGAGTTTCCACTCCTCGTTCTTTGTTCTATGATAAGATGAATAGTGAGGGCATACAGTACTGACAATCATAGAAAAGAAGGAACAGAGAGGGCTTCACCATCCCAAGGTGCCTCCGTGCACAGAATACTGCAAGTCCTCAAAAAAAAAAAATTAGATAAAATTTGGCATATTCAACTCTGCATGATCTTAATTTCAGATGAGAAGATTAAGAATATTCCAAAACAGAGAATTTAGGCAGTTTAGAGTGTGCACTGGGTGCTTTCCATAACAGGATCCTTGAAGGTTAAATTGTTAGAGCTGTCATAATGTTAGATAAATAACCACTGCTAATAGTTGTTTCCATTAATTTTTCAAGACCAGCATTTGACTACCCAGAACACAGCCAGGTATATACTTGGCACTGTCTTTCCTACTCAGTTATTTTGATACCTTGTAAGGCTGTGGCCATGGCCAGTCACCTTGGTTCCTTCTCTTGGTGGTGTAGCTCTGTTTCCACAGACCTTTGATCACGTTCTGCCTGATCAAGACTCCGAACTGATCATTAAAATTGAAGATTCATCACTAACAAACTTAGACAATTAGAATTAAATACTCTTTAATAAAAAAGCCTACATTGTGATATTTTGATTACTCAAAAGTTTCTTTCTTTTTTTTTTTTTTAATAGAGGCAAAATGGAAAGAGCCCACCCTTTCCTTTTTTGGAAAACCAGCAACCTTTCCTTAAATTCTCGGTTCAACATATGGATTTCTCAATTCTTCTTACTTTTGTTTTGTCAGCTCTGTTTTTATTTACTTATTTTTAACCTTGTTATTGAATAAACTTAGCCATTAGCTTAGCTTTTCTCAAGGAATTTGCATGTATATACATTCTCATTGTCTTACTCTTGCTATATAATGCCTTCAGCATTTGCTTGTGTGATACCTTAAGAGCCAGGTGTTTTCTGGTCCTGTGTTCAATGGTTTGTTTCTTTCTTTTGCAGTTCTTATATTTTCTGATTAATTAAATGTTTAGGTGGTCTATATGTTGAATAATCTACTTTTCTATTATTTGTTACTTAAATTTTCACTGTGATATACTATATATGTGCAAAATTTAAATAACGTTGTCAAACAAGAGAAGTAACTTTTTCCATCTTGAATGATTAATCTGAGCATAATACCCAAGTGCCATGAAGCTCTCTTTAGAACTTACTCTATATTATCTTTCTAATTTTGAATCAAGTGCTGAAAATTCACTCTATAGGCTAAGTTTTCTTAATACATGGAGTGAGCAAGCATGTTTACATGTGTTCATATTTATCTGCTCTCTAGGAAATAAAAGCCTGAAATAAATAGATTTCGGTGGACAAATTAGTAGAATTAGGTCATGTGAGATACAGTGAAGTGAGGGGACTTCTTCTTAATCAGAAGCCTTTGGGTGTTGATGGAGTGAACTAAACAGGTGAGACTGGCAGGAAGCGTATGGTTTGGCCAGATCTGTGGCAACGTTAGGAAGCTAGAATTTAGTTGATGGGAAGAAGAGTTGCTGCAAAGTGGGCTAAGGTTGCTGTCAGGAAATTATTAAGTGAGGAGGTTTAGGGAGTAGTGAAACTGTAGGTAATCATTAGTTAAATCCATTTCACCTGTAACTTGCCTTCACCAATCAAGGTCATTTTAATTGTTGTTAAAAAGACTTGCAGGCCCTGTAAGCTGCATGTAGCCTAAACAGTAAGATGTTTGCCCAAGTCATTTTCCAGGAATTGGTGTCAGGTGTGTCTAGTTCCAGATGAGCTGGTTAAGATTGGGTAGGACCACCCACCCTCCAACGAGGCATGCCTGCTGGGTGACCTTTTGATGTTAGAGGGCTAAAAACTCCACCCTCAGTTTGTGCTAAGTGCCTCCACTTCTGAACCTGCAGAGGCCTGTAGCTTAGTTCCACCTGCACAGATTAACCACACCTTTTTTCAGTCAGGCTCCTTAGGCCCCACCCCGCCCCACGCCTCAGACTGCCCTGCTCCTTTAGTCTTTATCTCATAAATACCCCAAGCCCCTTGTCTTCCTGACGCGGGTTTGAGGCTGGTTCTGTCTCTACTTTGACTGCCTTGTGAATAAACCCTCTGTTTCCTGGCATTTCAGTGCTTTTGCTTGCTGCTGGTCAGGCAAAATGAACCTGGTTCTGTAACAAATGTAACTGGGAGCTGGATTTTCTAAAAAAAAAAAAAAGCAGTTTGACTGGAGGACCAAAAGGACTAAAGGAAAGAGCAGGCGTAAGGAATTGAGGCCACAACCGGGTGGAATACAGACTCCTGCTGGATGTCCTTGAAGCTGTGGAGCTCTCTGCAGCCCTCAGGTACCCCATGGAGAGAGAGGTGTGTGGAAGGCTTTGAAGTACTGCTACTTTATAATTTAACCTGGTTATGAATGTTTTACCATTTAAACTTTTCTGTTGTTCCTTTTTCATGTTTACAGTCATTATTTAAAATCTACAGAAGCACCAATTAACATTTTATTCCATACTATAGTTTCTTTCTAGTCTCATTGCTCTTTCCCCATAAAGGAGCAGTTTTCTCCTAGGCACGTTTTTGGGGAGCACTTTTATAGATTGTGTTGAGTGCCAAGATTACTATAGGTGTGCTAATATAAATAAGAAAAGTGATTCAAATCTTGTTTTTGCAATGGGGTATTCAAAGGGTCTGGGGTGATACCAGGTGCTTTGCATTTAGTTAAAAGTAAAAAGCCTCCTATGTGGAAAATTTGACTAAAATAAAATTCTGAGACCACTAAAGCTAACCCAATAGCAATTTATTTGCAGGCATATGAAAAATTTGACAGTTGTTACATTTGGGTGGGAAGAGTAAGTAATTTTGATTTCCACTAACAAACATACACATGCCACACAGGTAAATGGAAATACAGGTCAAGAAAAAAATTATTTTTTGCCTTAGCTATGTACATAATTAGAAGAGTTTGAGTCAGTTCCATAGTTTCTCATGACTCTAGCCCAATACCTAGAGAAAAATAGATCTTTGATACATTTAGAGTATCGCTTTTGAGTAATATTCAAATAGGTGAATGTCAGCTGAGCTAATGTTTTCTCATCAACCCCAAAGCTATTAACCATTGAGTAATTAGTTCTAGCTCTTGGCTTGGTAGAGCTTAACATCTCCTCCCTTCATGGTTTCAAAGGAAATGGGAAGGTAATGATATTGCCTTTAAAGTAATTATCAGCAGTTCCTTAGGCTTGATTTATAGAAGTATCTTGTTAAATATGGGACAAATCACTGAAATACGAGACAAAATTTATCAGAATGGTAAATAGGAAATTTTGGTATTACATGTATTTTTTAAAAATAATTTATTTATTTATTTAGTTTTGGCTGTGTTGGGTCTTCATTTCTGTGTGAGGGCTTTCTCTAGTTGCGGCAAGCGGGGGCCACTCTTCCTCGCGGTGCGCGGGCCTCTCTTGATGCAGAGCACAAGCTCCAGGCGCGCAGGCTCAGTAGCTGTGGCTCACAGGCCTAGTTGCTCCGCAGCATGTGGAATCTGCCCAGACCAGGGCTCGAACCCGTGTCCCCTGCATTAGCAGGCAGGTTCTCAACCACTGCGGCACCAGGGAAGCCCCTAACGTGTATTCTTGAGGATAGGTTTCCACGTTGTCAAGACATGGACAGAGCATACTGGGAAAATCTTATTTTCTATTATTAACTTCGTATTTATTTTTCAGAATAGGAATTCATCTTTTATGACCCAACTATGTTCTGATTCCTAAAGGAAGTATTTGATTACTGCAGTCCAAAGATACTGCTTCTATCAGCTCCTAGGTATTTGTTGCCTTTACATATTCACACTCCCTTAGAATTATATCTTTTCCCCTAATTTTTTTTCTGATGGTAAAATACACATAACATAAAATTACCATCTTAACCATATTTAAGTGTACAGTTTAGTGGTATTAAGTACATTTATATTCTTGAGTAACCATCTCCAATGCTCTTCATCTTGCAAAACAAATTCAATACACGTTAAACAGTAACTTTCTACTCCCAGTTATACTTTTTGGTATAAACGCTTTCCAGTTTTATCGCTCTAACTGCATTGTAAGCCCGTTGCAGGGAGCAGTCATATATTAGTTATAAAACATACACATTTGGTACTTACTGTCAGGCACTGTTCCAAGTGCTTTGCAAATATTAACTCACATAATTGTTCATCTTTGTATGTTGCAGAGGGTCTAGCACGTGCTTTACACGTGGGAGACATAAAATATTTGTGGAATGAATTTTGGTACCATTTAAGCATTTCCAAGTGACAATGGCTGTTTTTCTGGTTGAAAAGTTACCAAAGGAGCCAGGTTACTTTGGGGAAATGATTTGGGGAGTAATGTGACACCGGGTGCAAGTTTAAAGAAGTTCTTTATTTTAGCCACATTTAGGCCAGGTTCCCACTAAGGAAATCTTAGAGTAAAGCTATTCCTGAATGATAGACTATAGGAAGTGACTCTACGCAGTTAAAGTTTTCCTTTCTACCGGGACCAGCTCTCAACTCAAAGAAGACTCAGGAGAAGGGAAGACCCCGGGGCTGCGAGGCCCGGGACAGGTCCAAGACTCCGCCGGAGGTAGGGGGGTGGGGCCTCAGGCGTGGCGGTGCTTCGGGGGCGGTGCGGAGCTTCGGGGGCGGGGCCAGACTGCGGGGCTGGGTGGGGCTGGGGGGGGCTGGGGCGGGGCGCGCGACTGCAGCAGGCGGCGATGGCGGCGGACGGGGACTGGCAGGATTTCTATGAGTTCCAGGAGCCGGCCCTGAGCCTCCAGGACCAGGAGAACTGTAACGCGAGCCCCGAGGCCGAAGCAGGGCCGGGCGGGGGAGGCGACGGTTTCCCAGCGCTGGCCTGCAGCCTGGAGGAAAAGCTGAGCCTGTGTTTCCGTCCCTCCGGTCCGGGTGCCGAGCCCCCCAGGGCGGCCGTGCGGCCCATCACCGAATGCAGCCTCCTGCAGGGGGACGAGTGAGTGCGGGTCGCGGGCGGGAGCCTCCTCTGCCCCTCGTCCAGCCCCTCGCCCTGCCCGCCGGCCCTCAGTCAGCAGCCTCGGCGGGACTCTGGCCGCAGGCTCCCCCCCGCACCCTCCTTCCGCCTCCTTCAACTCCGGGGTCCCGCCCCTCCGTGTTCTCCTATCTCCGTCCTTGGGGCTTTAGGCCTTTGCGCCCCTGGCGATTTAAATCCCCTGCTCCCCTGGCCCCCAACGACCCCTTAAACGTCCTCCTCCTTCCTAGAAACCAATCCCTGTTTGGTTTGGAGCGGAGTCTTGTACAGAGCCCCATAGTTAGAGATAGTATCTCCTCGGGCACATGTGTAGACATTCATTCATTCAACCAGCATTTTTTAAGCGCCTGCTACGTGCCAGAGGCTGCTTCTCACTGGGAATACCAAGATGACTGGACATTACCCCTCTCAAGCAGAGGGCAGTCTAGGGTGGGAGCTAGATTTGTAAACAAACATTTGTATGGGTGTGACAAACGCTGTAATGGATATATGTACAAAATATAGAGGGAGAGGGGGAGAGTCAGGAAGGACCTCATAGGGAAAGAAGTGTGAAAACGACCCTGATGGGTGAGTGGGAGTTTGCCTGCCAGGTGAAAAAAGGTCTAGCATTCTAGCTCAGGGATATAGCACATGCAAAGGTACCGACGTTGCAGCAGCGTTTTTGCCACAGGAATTTATTGGCTCCATCTGAGAGCCCAGATTGAGTGTGAGTTCCCACAGAGGCAAAAGCTCTGGTTATTAATAGCAAGGATCTCCTAGTCTGGTAGGGAGACCAATGCATAAACAGGTAATTATTACAGAATCATCTAAGTGCAATGATAGGAAATTCGCAGGGCTTTATGAGAGCTAGGGGAATGGAGGGACAGAGGTTATTTAACTGCCCAGAAACCCAGTTATAATTTGGTTAGATAAGGGCTGTAATTATGTACCATAGTTTTACTCCAGAAGATACAGAAAGGAATGATGAGAGTGAGGGAATTTGACAATATTGTAATGTAGGGGGAGAGGAGCCCTGGAGAGGCTGAGGGTGAAATTATGGAGTAAACACTGAGGTTGTGGGTAGGGGTGGGTTTTCAGAGCATTGAAGGGATGGAGAGGTCAGGGAAGAATTCTTGAGGGAAGGATTCATGGGCATAGAAAGGGGCTTGTCAGTTTCCTCTGCGAATCAGAAGATTTATCAGGAAGAGGGAGTTGGGAATGGGGGCCTGTAAACATAGCAGTGGTTCAGGCCCAGCTATGCTTGGAGACCATATCTTTTCATTGCTGCCTCTGTACAGTGTTCCGCCCAGGCATAAAAGGAAAAGTTTTTGATTGGATATTATACTCACAGATATGCATGCAATCAGTGGCAAAAGATGACATTTTAAACAGTCTATTCCCAAAGAGAAGGTAGTGTTATACATAGAGTTATATACTCGGAATCACTAGACTCAGGACATTCTCTGGATTTTAAAATTATATTTATTATATATTTGGGTTTATCAAGAATAACTTCTTAAAACAGATTAGTGGTTTGTACACAGATAAGATTCCTTATTTTTGCATCACCTGTACTGTCTGAAAAGTAGTGTATTTTAGCCTTTGCTTAAATCTTCAGTTGATATAAAACTTAAAAGTTTTGTTACTCTTGATAATGGTTTAGTAGATAGTAGATGTTATGTTGGTGGTACAGCATGTCCCTTGATTTGGGAATCTCTGTCTCTCTTTTCTGAGCTGGGGTTGCTCACCACTCTCACTGTAGACCACTCTCATTGTCCCTATTCTATTGCATTCTATTGCATAAATCTGCTCTCCATTGCTTGATAGAGTCCATTCCTGTTTCTTTGACTAGAGACAGCTGAGAATTCTTTCACCCAGATAGTGCCTTGCCTTAGGGCACTTTATTTCACTTCTGAGTCCCGGTTTTAGTTTTGGTTAAATACAGATTGTGCTTATCTGCTAAAGTTTTACTTTAGAAGGGTCTGGTGTGGGATTCAATGTCAGCAGCACTTTGACCTTTGGAAAAGAGCTGCCCTGCTAGTTGTTCATGACTGGCTGTAATACTTTATGATAAGGACCAAGGCAGTTCATGTCTTGACTGGAGATTTCTACAGATCTTTCAGTTAACTCGGCCCTGTGTCCTTCCAACCACAAATGTTCTGGCCCTGGTGAAGATAGAGGACTGTGAATTGTGCTTCATTTTCTTGGTAGATCAAATTCACCCACAGTCAGTTCTACATGAAATCTTCCACTCCACTTGTCCTTTTATTATAGCCTCATTTAAGAAGGAGCAAACAAGCAGACAAAACAAACCTCAAAAACTCTGGACTGTTTTCACCTACTAGAATATGCTAGTAGTTCCTACCCAGGGTTAGATACATGGTCAGTTATTCAGTATTTGCAAATCTTTTACCCAGGAAGATGTGGGCCAGAAACCCAGCAAGTTTAGCATCCAGAAGTGTTGTTTCCAATTTGAGCATACTGGCATTAGAGGAGATGATTCCTGCAGAGAGGAGGACAGGAATGAACCATGCATATGGGAGATTTTCTGGGTAAATGAGCCAGTTTTCTAGAGCTTTTTGGGTTCACATTTTCATTGCGGCTAATGTGTATTCCAAAGCCAAACATCATTTTGGGATTTTTGGCAGTTGTGGTCACATTGCTTCTTCTCTTTAGCACCAAATCCCAATTCAATTAATCAGTATGTTGTTTCTCTATTTTAAAGCTTGCATTCTTATTTTTATGTCCCTGGTGGTCTTGTTTTTGTATCCTAGTATCTTACATGCTTGGAAAAGAGACCCACCCAATTTTTTAGTGGCTTATTCACAATTGGATACCTGTTATAAATGTTAGGGTGGTGGTTTTTTTTGTTGTTTTTTTCTTTATGACTTCTATGTGAGTATCTCTGGCCATTAAGTAGCTTATATGTGTAGTGTTTAACTTACCCTCATTAAATTTCATCTCATTTATATTTCTGAACTCATGTTTTTCATATAATGTCATTTAACAAAAATGCTGGTTAATATTTTGGGGCTGAAATGAATTTTGGTCATGAAATTGGAGTTTGCAGTCCTTTTTCCATTGTGGTTTGGGACTTTTCTCAATACAACTCATTTGAATTAATGCTTAGAGTAATAGAGCTGGAAGGAATGTCTGCTATTCTTGTCCAAGCTTCTCATTTTAAAAAGTCCAGCTAATACCTACAGAGGTTAAGGGACACAGTCAAAGACACATTGAGGATGAATGTAGACAAGTCTGTTTTCTGAATTTAGTCCAGTACCCTTTTCATTTTACCCTGTTGCCTCCCCAAAATGCTGTTTGATAATAAGGAAGGGTAACTGCACTGGGTATAATCTGCATTTTATTGTGAACTCCCTTTCTTTCCCTTTTCATCTTATCTTAGTCTTAGCCTATTATAAATTAGATATTAAACCCTAGTCTCACATTGAGACTGAATTCTTTCTCCAGAAAATTCTTTCTCTTTGGTTAGAGAGAGATTATTCATTCTATGAAATAGTCTATATGTTCCGAAGTTACAAGAGAAAAATAAGTATAAAGCACAGTGTATTTACTACCTCTTTTGGCTTGAGAAACATTATTTAACCTTCCTGTGCTTTAGTTTCTGTCTGTCAAATGGGGATAATAACTGTTCTTCATAATACTGTTTTTGAGGATTAAATGAGTTAATGTATGTAAATTGCTTAGAATATATGTAAATTGCTTACTTAGAGCCTGGCACACGATACAGTGGAAATGTCAGCTCTCGACTTTGTGAGAGTTTTCTGTGTCCTGTCACCTTCCCTCAGGGCTTCTTGTCAGGCCCAACGATAGGATTTTTCTTTTGTCTTATTCTGGAGCCTCTACTTTTTTTTTTTTTTTTTTTTTTTTTTTGGTACGCGGGCCTCTCACTGTTGCGGCCTCTCTCGTTGCGGAGCACAGGCTCCGGATGCGCAGGTTCAGCGGCCATGGCTCACGGGCCCAGCCGCTCCGCGGCATGTGGGATCTTCCCGGACCGGGGCCCGAACCCGTGTCCCCTGCATCGGCAGGCAGACTCTCAACCACTGCGCCACCAGGGAAGCCCTGGAGCCTCTACTTTGTTGATGCTTTTCTGAGAAACAATAGCCTCCTGTTTCTTTGCTCTGATGCTTTTTGTTCTCTCTGTCACTGTAGTACTAGGTATCTGTAATAATGACGTACAGAATGTTAAGTTTCACTGATTGTAGTTTTCTTCTTTTTAAGGATTTGGAATGCCCTGACAGATAATTACGGAAATGTAATGCCTGTAGACTGGAAGTCATCCCATACTAGGACCTTGCATTTGCTTACTCTGAACCTCTCAGAAAAAAGGGTAAGTTAGGAATTGCACCAGTAGTTTCTGAATAACTGATTCTCATAATGGAACTAAAAAGTAACATTTCTATTTAACCACAATTGGTTGAGTTGCTTCTTATTTCCAAGCTTATGGCAATTGGAGTGGCCCTCTTTTGCCATCTCGGTTCTGCTACTGTCAGTTTGCTAGCACTTCCCTCCATTCCTCCCCAGCACACACTCAACTTTTTTATGTTTAGGTAAATTTTCATCACCTGTGTATGAACAGCAACGATCAGCATTTTTTTCCAGCTTAAATAACAATTTTGATGTGCTGAGAACAGTCAGTAAGAACCCTAGCCTTTGATTTAATATATAGAGGGTACTGGAATATCTACAGAGAGTTAACTTTCTGAAGAATTTAATGACTTGCTAGATGTGACATATCGTCTGAAGATTGTGTTTCTCTGTGAACATTGGGGAACCTTTAAAAGATTTCAGTTCTTGGCTTTTTAATGTGTTCTTGGCTAACTGTTGGAGGCTGCTATATATGTCTTGGAACTGAAAGTGAAGACACCTTGAGTAAGAAGTGTGAGCACAGGTGATAGGACAACAAGGCAGACAGAAAAACGAAGAGAATTGCTTTAAGTGGAAAATCACAGTGTGGTTTAAAACTGATGACAAACGAGGCCAAATGGAAGTTTCAGGGCCTGACTCTTTAAATTCTTCATCAAATAGCAGTGTAAGCTCATGCCAGGTCTTTTAGCATGCTCTGTATTTCATTAAGTGTATTTGTGCAATTACTGGGAATATAATGCAGTAGGGCTGTGAGTATTTTAAATCATTTTCTGAAATGATTTTCTTAAAAATGTGATTCAGAAAAGCTTGCTCCCTACTATTTTCTCATAAAATATATAATTCTGACTATATTTCTTTGTATTCTAGTAGATATAGGATTTATTATTTGTTCCAATTATTAATCCCCTTAAGCTGTTTTGCAGGCTGACCTGACATACATTTAGGGAAAGGAATAAAACAATATTTTATGATCTGTCTTCTGTTTATTTGCATCTTAGCTATCATTCTGGGCTTAGTTCAAGTTTCCCTTCCTCTCTGAAGCTTCCTATTACTGTTTTAGCCTTTGCTGATCTCATGGAGTTATATAATTTTAGAGTTGGAAGGGACTTTAAAGGACACTTAATCCAGTCTCTCATTTGGGGGGAATTCCCATCTACAGTGTCTCTGACAGATGGTCATTTTGCCATGGCCTCAATCCTAGCACGGAAGGAAAATGCACTCCTCTCTGTGGGAATCGGTTACGCTTGTTGGGGTGTGAAAATCGTAAAGGACTTATCTGTCCCACAGAATTTAGCCCCCTAGTCTCCTGCAAGCTGGTCCTCACGGTGCTTTGTCCGTGTCTCAAATCATTATTGTGTTCTCTTATTATATATCTGGGTCTGTCATTAGATTGTAACCTCCTGGTAGGTATCTTTGTATTTGTCTTTCAGTAACCACCACTGTGCCTGGCACATACTGATTACTAAGACAGATGTTTGTTGAGTGAACAAATGAATAATCTCATCAGTGAGGCTATATAAGTTCAGACACCATGGTGGAAAGTGTTTTAAAAATGTTTTCTATATTATTTAACATAGTATTGAATCCACAATAGCCAGTCAATGAGTACTTTTTTGTTTGACATATTAAAAAATAGTAGAGAAGAGATCTTTTCATAGTTTCAAAGGGAAGTACATTAGTAGCATGAATGGAACACTCTAATCCAGTTTCAATGAATATTGTTATTTGGTTACCTCTGGGGACGTCACTCCCTTTATCTGCCTTTTGACTGTTTTCAATGCTAGAGCAATGGCATAGTCAAGGGTAGTGATTAGTAATGATGTGGAGTTTAGTACTAGTACTGGTTGTGAAACCCTTACCTGGAAAACTCAGCAAGTTAAAATGGACAAGTGATCATCTAACATCTGTCTGTCTTGACATGACTACCCAGGTGATGAATACAACTGAGATGAGAAGTCTAGTCCTCAGGAATGAATAGCACACATTAAGTTCCTGAAGAACAAGGTATGACATAAGAAGCAACCATGTTATTAGGTAGCATATAATTAATGTTTTTTGTGTTTTTTGGTGTTTTTTTTGTGGTACGCGGGCCTCTCACTGTTGTGGCCTCTCCCGTTGCGGAGCACAAGCTCCGGACGCGCAGGCTCAGCAGCCATGGCTCACGGGCCCAGCCGCTACACGACATGTGGGATCTTCCCGGACCGGGGCACAAACGTGTGTCCCCTGCATCGGCAGGCGGACTCTCAACCACTGTGCCACCAGGGAAGCCCCAGAAGCATTCTTTAGATTATTCCAGTTGTATAACAGTGTCTATATGAAATTTTTTTAAATTTATTTTATTATTTATTTATTTTTGGCAGTGTTGGGTTTTTGTTGCTGCGCGCAGGCTTTCTCTAGTTGAGGCGAGTGGGGGCTACTCTTCGTTGTGACGCGCAGGCTTCTCATTGCGGTGGCTTCTTTCATTGTGGAGTACGGGCTCTAGGAGCACGGGCTTCAGTGGTTGTAGCACGTGGGTTCAGTAGTTGTGGCTCACAGGCTCTAGAGCGCAGGCTCAGTAGTTGTGGCGCACGGGCTTAGTTGCTCCACGGCATGTGGGATCTTCCCAGACCAGGGCTCGAACCCTTGTCCCCTGCATTGGCAGGCGGATTCTTAACCATTGTGCCACCAGGGAAGTCCCCTATATGAAATTTTTGACAAAAGGGGAAGAGGTTTCTTTTTGGTTAGGATGAGAAAAACAGGAAACCATAGTTCCCTAGATTTGTTTTTAAGTTTTTTTCATTGCTGTTTAAGATGGCACACTTCTAAATTTGATGGGTCTTTTCTAGAGGAAGGCAACTGGTACATTCCAAGTTCTTACATGGGCACATTTTTTCCATTTGAGGCAGCTTCAGTTTTATAGAGGGAAACAGAACCATGGCTCTGTATCTAAACCTGGCATAGGAAGGAGTGATGGGAATGCTTGGCAAAGAGGCACATTGATGCCGAATGGGAGCGTGAATGATGATACCCATGACAGCCAAGGTTAGTTTTCAAAGCCCGAAAGGGATTCCAGCCCTTAGCATATGCCATCTCTGGGGAATGGGCTTGGCTTCCTCTCTGGAAAGATGGTCTGGGATCATTATTTCTGTTGTCATGGAAATTTATTCTAATGGCGTATTGGTATCACTCATGTGTTTTGGCAATAGCTGTAAACCTGTTCTAAATCCAGTGCCATTCTTGATCATGCTTATGTGATAGAATGCTTCTGAATCATTTTGCCTTAGGAACATCTCCTGTGCCGTGTTTTTCCTTCTATCATGAGGATTTCTTCAGGGACAGGGACTTTGTTTAATGCACCTTTTTATCTTTAAGAGTAGAAACAGAAGACAATAATGGCTTCCTTAGGAGTAATTTTAAAATTAAAACTTTCACTTGCTATAAGGGGGAAAAATAAGACAAAACTATGGTCCTCAAGTCACAACATAGAGTTGTGATTTTGGGGGAGGGTGTTGAAGTTTTAGGATCAGTGAATGTAATTGTTAGGTACTCTACATCATCGTATACCCTCGTGTGGCACTTTTCATCTCCACTTCTACTATCTTGAAATCAAACATCCTCTCTCATCAAGAGCCACATCTCTTGACCTTTCTCCTTTCTTATTAACAGGATAACTGTCTAGTTTAAAAAAGTGAACTAAAGCTATAGGACAACATGAAAAAGCAGCCTCTGCCCTACTTACCTCATAATGCTTGACTTCCATTTACCAGAGGCAACCGCTTTCAACTACTTCAACTTTTCATCCAGCAGATAACATTCTCCTATCATTTTACTTGATTTTATTCAACTTTAGACTTTATTCATTTACTTTCTACCCAGAGGATGAGGGTTTAGCACTCTCAAAGTCTTCCCTCTAGCCCTCCAACCACAACCCTCACAAAAACTTTTGCTTCCCTCATCTTCCCAATATAATTATGTCAAAATTTTTGGTTATATTAACCTTTATAATTCATATTGACCTTTCTTTTAAAAATTAATTTATTTTTGGCTGCATTGGGTCTTTGTTGCTGCACGCGGGCTTTCTCTAGTTGCGGCGAGTGGGGGCTACGCTTCATTGCGGTGTGCGGGCTTCTTGTTGCGGTGGCTTCTCTTTATTGTGGAGCATGGGCTCTAGGCACACGGGCTTCAGTGGTTGTGGCACAGGGGCTCAGTAGTTGTGGCTCACGGGCTTAGTTGCTCCGCAGCATGTGGGATCTTCCTGGACCAGGGCTTGAACCCGTGTCCCCTGCATTGGCAGGTGGATTCTTAACCACTGAGCCACCAGGGAAGCTCTATATTGACTATATAAATGTTCACATTTAAGTACATTTTATGATTGCGTGTCCTCTTTTTGTTTTTTTGTTTTTCTTAAGGTAGTAATAATTGCCTTTTTGTGGTTGATTTAGGTTATCATTAGCTCACTAATTCAACCTCAACAGAGCCATAAAAGTCATTTTAGTAAGTGAAACACACTAGGTAATCTGTCAGGCTTTCTTTCTCTTTTTCTTTCATGCTTTTCTTAATTCCTTCTGCAGTAACAATTCTAATCTGAACTGGCTACTCTCTAGTTTAGCTCCACAGTCATCATTCTGGGATCTTTACTTCACTGTCATTATAAGAATTCCCTTCACCTCTTTCTTGTGTTAGATCCTATGTCTGCTTCCTTTTTTGGTTTTCCTCCTGGTTTTAATGGAACATACTCTGAGTGGTTTTCTGAGAAAGGGTACCTGAGAGGTACATTCTTTGAGAAATTGAATGTCTGAAAATCTCTTTATTCTAACCCCCTACCGAATTGTTAGTTTAGCTGGATATAGGATTCTAGGGTGGAATTTATTGAAACATGGAAATTGCATTGATTTTTTAATTCTCTGTTGAGAATTCAAATGACGCGTTGGTTTCTGATCCTTTTAATGTGATGGTTTTTTCTCTCTGGAAGCTTTTAGGGTTTTTTTCCTTCCCCCACACAGCTTTTTGAAATTTCATATGTTGAAGGCCATGTCCAGGCCTTTCCTAGCCTGATGGTGCAGTGAGAAATCAAATGTGGGGGCGTGTCATCCCCGTGGTGCAGCATGGCATTGCAGTATGTGGCAGCAGATAGAGCGGGAGTGCTGATGTGGCTCCTCCCGCAGCCTAATGTTATGAAAGGCAGCACGTCAGTGTTTTTCTTTGCACTTCTCACCTGCAGGTTTCTTATTCTGTGGGGTGTATTCACCATTAAACTTCAGACCTGTGAGGAGCTAGGGAGGCAGTAGGGACCTACATCCATCCAACTGTATCTTCAATTTTTATATATATCCTCTGTACTGGTAAATAATTTTCCCAGGTAAAATATATATTTTTTAAATTATGTACTCTCTGCTAGAACTACACGGTTGCTTCTTACGTAGTTCCTAGTTGCCCATTTGTTCTTTGGGAACTCAGTGTGCCACCCCTTCTGATGAACAGAGTTCTAATTTGTTCTTTTCATCGTCTGAATGGTCATGTCATGATGGATAGATGATCACTTGTCCATTTTAATCTGCTGGGTTTTCTAGGTCAGGCCTTTATAGTTAGTAAAGGTGAGGTCATTATTATAGGGGCTGTTGATATTCATGTGGGCAGGTTAAGAGACACCATATGAGGTAGACATGGTGCAATACCCTGGTGGTGGCAACAGCAAGCAGCCCTTTAGCACCCTTAGGCATGAAGAGAGGTAAGGAGAGGGAGAAGTTACCAGAACCTGGGGAGAGTAGCGATGGGGGAGAGGTCAGCTTGACAGGAGCTGCAGCCTTTGGAATCTGGTAGGGAGGCAGACAGCAGAATAAATGCCCAGCCCTTCCCCTCCTGCCTTCCAGTCTCCTGCTAGTGTCTACCAGTGTGTTAATCCACCTGGAAGCAGAAGCCAAGGGCATCCTTTGATGTAGCCCATAAAGGTCAGTCTCTGGGGGCACGATTGGGGAGAGAAACGGTAGTAAGGCAAAGAGAAAATCTCCAGCATAGTTTGGTTTAAAGATATTTTTGGAACCTAGAAATACTCTTTTTTGGAAGAAGAGATAGATTTTCAACTGGAAGGGCTCAGTATGATCCGCGTGGACAGTTCCCACCTGCCAGGGAGTTGATTACTTATCTTTTACTCTGTTAAAGTTAGTTACTTGCAAACTAACTTCTGTGTTTTCTGTGGAATTTTTACATATACTAATCTTCCTATTAGATCATTAATTAAATAAGATTTGGCCCTGTCTCCCGCCGCCCCCATTTGCTATAATTCCCTATAAATTGCTATCGAACACCATATATTTTTGTACTTCCTAGACATTCTTCCCCTTGGAATAAATAGCTAAGTGTGTGTCTGTTTGGGCAAGAGGGGATATACACAGCACCTTAATTTCATATTTATTCTACATTCCTCTCATTTCTGTTTGAGATGACTATGCAGAGCACCTCACACACTGCCTGGTACACAGCAGCTGTAATAATATCTGCCTTTTGAAGCTCTCAGCAGATGCTTCCCTCTGCAGCCTCCTTTACGCAGATGCTTCGACTTAGTTGTGATCAGAATGTCCTCCTCTTAACAGTGGGTAGTTTTTGTTTTTAGACGAGTGACAGCTTGCTCTTTGATACCTCAGACGATGAGGAGCTGCGAGAACAGCTGGATATGCATTCAATCATCGTCTCCTGCGTTAACGACGAGCCCCTCTTCACGGCAGACCAGGTACAAAGGAGAATCCCATCCATCAAGGGAAGGGATCCTTGGCTGAAAAACGATTTCTTATTGTGGCCATAAGTGATGGGGTGTTGGAATTTACTTATTTCTATTGTATTTTCTGGTAATACAGGCTTAACAGTTTTCTCCTGAGGAAAGAAGAAAGTATATGTAATCTGAAGCAGTTGGATTATGTTACTTGGGAAGATTTTTCAATATATGCAATTTTCCAAGATAAGCATTGTTAAAACAGTACAGCGGGTTACTTTAAAAGAGGGTTATTGCTTACACTGGAATCAGAAAAAATCCTGTGAATTTTCTTCTTTCTTTACATTTAACCAGACATGGGCAAACTATATCGGTGCAGAAATTATCTAGTTTCTCTAAAACCTATGTAGAAATCATTAGCACTTATCAGAAGTCTTTATTGTGTATCCAGGAAAGAAGTGAGCATTAGTCCTGTGGAATGCTCTAATAATGTCAACCCTGAATTCATTTAAAACCAGTTGAATCAGCTTTCTCATTTTCTGAATACTCTTCCCACTTCTGCTGTATTGTCAAACTGTGGTGCAAGAGGTTCTTCGTGAAGTCAAGTGTTCCATGGCTACTGGGACTGAATTCTACCACACTGTATTTTTAGGCTGGAAAGACAAGGCCGGTAAAGAGAGGTATTGTGGCAAGATTGGGAGGAGTATGTTAAAAATGTCATTTTGATGCTCCTTAGTCATATTTGTGGTTGGATTGTCTGAAGCTTGGAAAGAGCATGGTGCTTAAAAAACAAGATAGTAAGTTAGAGGGCTGAGTGCGGTACAGCCTGATATTCCAGGGAAAGTTCATTGTCTCCTCCATACTCTGCCTGAAAACCATAAACTATCTCTGCTTTTAAGACTGAGAGAGGACTTCCCTGGTGGTGCAGTGGTTAAGAATCCGCCTGCCAATATAGGGGACATGGATTCGAGCCCTGGTCTGGGAAGATCCCACATGCCGCGGAGCAACTAAGCCCGTGAGCCACAACTACTGAGCCCATGATCCATAACTACTGAAGCCCATGTGCCTAGAGCCCGTGCTCCACAAGAGAAGCCAACGCAACGAGAAGCCTGTACACTGCAACGAAGAGTAGCCCCCACTCTCCACAACTAGAGAAAGCCTGCGCACAGCAACGAAGACCCAACGCAGCCGTAAATAAGTAAATAAATTAAAAAAAAAAAAAAGGACGGAGAGAAACAGATTCTGTAGCCTGTTTCAGTGTCTCATTTTCCTGTTTAAAATGCCTATTTTGGAAACTTCTTACTAATTAGCATAATCCCCACTCGCTCAGGTTTACCTGTTTTTCCTTAGTACTAAGTGTTAGATACGTTAGGCTTGATGATTCATGCTGTATTTTTTTAAATAGTTTTTTTTAAACTCTTAGGTCCATTTTTTAAAAAAATTATTTTTATTGAAGTATAGTTGAAGTATAGTTGATTTACAATATTGTGTTAGTTTCAGGTATACAGCAAAGTGATTTGTTTATATATGTATGTATATATCTGTATCTTTAGATTCTTTTCCACTATAATTGATTACAATATATTGAATATAGTTCCCTGTGCTATACAGTAAATCCTTGTTTATCTAGTTTATATATATGGTAGTGTGTTTCTGTTAGTCCCATACTCCTAATTTATCCCTTCCTCTCCCCTTCCCCTTTGATAACCGTAAGTTTGTTTTCTGTGTCTGTGAGTCTGTTTGTTTTGTAAATAAGTTCATTTATACTATTTTTTAGATTCCACATATGAGTGATATCATATAATATTTGTCTTTCTCTGATGTACTTCACTTATTGTGATAATCTCTAGGTCCATCCATGTTACTGCAAATGGCATTATTTCATTCTTTTTTATGGCTGAGTAATATTCCATTGTATATATATACCACACCTTCTTTACCCGATTATCTATTGATGGACACTTAGGTTGCTTCCATGTTTTGGCTATTGTAAATAGCCAATTTTCACTGAGTTCTGTATCCTTCTCAACTTCTGGAATTTGAAACAGGACAAGAAACTGCTGTAAGATTTGAGCAACACAGCATATGACAGTGGATCATTGTTTCAAAAGCAGATATATTTCTGAAATTTTCCTGCTTTCGTGTAGCTTTTTTTCCTCTTTAAACTTCTACATTTAAAGTAATTATTAAATATACCTTTATTTTCCGTTGAATTAATATATGAAATTCTTTTCCTGCTGTTAAAGGAAAATTTTGCTACCATAGAGGTAACTTCTTGCTTTTCATATAAATTTTTTTACACTGTTGTATTTTCTAAATTTTATGTCAGTTTTGTTAAATAGCTTTAGATTGAGCACTTGGTGTGGTATATGGTAAATCTTCTGTCGCTTGCTTTCTTTTAACTATGATCTGGTTCTGGCATGTCTGAAGTAGATTATATGTGTGTTTGTAGCATCGTTTCTCAGACATTACAAGATCTGATAGGGCCTACTGAATCCTGATGGACATATTAAATCATATTTTGTTTATTTTTGTGTTTAGTGTATTGTAATTTTTTTTTTGATAAACCCATGTGTACTCTTACAGTCAATTTTTGTTATTGAGAACACCGACTCCTGCACACTGTTGGTTAATGGAGAATTTAGTGTACTTCTACTGTGGTTGCTTCAGATGAGTGCCGTGTTACAGGTGGGTCATTTTTCCTATGTGTATTTAATTAACAGTGGTTTGTATATTTTGGAAGGTGATTGAAGAAATCGAAGAAATGATGCAGGAGTCACCAGACCCAGAAGATGATGAAACACCCACCCAGTCAGATCGGCTTTCAATGCTTTCCCAGGAAATTCAAACTCTTAAGAGGTCTAGTACAAGCAGTTATGAAGAGAGTAAGAAACCTGACTTACATCAGTACTCTTTGTGCTTTTGTATACCTCAGCCGTGTAGTGGGACCATCTCCAGAAGTCTTTGGCTCTCACAGGCTGGGTTATATACCCTTCCCCTGCCTTCCAGTGATGCTCGACGCATATATTCATCATTGCTCAGGGACTGTGTCATACTCACCTTTGAATACTGTATTTGTCTGCTTGGGCTGCTGTAACAAAGTATCACAGGCTGGGCGACTTAAACCACAGAAATTTGTTTCTTATAGTTCTGGAGGCTAGAAGTCCGAGATCAAGGTGTTAAGCAGGTCTCATTTCTTCTGAGGCCTCTTCCTTCTGTCCTCACATGGACTTTCCTGTGTGTATCTGTGTCCTAATCTTCTCATTTTTAAGGGCATGAGTCACGTTGGATTAGGGCCCACCCTAATGGTTTCATTTTAACTTAATTATCTCTTTGAAGACCTTATCTCCAAATACAGTCATATTCTGAGGTACTGAGGGTTAGAACTTCAATGATGTCCTCTCACATAAAGGGAAGTGCTGAGAAAAGACTGAAAGGGGTTTTCAGGGAATATTCTTCCCTTCATCTTCCCAATTCTCAATAAAACTCACACATTGGGGCATATGTGTTTAAATATATATTTAGCTTAACACAACATTGTAAAGCAACTATACTCCAGGACTTCCCTGGTGGTCCAGTGGTTAAGACTCTGCCTTCCAATGCAGGGGTTGCGAATTTGATCCCTGGTCAGGGAACTAAGATCCCATATGCTGTGTGGTGCAACAACAACAACAAAAAAGTGCAACTATGCTCCAGTGAAAATTAATAAAAAATATGTATTTAGCTTAATTCTTTCAAATTACCTTCTTTTCTCTTCAGAAGTGTCCCAGAGCCCTGCTAAGTTGCTTGTGATTTCTTGTCAGCAGGTATTTTCTGTACCCTTCCTCTACTTTTGTGTTTGTTCTTCTTCTTTTACAAGCTTATTAAGTCTTGACTGAACTACTATTCATGGAATGATTGATTTTTTTTAACATCTTTATTGGAGTATAATTGCTTTACTGATTTTTAGACAAAAAAATTTTGTTATACTTTTCTTCTCAGCCATTTGAGAAGTAACTTTGCCCACCTACCTCTACTCAGACCTGCCCACCAGAAGTGTGAGGACTCTGAGAAGATCATGAACAATTTAATTACTTAGAATATGATTTTTTGCTCTTTGGCATTAAACACCTTGTTGTGCTGCCTTGAAACATTTTGGTCTTAGTGTCTGCTGTGCTTTGCTTTTTGGTCATAGGAGTGAAAAGGCTGTCCGTATCTGAATTAAATGAACTGCTGGAAGAAATTGAGACGGCCATCAAGGAGTACTCTGAAGAGCTGGTGCAGCAGCTGGCCCTGCGAGATGAACTGGAGTTTGAAAAGGAAGTGAAGAACAGCTTTATTTCAGTTCTCATTGAAGTGCAGAACAAACAGAAAGAGCACAGAGAAACAGCCAAAAAGAAAAAGAAGCTCAAGAACAGCAGCTCTCAGAATGGGAAGAACGAGAGAAGTCACCTGCCCGGCACAGTAAGTGATGTTTTGCATGTAGTGTCACACACTGGAAAGAGCTTCAGTGGTCATTCCAGTGCTCCAGGCCAGCAGAGGCAGGCAGGGCCCGTGCATACAGGAGTAGGGGTGCTTCTCACCAGAGAGCTAAAGGGATTCTGTTCAAGAATGCCACTGTGCTCTGCTCCTTCAGAAAGGTGTTTTCTTGGTGAGGGTATAATGGTTATCTGGATAATTCAGTGCTGAAATATTTAGGAGGGAGGTAAGTGGAAGGAAGAGGGGGAATAAAGGAGAATGTTTGAAAGAAAAGAAGGTTTAGCAGGTGACCATTACAATACATGGGAGTGTTAATAGGGGTGCTTTATGTTCCGCTGGTGGGCAAATGAATGGTATTGCTTTCTTGTTTTTGCTTATCTCTTGTGAGTTGTATAGTTGAAAAAAAAGGGGTGCTTTTAGAGGGAGCTGAACTGTGCTGAGCCTAAAAGCATAGGTTGACTTGTAAACCATTTCCTGATTTGTGAGTGAAGTTGGAATGTGAGGATGTTAGAGGCAGTTACATGACATCGGCCATTTGGCCTAGTATTTGGCAGACTAGAATATAACTGACTGGTGAAAACAACTTTAGGATATTTGAATCTTTGACTCTTGGTATGAAGTTTTTTGTTTTCTGCTTTTCATTTTTCTTAAGGTGTCCTATTAACTTCACTTGATTAAATTTCATTATAAACATTAACTGTTAAGTATTTGAGATGCATTTCCTTATTGGTCTTATGGCCATTTCATTATTTGATCAGTTGAGACCTTGTACCTTGTCACCTTTATCTTGTTTGTATGTGAAGAACTGTTGGTTTTATTTTTAGAGTAAAATAAAAGGAGAGAAACCCTTTTTTTTTTTTTTTTGGTAAGAACACTGGGATTTTAATTTTGTAAACCACATATTCAAGTGCTCAAAACAGAATGTTGCCCATAGAGAATTGGGGCCTGGGCTGAGAACTTGTCTCTGCCCAAATGCAATATCACACACTACTACCAAGAGCTAACAACAGGTCTGTCCAAATGCTAAGACCAGGGACTTCGAAATCTCCATCTTAAGCCTTATAGGACTTCAGGGCAGTAAAAACTTTATCTTTCAGAGGTGGAGGGGCCTGACAGAGGCTTTGAAACCTGCTGAACAACTCCTCCCAGGGCACATCCTGGGACTCAGTTCCAATCCAAAGGCCTTTCTGAAGGTTGTAGTGCAGTTGTCGACCCCAATCTGTTAGCAGACCCCAGATAGACCCGGGAGAGCTCTGGATGGGCAAAGGGATTCATTTTTCTAAAGGGAGTGTACTTTTTAAATTCATAATATTGATAACATGGTAATGCAGATCATCACAGACTGGCTGTTATATGGTTTGCAATTATAAAAGGTCTGTCTTTGACTAAGTCTTGATTCACTTTTTTCTAAAGAATACTTATCAGAGAAATAGATCTCATTAATCAGACTGATGGAATTGAGGAAAGAGAGTGCAGTTCTGGGGTGCTGAGCCACCAATGAGAGTTAATACAAACAAAAAGAATCTTAACATTTAGCTCATTCATTATGCTGTTTTTGGCCTATGAGTAAATGCACATTTTCTTAGTGTAATGTCATTTGTACATAGAAAAGACAGTTTATAAACTGACTTTGCAAAAGTTGCCAGATATGTGGAACAAAATATTTTTTAGAAATGGTAGTATTGGTTGAAAAGTGTTTAGTCACTTCTAGTGACAACAATGAAAAAAACAGCACCCACCAAACAAAAAAAACCCCACCAAAACATGCAAAAACTAAAACATTTGTTTGAATATACAGTCCTGGAAAGTTTGCTTTAAAATATTAGGGACAATTTTTTGTTTCTCAGATTTTAAAAAAATTGTACCCTTTAAATTGCCCTATTATGCAAGTGTGATTAAATAAAATGCTTAGTTAAAAAGTCATAGCATGGTTGGTAATTTCTGCCTATCTGCTTTTAGGGGTTACATGTAAATCCTCCATTTATTCATGTTAACACTTGGCTGAGGAAAATAAATGTATCCCTAGAGACATTTAAGGGCTTCTTTTTCTAGCTCGCATATAAAAAGGGTTAGAGTGGATTCGTTGTGTAATTTTACATGGCATTTATATTGAGAAATGGATTTGACAGGGCAACATTTAGGTCTTATTTGAACCTTTATTAGTCTTGAAATAGATTCATAGGAACAGTAAAATTTCTTTTCACAATATTTGGACTTGTGAAGTTGCTTCTTGAGTTCTGATCTGCTATTTGTGTCAAAACCTTTAATCAGGCTAGTAATGGCACGGCTAAACTTGTAGTGCTAGTTCCCTCCTTCTTTCTGACGCCTGAAATGATGGCAAAAGACCATTCCATTTGTGACACAAGGAGCCTGAAACCTATGATTCTGAAAATAGTGGTTGGTGGCTCAAAAGAACCTTAAAGTGCAATGGCCAGTTGGCTAAAGAGATTCCAAGATAACTTCCTTTCCAGACCTTTTGTATAATATACAGTTTTGGCAAGGCCTGATCTCTATGAGTTAGCTATCATCAGTGATACTCATTTCTAAGAATTGGTGATATCGTGCCTTACCTGTTTTCTAATAACAATGGTCACTTTTTTCTTTCTACTTTAGATATGTTTTATTAGCAGGACTTGTACTTTTTCCTTAAGCATGGAATAGCTTCCTGCCATTTTTCCTTAGCATATTTCTTTGAAACAAAACATCAATTTGTAGTTGGTATCACACTTTATCCATCATTGCTAGCTTCTTCTCTTAGGTCCAGAGATACTGTAATGAAATATCTGCATGTGAATAGAACAGTTAAACTGTTTAGGTGTTCATTTTGGAGACATACTTTGTTTGAAACATTTGCTGCAGTGAGAAAAAAATTTAGGGGACTTAGGGATGCTATTTATAGATATTAAAATACTGAGTATTATAAAAGTGAAATGTTGATTTGTTTTAATTTTTAAAGTAATCTGTTATATGTTGGACAAGATAAAGCTATTCATTAAATACTTGCAGTGTCTTTCTTGTGCTAGACACTGAAGATACAGTGGTGAATAAAATAGGCAAGGCCCCGGGCCTCTTGGAACTTACATTCTAATGAGGGATGCAGGCACTAAACAAAAGAATGAATAGACAACGTAACTTCAGGTAGTAATAAATGCCACAGAGAAAACGAAAGGCTTGGTAAGGTTATTAGCAGTGCTGTGGGGAGCTGTTTTCGAAGGGGTGGCCACTGTGTCACTGCCCCTCCTGATGGGCAGGGCAGGCTGTTCTTTCCCTCTCCAATTCTCTGTTTGAAGGATAGGTTGGAAGAGTGAATCTTCTCCTTGGCAAATGAGACTCAACAGATTCAAAAACTTTCTATCTTCTTTATCCTGTTCAAAATCTAGAGAAACGGGTGGGGAGTAGAGACTGGAATGGCTGAAGGGCACTGTCTGTTAATGGGTTTGATGACCCACATGCACTTCTTTGAACTGACTGTGCTGTTTTGGGCTGTGATGCTTCTATTTATGCTCCTGCCTTTTCCTAGAGCAGCCCTCCTTCTCCTTTCCTGCTTCCACTGTCCACTTGGGAGGTTTTTTTTTTGCTCTACGCGGGCCTCTCACAGTTGTGGCCTCTCCCGCTGCGGAGCACAGGCTCTGGACGCGCAGGCTCAGCGGCCATGGCTCACGGGCCCAGCCGCTCCGCGGCATGTGGGATCTTCCCGGACCGGGGCACGAACCTGTGTCCCCTGCATTGGCAGGCGGACTCTCAACCACTGCGCCACCAGGGAAGCCCATGGGAGGTTTTTTTTTAAACTTATTCTTCAAAATCATGGTCAAGCGTTGTCTTCCTTTCTTAGAACTTTTCTAGATGACTCTTTCTCCACTGCAGAATTGACAACTCTCTCCTTCTGGGGTTAATATTATTCCTCTTAACTATTTCTGTTAGTACTGTCATATCATATTGCAATTTTTTGTTTTCATGTCTGTCTCTGTTAGGTTCCCTAAGGATAGAAAATGTAACTTTATTTTCATGGTATACCCAGGTCCCACATTAGGTACTCAATAAATTCCTGATGAATAAATAGTTAAGAAAAGATTTCTTTTTTTTTTTTGCAAATCTGTATTTCTGCCAGGTGCCAAATGTATTGAGGCTGAATTGCACAGTGATTAAGAACTTTGGGTTAAGAGCTGTGTGTGAATCATGATCCTGCCACTGGGTACATACCCCTTTGAATTTTGGAGGAATTAAATGAAATAATGTATGTAAGACTAGCATATATCCTGAGTAAATGCTAGTTATTACATGTCCAACTGTTTACTAAACATTTCTCCCTGAATATCTTACGGGCATCGAAATTTATCTTATCAGACTAATGTTACCATTTTCCTGAAGGTGAATTTATTCCTATATATTTCTTTTGTCAGTGAAACTAGTCTACTCATTCACCAAAACCAGTGGAATTTTTTTTTAAGTTTATTTTATGTTTAGAGGAATAGGTGGATATGTTTTTATTTTTTATTTTTAAATGTTTATTTATTTTTTAATAGGAACAAACTACTTATATTGTCTTTATTCAGAAAGAAAAAGTGAATTACAACATTCAAGGATATCCTTTTCTGCAATACAGTTGACCCTTGAACTAATCAGGGGTTAGGGGCACCCGACCCTCTGCTCAGACAAAAAATCAAAACCAGTGGAATTTTTAGGTCAAAGAATATGCGGTTTTAAACAACAGTCTTTTCAAATTGTCCTACATAAACGTTACCCAGTAACAGCATAAGTAACTGGCCGTTTCTCCAAACCTCCAACTTATGATGGATATTATTAATCTTCTCATATATACTGATCTGATAGGCAAATAAGGTTTTGATCTATTGACTGTTTGTATTCTTTTGTGTGTTGCCTATTATATCACATTTGAGTTGTTTTTCCTATTTATTTATGAGGGTGCACATACTTCTTATGTCCTAGTACTATATTCTACTGTAATCATTTGCTTAAATCTCTCCTTAGAAAAAAGTGCAGCCTTCCCAAAGGCTCATTCACATTGTTTCCCCAGCACCTCACCTAATTTTTCACTTAATTCATGTTTGTTAAATTGAAACTTCACTATAAAGGAGATGGAATCCCAGAGGATTTGTGGTATTTGAATGATTCTTCTGTCAGAGATTTCTTTTCTTGGCCAGTCTTCTGTTTACATCAAATAGATTCACAGGTCACTGAATTCCAGTGGCAGCTCACATGAGTAGAAGAACAAGTTGAAGTGCATCAGTTATCTTTAAATTAGTAATTTAAAAAATTAAAGTAATTTAGTAGTGGTTGTCATCTGGAGTTATCTGAAGTTGTAAAGACATTAGTATTTACCTGCCTAACATCATACCTTACTTAGTAAGCTTATAAGGATGAAAATAGACGTACTTCCTCCTTTAGAATCCAATGTTTGTAAATTAAAGTCATGTGTAAGACTTCTTATTCGAAGTCTAGGATTGAAAAGATGGGAATGTATAGTATCTTTTCTGTTGTCCATATCACATTGAACTTTCAAGAGAGTGTTCTAGTGTGTTGCTCTCACCACCAGCAGAAATGTATAATTCCTTCAATCTAACCTGAAGTTTATTCTGAAAACTTCTGGGGTATTAGCAGTCAGTGACTCCATTGTAAAAAGAATCATATTATCCTAATTTATTGCTTTTGGGGGTTGGAGAGAGAACTGCTTAAGGATGAGGAGGAGCTAGGGCTTCAATGATAGATGCTCGCTCTTGTATATAATTTTCTTTCACAGATGCATTGCTCCATCTGTCTTTATGACTCACGTAGCTCATATTCTGACGAATAGTCAATCTATTTTGTTTCTCTTTTACATGCAAAAATGCCCCAGTAATATTTTTTCATTTAATCTTGACCAGAGCTGACTTTAAGGTAAGAGAAATTTATTTTTGTTTAGACGGCTACTATTAGGTTGTTCTGAAGTCGTCCTAACTCATGCTAGCAGTAAGCCTGGAAGGAATTGTTCTGGCACAACTATTTGAATTTGGTGCTTTTTAAAATAATAAGGACCTGGCTTTTTGTTGTTGTTGTGCCTTCTTTTCAACTTGGAATTTTAAAATTTCACGTTTGCTAAGATGATTTAGCCCAGGGATTGGCAAAGCAAATTACTGCCTGAGGGCCAAACCAACCCTCTCTGTTTTATAAATAAAGTTTTATTGGAACACAGCTATGTCATTTCATTTACATGTGGTCTGTGACTGCTTTGGTGTTACAAGGACAGAGTTGAATAGTTGTGACAGAGACTGTGTGGGCTGCAAATCTAAAATATCTACTATCTAGCCCTTTATAGAAAAGTTTGCCAACCCCTGATTTAGACTAAAATTTGATAAAATTAAAAAATAGAAGAAAAAAGATGTAAACTCCATTTAAGCGAGTTTGTGTAGATAAAGAAATCACTATATTGTGACTGAAATTTATTATAAAACGTAGCCTTGTTTTATCCTAAGAGTGTGTTGAGTTACACCTTTGCTCAGGGCCCCGCCAGCAGCCTGAGTTGTGCCCGCAGATGGTGACCATCCATGTCCAAGTCACGTGCCTCAGGCACCCCACCTAGCAACAGCCCTTTGTGCTGTGTGTGTCAGATGCCCAGTACGCTGGGTGAAGAGAGTCAGCAGGTAGCCCAGTTGTCCCCAGATTGGGGGCAAATGAAAAAAATTAAAATGTTGGCAGTGCTCCAGGCACATTGTGTTTATACACAGTGATAAAAGGTAGTTTAAAGAAGGCAGAGGAGGGCTTCCCGGGTGGCGCAGTGGTTGAGAGTCCGCCTGCTGATGCGGGGGACACGGGTTCGTGCCCCGGTCGGGAGGATCCCACATGCCGCGGAGCGGCTGGGCCCGTGAGCCATGGCTGCTGAGCCTGCGCATCTGGAGCCTGTGCTCCGCAACGGGAGAAGCCACAGCAGTGAGAGGTCCGCGTACCGCCAAAAAAAAAAAAAAAAAAGAAGGCAGAGGAGAAGGGGGAAAAGGGCTGTGTCCTCCCCTTTTCTAAGTAGTGGTAGTTGAGAGGATAAAGTCTGCCCTGTATACATACTTGAATGTAAATACTAACATATTTTCAACAATAATTTGTTGGTGATCTTTGATAGTATTTCTTTGCATTTATTTATTTCAAAGAATATTCCTAAAAATTAGTGTTAGGCATAAAATGGAAAGTCATTGTAGGGTGGAGAGAAACTTAGTCGTGTCATGTTTATTGTTTTAATAATTCATATCTATGAATTATGAATTATTTTAGATGTGGAACAAATTTGTGTTTTGAAAGGTAGTATTGCCTAGAGAAATATGTTGTCACCAGTTTTTGATATCTTACCATTATCCACTATTCATTTTCTGCAATGGTTTTTTGGTGTTAGACTGGTAATAGTGAGCTTTTATGACTCAGCAGTTACTGTAATAAAAATCAGGAGTCTCCTATCTTTTTTTAAAATTTATTATTTATTTACAAATTTTTAAAATTTATTTATTTATTTTTGGCTGCACTGGGTCTTTGTTGCTGCGCGCGGACTTTCTCTAGTTGCGGTGAGTAGGGGCTACTCTTCGTTGCGGTGTGCGGGCTTCTCACTGCGGTGGCTTCTCTTGTTGCGGAGCACCGGCTCTAAGTGCGCGGGCTTCAGTAGTTGTGGCACGTGGGCTCAGTAGTAGTGGCTCGCGGGCTCTAGATCACAGGCTCAGTAGTTGTGGCACACGGGCTTAGTTGCTCTGCGGCATGTGGGATCTTCCCGGACCAGGGCTCGAACCCATGTACCCTGCATTGACAGGCAGATTCTTTGGTTTTTTTTTTTTTTTTTTTTTTGGCGGTACACGGACCTTTCACTGTTGTGGCCTCTCCCATTGCGGAGCACAGGCTCCGGACGCGCAGGCTCAGCAGCCATGGCTCGCGGGCCTAGCCGCTCCGCGGCATGTGGGATCTTCCTGGACTGGGGCACGAACCCACATCCCCTGCATCGGCAGGCAGACTCTCAACCACTCCACCACTGGGGAAGGCCCGGCAGGCGGATTCTTAACCATTGCACCACCAAGGAAGCCCAGGAGTCTGTTCTTGACTCCTTCATGTCTTGGAAAGGTGATTAATTATTTGTTAGTATAATACAAATTCACGTAAAAACCATAATATGCCAGGAAATTGTGATCTTATTATATATTTAGAATATCTGTAAGTATCAGAAAAGAGTTTATAAAACTGACAGGGTTAATTATTTTACTCTAGTTTTAGTAGCTTTGAAAATGTTTGCCAATAGTTAATTACCATATTAAGATTAAATTACATAAAAATTTTAAAAGATCTTCAGATACAAAAAACTAAATTGATGCCAGTCCATTTAACTCCTAACTTTGAAAATCTTCATTCACATCTTTCTGCTTTGAGATTGAACTTATAAATTAGTAGTTCAATATTTAAGACATGTTCAAATATTTATCTGCTTTGGTGTAACTCATATTTTCTAACTTACTTGGATCTTTTACAAAAAAATATTTTTTTGGTAGAATTTGCATTTATAACTGATTTATCATTCACATTAAAATTATTTGATTTGAAGAAGTGTCAAAACAAGCAAGATCAATTTTTACATCTTAGGTAATAGCTTACTAATTATTTGAATGTTTTTACTTTTTTTTTTTTTACATTTAACTATTGCTTTCAATTCTGTGCTGTTCTCATGTTTTGTATTTTGATTAATTTAAGAGTTTTAACTAAAACATTAAGTATTATTCCATAAATTAATATTTGAAATCCTGTCACTCAAACTAAAAATGTGATGTATAAAGAACAATAATTATGTTTGAATTTTACTTTCTTTTGAACCTCGAGTATAAAGAATATTAATGGAGTGAGAGCATAGATTAGAGTCAGAAATAGATGAAAAAGCATTTCCTAATTGCTTTTCCCAACCTTTTTTTCTGATATTGAGCTTTGATATTGAGATTTTTAAAAGCTTTCCTGGCTAGTTAGAGATCTGTGCCACTGGGATCAGGTGAGGCCTCAGCGTAAGAGAAAAGCTAAGAAAAGTTTGATAGCAGGAATAGTCTGAATTTCCTGACCTCTGGGTTAGTTTGGCTTTTCCCTGTCTTGGATCCTGCTTTCTGTGAAATTAGTTGAGCTGGTGAATATACTGTGCAGAGAATGAATTGGTATGGTTAAGACTCTGGAAAAGAATGAACAAACCACAACTCTGTATCTGATTCCGTGTTGCTTTTCAGTTTAGGTGGTATTTTCTAGCTCTTTTCTTTTTATTATTCAGAAAGACCTTGAATTACCTAAAAGTGTTACTTGTTTTCTGTTCAAGCTTTCTGGCTGATTCAGTCTCAGACAGTAGTATCTTTTCCTTGTGTTGTCTTCAGTCCTTTTAACCTAGAGACTATAATCAGGGTGGTTATTTCTCAGTTGCCATTTTATTTGTATGAGGAGAACTTGAAATACTGTTGTTTACTGTTTGGGAGAAAAGCAGAAAGGTATGGTTATTTCTGTTTGGGAGTTATGTCCCAAAGGTTGGTCTAGCCTTTTGAAGGGAATACAGCCCAGACATTTTCTGAACATTTATATTTGTTGAACACCCTGCTAAGTGCTTCCCATGGATTATTTCATTTAATCCTCACAACAACCTTATAAAGCAGGTATTATTGTTGCTGCCATTTCATAAATGGGTAAAGAAAAGCTCAGCAGGCCTTAGCTCACAGAACCAGTGTACATTGGAGCGAGGATGTACAGAGTTGTACAGAGGTGGGTGCAGGGAACCCATGGCTCTGGGAGTTTTGTGCGGGTGTATTGTGGATGGGCGTGGAGGTCTTGGCTTATTTCTTTGTCTTTCAGATTTTTATAGATTTTTTTTCTTCTATATCTTGTTTACACTTGGTTGTTCCTGGTTTCGTCTGAGAAAATTTTCCAGAGAATGACTGATTTTGAGACTTTAATACATACTCACACCAGGGAAGCAAATAGTCGTGAGGCAGTAGTGAGTATTCTCAGTATGAACCATGTGACTGAGGCCCTGAACTCAGTAAACCCCTTCCCCTGTCCTTGCCACGTTACTTTGGCACTTTGTCAGCGGTGAGGGGAACAATAAAGTGAATACTGTAATGCTTAATCATTTTCCTGCTTATAAAAGGGCTCCCATCAAAAACTGCATTCTGCGAAGGGCATTTTACAGAGCTATTAACTCCTTCATAAAGATGCAGTGGATAGATTACAAAATAATTTTAGACTCACAGAAACTTCACAAGCGCTTTGCTTTGAATTTGAACATTTGGGACCTTTACTTCAAATCTAGAAGTGGTGGATTACCTGGAGGCATGATTGGGCTTTCTGACATAGTTAATACTGCTGTTATTTTAATTAAACTGTAACAACCCTTTATTGAATGTCCTCTGTTTCATCGAGCATTCATAACCTTGAGACTTAACTTCTGTCAGTGCTTTGACATAGCTCTGGCACTGTCACCTTCAGAAATGTTCAACAAAGAAATGCCTCTCTTCTTCCCTCCATCCCTCCCCTCCCCCACTTACAAAATGTAAGCATAGAGAAAGTCTTCCCTCTGGCCCAGTTAAGTACCATAAACACCTAATAACACTATATCTGCCCTCAAGCATGTAAATGCAGTGTTCCTAAATGAGGTGATGTTTACTACAAGTAAATTTAGTCTGCCTCTGAGGTTTTATCTTTTTAAAATTCATTTTGCCTCCAAGAGAGTGTATTTTTGGAATTTATAGGGCATTTGTGAAGCAGACTCTGTTGTGTTTTGAGGAGCTCTTTTCCTTTTCCTTCCTTGTCTCGCTGGTAGTCTTTTCATTCTGTGCTCCTTCTAGTTCATTTACCTTCTTCTACTTGCTACGCTTTTATTATCCCAGGGGTTTTATATTTCTTAGTCACTACACTGTTTTACAAACCATGTCAATCGGATGATTTTAGCTTTATTAATCTCATGTTGACTTCTCAGACTAGGTTCTTCAGTGGGCTTTTCCAGAACTCTGCTGTTCACACCTTTGACAAAAAACTTTATATCTCGTCATGTCATCCTTCTCTTCACCCTCAGGTTATTTTTGCCTTTTAGCTCTTTTAAAAAAGTTTCTCTCCTGCAAGAAGTCAAGAGGCCTCCCGATATGGTTATCACAGGCTCTAAGACTGGTCTTAGGTGTGTTACAACTTCAGCTTAGCAGACGTTTATAAATGCCTGCTGTGGCACCGGCACTGTGCAGGTCACTGGGATGGAGAGACTAAGACCTAGTCTCTTCTCTTCAAAGTGTACTCATGTCATGGAAGAAAAAGGAAGCCACGGGAGTAGACAGCTCTGAATGTATCATCTTGCTGGGCAATTCTGTCATTCTAGAGCACTAATATCATAGCTTATGTGACCTTTTAGCCTTGTACTGTTCTGTGTGCGTATGTGTGCGTGCATATGTATGGTTCGGATTTGCCTTCCTAAAAATTCATGTATCTTCTAGGTGGAGTTAACTTGCAGATTCACAGAAGTTACAAATGAGAAGACCTTTAAAAATGACATCATTTAATCATCCATTTCACAGATGAGGAAATGGGCCTCTGCAGGCTTAGGGACTGCTGTCATGTCACACAGTTAGTGGCAAAGCTGGGAGAGAGCCCAGATTTCTGATTTCTAGTCCAACATTTTTCTATCCAAGAAGACTGTTGAAAAATTTTTCTGATTCCAAATACTTTTGACTAAGGTATGATTCCTGGTTTCATTAAAAAAAAAAAAAATCTGGAAGTATTTCACTGTTAGGGGAAGTAGTTGCTGAAGCATTTTGCAGTTGAAGCCAGTGACGATCAGTCAAGTGCCTCCTGCCTGCTGAGGCTGGGCTTGTGCTTTGTGGGCATACAAAAGGGGCATCTGTCATTTCTCGCCTTAAAGATTTTGAGATGGGGTTGAGCTTATGAAAAATTAACCAAAACTTTCTTTTTCCTTTCTGTTCTGTTTTTTAGATCTTGTGCCTCATCCCCACGTTAAAAAACAAAAAACAAAAAAAAACCTCTTTCTTTTTTCCAGTTTTATTGAGAAATAAATGCCGTACATTGCTGTGTAAGTTTAAGGTATATAGCGTGAAGGTTTGATTTATAAATATGGTGAAATGGTTACCACAGTAGGATCAGCTAACATCCATCTTCTCATATAGATACAATTAAAAGAAGAAAGGAGAAAAAAGGTTTTCCTTGTGATGAGAACTCCCAGGATTTACTCTTCTACATCATACGTCAGTGTTAAGTAAAGTCATGTTGTACGTGACATCACTAGTGCTTACTTATCTCATAACTGGAAGTTTATACTGGTTGACCACCTTCCTCCAGTCCCCTCTCCCCACACCCTCCACCTGTGGTAACCACAAGTGTGATCTCTTTTCCTATGAGTTTAGGTTTTTATTTTATTTTTTTAAGATTCCACATATAAGTGAGATCATACACTATTTGTCTTTCTCTGTCTGACTCACTTCACTTAGCATAATGCCTTCAAGGTCATCTGTGTGGCAAATTAAACTTTTATCTTTTCATTTAGTACTATTAGAAAAACATATATTGATATCTAATTATGTGCCGGGCATGGGTGTTAAGGATGCAGAGTAAATCTCAGCCTCCAGGGACATGCAGCCTGTGGGCTGGGGATCTGATGACAGACCATCCAATGCACATGCAGTGATTCTCAACCAGGCCAGTTCTGTCCCCCAGGAGACATTAGGGAATGTCCGGAAATGTTTGTCACTGTCACTCCTTGGCGGAGGGTGGGGGGGTGTCACTGGCATCCAGCTGAGTAGAGGCCAGAGATGCCATTCAACATCCTACAGTCCACAGGACTGCTCCCACATCGAAGGATTACATATCTGTAATTCAATGTCAGTAGTGTCAAGGTTGAGAAACCTGGGGATAGGGTAATTATTGCTGTATTCAAAACAGGTACCACGTTTTTGGTGCTTTCTGTGCCTGGTACTGTCCTGTGGTAGCGGTGTGTGTACATTACTATCACCCCTAGTTTGGTTGAGGGGTCTGAATTGAATCCTGAGGACAAGCAGAGGAAGGAGGGGACAGGCATACTGAGCAGAGGGGGTGGTGTGGGCAACCACCTGGAGGTGACAGGGCACCTGGGGAACCGCAGGTGGTTCATTATGGCTGGAGGTTGAGGGAGGAAGTAAGTCAAGAAGAAGAGGGTGTGGGGTAACAAAGTAGAAGCCAGAAGATGGAGGGCTTTGTACTGTATGCCTCGCTATGGCATTTGGGCCTTATTTAAAGGCTGTAGGAAACCAAGGAGAGGTTTTGAGTGGCTCGTTACGTATTCAGATTTGTCTCTTGGAAGGGTAACTTCAGAGTTTCAAGGAGAAAGTAATCGGAAGGAGACAACTAGAGATAAGGAATTGATTTGGAGGCTGTTGCTGCCATCAGGAAAGAATTGAGCCAAGGAAGTGACAGCAATGGGAAAATAGTTGTATTTCAGAGATATTAAGGCAGTTGAATCTATCGGCTGGGGCTCTGGAGAAGGGAGGGGCCAGGGTTGGGTCATTGATTTCTGCCTTGGGGTGGCATAGATAGAACATGTGTACCCCTTCCGCAAAGTGAGATATGCAAACCTCTTCAGCAGTAACTGCATCTAGCACAGTATCTTTGGGGGATGTCTGTCCTTCCCATCAGCTCTGGATGGTGTAGCTCCTCATGGTACAAAGAGCAAGCCTCCCATTCCAGCACATCCAGCACATGAAGATGGAGAGAGAACAGGGCCGCTGTAATGAAACCTTCTTATTGGAAGGAGGGGAGAATGGAAATACTCAGTAGCTACTGTTTCACATCCTGCTGCAGCAGAATAACAGGACCCCTGCTCACTAGCCGCAGGGTGAACTCCTTGGTTGGCCAGTTGGGCTGCTTTTGGTTTTGTTCTGAGAGGATCTCTTGTCCATTGTCCTTTGTAGCTCATCTGGGAGTGTGTATAATTCATGTTTCAGCTCAGATGTCACCTCCTAGGAGAACTTTTCTCTGACCTCCCAGTATAAAGTAGGCATCCAGTTTTTAATTGTTGTAGCTATCGGCAGGAGGTGCATTATCTGCAGTTATCTAGTTCCTTTACTTGTTTTATTTTTTCTGCTCCTCTTAGGCTGGAATGTCAGGTCATGAGGATGGGAGGGGCCTTGGCAGATGTGTTCACTTTGAATCCTTAATACCTGGAATAATATGTGGCTCAGTATATTTTTTGAAAGAATGAATAAATGAAGGAGAGAGGTATAGAATGCTGAAGGAGAAACAGGCTTTAAATTTAAAAAAAATTGCTGGGGGAGAGGAAGGTGAATTCAGTCTTGGATATGATGCGTTTTTGGAATGTTTAAGTACAAGTGTCCAACAGACCACTAAACGTACAAGTCCGAAGCTCAGGAGGGAAATTAAAATAAAGGTATGGCCAGTGTTTCTTGAGCCCTTCCTTTGTGCCAGGCTCTGTTCCAAGCACTTGATTGCTCTTAGTAAAGTGGAGCTGTAGATCTACAGAGGCAGAAGTCGAAGTGGGAAAAGTCAGAGTGTGCATGAGAAAAAAAATAGGGACACAATCCCTGGGAAACACCCGTATATAAGAGGTGAGCAAAGAAAGAGGCACTTCTCAGAAGAAGCAGCCCAGAGGCAGGGGGGACTCTGGGAGAGTGTGGTGTCTAGGAACCCAGGCAGGCAGGGAGAAGAGCTTACTGGATGTCTGCGAGGGATCTGAAAGGTGTCCGCAGACCTTGGCATCAAAGAAATGATGCTGGGCAGAGCTGTTTCTGGAAACCCTGGCGAAAGAGAGGTTGAGTGTTTCAGAATTTAAAGTTGGCAATGTGGGAAAGAGCTAGGAGAGAGGAAGAGTTTGAACATGGAGTAAAGGGAGAAAATTGTTAGTGATTTCTGGGGAGGTGGGAGTTGATGGCAGCTGGAGCATTGGGGGTGGAACGTTCTCAGTGGTACCTCACAGTTGGTTTCTTTGTGCTTCGCCTGAATGTTCTGATTTTTCTTGTTCTGTCATTTTCCCAGTTGAACCTTGTTGGCTGCTGTGTTGCTTGCCTGGTCAGGATACAGTGGGGCCTGACTGGCCACAGCTACTGACTCAGCTGTCATCAGCCGCAAGGGCAAAGGTTCTACTGGGAGTTCCTTTACTTAACTTCTTTCGTTTTGTATGTTCCTAAGTTACTGTGGCTTCACGTGATTGCATTTTCATTTATTTCCACTAAGCCTGGTTGCATGAAAGCCGTCTTTCACAAATACTCAGGCTATTGGCAGTTGAAATGGCTCAGTAATGTCCACAACTGGACATTTAATAAAGAAATTTAAATTACAGCTTAAGAATTTAAAAATTTGCATAAACTACTCCCACCCCTACCCGCAAGAGACGGGAATTAGGTTGCCAATTGGGAAAGGTAAAGATGGTGTTTTTAGAATACACTGTTCAAATATGAAGTATACCTTAGCTTTCTGATACATGGATTCTAAAATGCTTCATCTTGCTTGAGATTTTCTGAATTTGTATCTGGCTTTAACTTGCCTGTAGATAATGGAGTGAAGTAATACTGAAAATTCAGTATTTTTCTCTTTGTTGCTTTTGAAAGGAACTACGTTTGATAGACATAATTTTTTTAAAAAAAGAGCTGACTTGTTTATTTGAAAAGAGTTTCCCGTAAGTTTTATTGCAGATAAGGAGGCTAAGAGGTCCTTTCTTTTGATAATCTCTTTAAAAAATGTGAACAAGTTATATGATAGCATGTGAAAAATCTACAGACATGGTTACCTGTAGGTTTTCTTTTAAAACTAGCCTACTTCATCAAAAGAAGAGTTACGCTGCTAGCAAAGTACAGCATGTTTAGTGGAGCTGTCTTGACCTGGACCACACTTTGAGAATCACTGGGCTACACTATGCCTTTCTTGAGAGCAGAAACCATTGCCTTAGTTTCCTTTTTTCTGTTCATTAGGGCCTGGTAAAATACTCTTTATATTGACTCCTCAAATGTATTTACTGATTCAACGCACCCCTATAAAATTACAGGGGGAGGAAGCATCCTGTGAATCAGGACTGAACTTCCTTTTCAGAATGCCTTTCCCCTTAATTAGTCATGCTGTAAGAGGATCCATCGAAGTCCTTTGACTCAGCAGCCCCAGAGGTGCCACTGGACTCTTTTTGACTGTCTGATGACATTGTAGGCTGGTTACAAATCAAGATGAGTAGTGTAGGAAAACAATATTCCCTTTTCAGTACAACGAATTCTAGTAAGTCTTGGAGGTTGCTGGGAGAAAAAAGCTAGAATTGTTTCCTAGAAACAGAATGGAAAAGTCTGCAGAAGTCTTAGGGGGCCTCGCTGGCACGTGGGATCCACTCTGCTCTCCAGGAAGCATATGTGCTCTTCCAGTTCGAATTTTCTGCCCCAAGGCGATGGCAGGTGTCCTGAAGAGTGAGTGGGAAGCAATAATCAGCTCTCCGAGTAACAGCATTTTCATTTGCCAAATGTTATGTTAATGTTCTCCGAACTTATGGTAGAAATATGCAAACTTAGACTGAAAATATGCATACTGTCAGTATTAAGTTTTCAGACTTTTGAAAAAATGTAGGTAAACAATATCAAAAGGTATCTTTAAAGTTATGTGGTAAATTCTGCATAAAACAAATATGTGTACAACTGATAGTGTTTATATTGGAGCACATTTACCAGCTATGTCAGGAAAAACTTCATATATAGTTGCATGAAAGTAGTTGCTTTTGCATTTGACTTGCAAAGCAATGGAAGCAAAAGCATTTTAAAACAGCATGATTTTGTCTGCTTTATCTGAATGAGTTAGTGGCATTTTCTAACTGCTTGCCTCTTGGGTACATACGTCATCATGGTACATTCTTACTAATAGTCTTTGAACTTCTTTCTCTGTCCTTTTCTTCTGGGCCGTTTATTGCTGCCTTTAGCGCTTCAGCATGGAAGGGATCTCAAATGTCATTCAGAATGGCCTCCGCCACACCTTTGGAAATTCAGGTGGAGAGAAACAGGTGCTCGGTTATTCTTGTTTTCCTCATTCTCTGTTTTTTCATTCTCTGTGTAAGTGAGGGTCCTGAAAGCTGGCAGTCTTACTAATCTACTAAGACTATTGCTTAAAGAAATGAAAGTTCATTATATTTATAGCCTTGATAATGCATAGAATTTCCCTTTAGGAAAAAGCATTTTTCAAATTAGACAGTAGATTCAGTGTATTCTTTTTTCTTTTCTTTTCTTTTTTTTTTGCGGTATGCGGGCCTCTCTCTGTTGTGGCCTCTCCCGCTGCGGAGCACAGGCTCCGGACGCGCAGGCTCAGCGGCCATGGCTCACGGGCCCAGCCGCTCCACGGCATGTAGGATCTTCCCAGACCAGGGCACAAACGTGTGTCCCCTGCATCGGCAGGCGGACTCTCAACCACTGCACCACCAGGGAAGCCCCAGTGTATTCTTAATACACGTTTTAGAACTCTATTTTTCACTTTTACCTTTAAACAAATAGCTGTTAATATATTGACTTAATGAATTGCATGTGTAGAATATATAGCTGTGAAAATAACTAAACTAGAATATGCTACTGTAATTCTAAAAGTTTAAGAAACAAGATCTCATTTGGGGGGAAAGAAAGCCAGATGTTGGTATCTTTTAGACTACAGTTCTAGGTCAAAATGTTTATAGAGTATACCTTACCTACTTCTAAATGAAATTCATGTGCTTTTAAGGTGTATCATGTGGTCAGTCAACTCAGTTGTCTGCTGAATGAGGCATGAAACATTATTTATACCAAATTATACATGGATATAAATACACAGTCAGATGTATAGCAGTTTGCTTTTTATTAGCATTTTTTGATATAATGACTTAAGGAATGTCAAGAGCATGGGAAACACATCTACATTGAATGTGCTTAGAATTTTCACAATTGAAACCTTCACTTTAAAAAGAAAACTCTTCAATTTAGTTCTTAAGTGAAGAGTGAGAAAGTGTGCAGAGTGTAGCTAGTAGGCAGTTTATGAGAATAAGCCATTTGAGTCTAGGTTTTTACTGCAGGTAGCTCTGTATTACTCAAGAAGGGAAATGATCGACATTAATCCTTCACACTGACATTTGCAGCTCATAAGTGGGCTCCATTAAGGGATGGTTGAATTTTTTTTTTTTTTTTCTGCCTCACCTCTCTCAAACCCACAAGATGGCAGAATAACTTCCAAACTGACCCAACATGTGGGAGTGGGGCAGGAAGGCCTGAAAGTGTGGCTAGACAGCATGCATGCCAAGGTGCGGCTTCCTGGTGCTTCTACAAGTTGCCCGACATGCATGCTATTAGCGAGGTCCCAGGAGGGTGTGTTTTGGCTTCTTGTGTATTCTTTACAAAGAAACATGTTTGGTTATACAACTGGGCATCATCTTGGAGAGGCCTACACCATAAAGATGGTGGAAACTAAGTTTCTTAAAGATTGAAACAATTCTTTGTAATCAGTTATTTTTAAGCAATTCTATTTTGTTTTTTGATTATGAGTGGGATAAAATTGCTCAAAGAGGATTAGGAATAGAGCTGAGATTCAGGACTGGGGCTAAATAATAGGTGGGTCTGGAGAGATTCCAGGTAAAAAAAACTAGTAGGGCTTCCCTGGTGGTGCAGTGGTTGAGAGTCCGCCTGCTGATGCAGAGGACACGGGTTGGTGCCCCAGTCCGGGAAGATCCCACATGCCGCAGAGCGGCTGGGCCCGTGAGCCATGGCCGCTGAGCCTGCGCGTCCGGAGCCTGTGCTCCGCAATGGGAGAGGCCACAACAGTGAGAGGCCCGTGTACCGCAAAAAAACAAAAAACAAAAAACTAGTAGATCTCTAGATAAGCACATGCAAAGTACGTTGAGCTATACATTTTTTGGTGGCGTGGTCAGAATAGGAGAATCTGGACAATAACTTTTAGATTATGCTTTCAAGGGACGTAATTATAGGACATAACTGATACTTGTGAGCCTTTACAGTAGTGAACTAGGCAGTTTGTCTCAATATCAGACATGAATTTTCATTATTCATTAGGCCATTATCTCCCTTCACTTTTTTCTTTTCCTTTAATACCTTTAAGCATTTATAACTACTTACACAATAATTTAAAATAATAGTAATACATCTTTAAAATTATTTGGGTAAGTGTTTCTTTTTTAGCTTCTGGAGAAAGCTGGTATTCATTTTTAAAGTTGTCAAGTTATCCATGTGACTGTTTTGTTCAACCAGAAAAAAATGGTCTAAAACAGAATCATTTGACTGTTGGGAACTATTTTGTTATGCAGAATGGTTATGTTTTTAGTTTAAATTACCATTTCAAAACTGTGTTGAAGTATTCAAGGAGAATGTTAGATAAGACTTCATTTTAAAAATGAACAAATTGGACGCATCACCCTCAGACTTACTCCTGTGAAATTTTCAATAATTAAAAGACAGAAAAGTTGATATTTATGTAAACAGGTGGGCAAAAAAAATGAGTTCCAGCTGAGATAGTAAGATAGCTGTGTTCATCACTAAAGTGGCTCATGTTTCTCATGTTATAAAACGAACCTTCTAGTAACTATATCAAATTTTTGCAGAGAAGGTAATTCAGATTTAAGTGACACTTTTTTTTTTAACTTGGCAGTACTTGACAACAGTCATTCCTTATGAGAAAAAAAATGGACCACCATCTATTGAAGATCTTCAAATATTAACAAAAAGTAAGCAAAGACAAAATTAAACTGTTACCTTGTTTACTTTTGCTGATTCTAAACACTGATTTTAGTTGGCTGGTTTTGTTTCTGTTATTGTTTTATTTTGTCAATTTAGGATAGTAAATGATGGATGTCATCATTTATTCTTTTGAGAATGAAACCATAAATGGTTGTGACAAACACAGCACTCAATCTAGAGTTGATTTGTATTTTTCCTGTTTTTCTTATCTTTTGAAACATTTACAAGCTGAACTTCTGGAGGAAAAATGTAACAATTTCCCATCACCTCTTGTATATTTAAGAATATATCCATTTATCAATTAATAAGGTGCTTCATGGATCTTATATTAGTATGACTGTCAGAAACTCAGTAGGAAAGATTTAGAAATGCAGCCTAAAACACTCTCCTTTCTTAGGATTGTGGAAACCAAGGTAGGTAGTTACAGGTAGAAAATAAATTGATAGTAATGTTTTAAGAATATTTATTCACTCAGCAAATATTTAATGAAGGCCTACTCTGTGCCAGGCCATGTTCTGAGCACTTGGGATACTTCAGTTCACAAAGCAGACAAAAATACTCCACCTTCAATGGGCTTGCATTTTAAAATAATTTGTTAGACTTAAGAGACATTCAATATAATGTATATTTATGATGGCCATAAATGAGCCCTGAATTCTGGTTCTATCCGTTACTTATAGGGATATCCTTGGAAGTCATTTACACTCTCTCAGTTACAGTGAAAAATGAGGATTAAAATATTTGCTCTCTTTACCTCATAGTAAATAAATTAATGTATGTGTGATTTGGGATAAGTCAATCACTTGGCCTTGTTTTTCTTGAAGGGATTGAATTTGCTGATCTGTTAGGTTCTTTCTGTTTATAAATATTTGTGATAACTGTGAATTAAAGAGGGAGCCGAACGAGAGAGCATCACATGAGTGGATATTAATGATGATATTGATTTTGGAAATTGAGGTGATCGAGGCATGGGTGGCGGGAGCACGAGGAAAGAAATGTCTTATTTGCAAGCAGCCTGCCTGCTAACCTGAAGCTTTTATCCTTTCCTTTGAACAGTACTTTTCAGAACATTTCATACTTATGTGATGCCAGCCTGTATAAAATAAAGAATTAAGAGATTAACTAGGTGGCTAGCCCTCTACTTTTCAGGAAGAATGAGTGTCCAAGATCACACAGGAGAATGGTTCATTACAGGGCTGTGTCTCGTAATTTCCAGTCCACCACATTTTAATAATGCTGGATTTTAATAGTGCTGGTTTTTGGTACGTGATTTTATGTAGAACTGAAAACAAATCTAAAATATGATTGGAAGCAGAAATACTGAACATTAAGTATTTCTCTAAGAAGAGAGCACAGATATTGCCTAGAAGCCAGGAATTACTGAGGGATCTCAGCTTCTCAGATCAAGGACAAACACATACTTAGCCAAACCAAAGTTGTCATAATTCCCACATCAGAATGTCCTAGGCCGATCCTTAGATGATGTCTTTATAGACTGACACAACTTGGAATTTGGGGTGAGTGAATGTATGTAGGGTATGTGAATGAGTGTCCAAGTTAATATACTACATGAAGACAGTAGACGGAAGGATGACCTTTACTCTGAAAGTTTAAGAAAAGTGGTTATCTCCTGAAAATTTTGGGGAGAATCTGAGCCTCTGCCATCCCCACGTATAGAAGTTACTGCAGGGGAAGCCCTGTAGAGATAGGCAGTGTTTAGATATGTATCCTTCTTCATAAAAGCTATTGGAGGTGCAATAATAGTAGTGATAAGAATTAGAATAATATTAGCTGTGCTAATAATGATGGTAATGCTTATGTAGCGTATATTATGTGCCAGGTACTACTTTAAGTCCTTTACACCTGAATTAGTAACTTAATACTCACAACAACCCTTTGAGACAAGTCTAATGATTATTCCCATTTTACAGATGAGGAACTGGGTGGTTAAGTAACTTGCTCACAGTCCCACTGCTAGGAAGTGGCAGAGCCGGGGTTTAAACCCAGGAAGACTGACTTGACGGTTACAGTAGGTTGTCTTGTCATACGTCGGGGGGAGAACAGTGAGGCCTTTCCCCAGGATGCCCTGGAGAGTTCGAGTTGGCAGTCACTATGAAAGGGCAGTATAGGTGGTCTAGATGTTTTTTAACCACTGTAATAGTAGCTGTGTTTTCTGTTTTGTCTCTGCTTAGAGATCAAATTGTCAAAGATTCTCTTTAGGATGAGGCGAAATCACCCAGGTGCCTTTGGAGTATCAAGAAGTAAGCAGCCCGGCTGGGTGCTTGCTTCATGGGAAGTCTGTTCTTCATTTTGTTTTTTTCTTTAAAAGTTTCCAAGAAGGCTGACTGATGTGCTCCTTGGAGAGTACGGCTAACTCTTCATTTCCCTAAGAGTTCCTCCAGCTCATGAGACCTGCAGCACCAAGGTTCTCCTCTCCAGAGCCCATAGAAGTGCACATTATGGTAACTCACTTGCCAGTATTTATGGTGACAAAACTGGGGCTCTGTGTAATAACCCAGCTCCTGTTTCCTGCCTCCACTGTTTAGAAATTTTAAATCAGGGTAATAGCTCTCAGGTAGCTGCAGTATTCTTACCTGAAAAACGACTTATTCAACTATAACAAATTCTTGAACATTTGCAGTTGTATTCTCTCATCCAGAAAATAGTCAATTTGCATGAATTGTTGTATCATGTAATTAAGACTAAGGCTACCATGACTGAGGTTATCTGAATTTGAAATTGTGTTTTCTTTCTCCTTTATTTTGCAGTTCTTTGTGCCATGAAAGAGGATAGTGAAAAAGTTCCGAGTTTGTTAACTGATTATATACTGAAAGGTGAGTTTTAGAATAGTGTATGGGCAGTGGTTGGGAAGTTTTGATTGGTCAATAAATGCATTGTCTTGCTAATAGATTAAAAAGTAACTTCCAAATGCGCAACTTTTTTTTTTTTTTGTGGTACGCGGGCCTCTCACTGTTGTGGCCTCTCCCGTTGCGGAGCACAGGCTCCGGACGCGCAGGCTCAGTGGCCATGGCTCACGGGCCCAGCCACTCCGTGGCATGTGGTATCTTCCCGGACCGGGGCACGAACCTGTGTCCCCTGCATCGGCAGGCGGACTCTCAACCACTGCGCCACCAGGGAAGCCCAAAATGCGCAACTTTTATTTTGCAGGGTGAGAATAGATAACGTGACGACTTATTTATGCTTCCAATATCATAAAGTGTGGTTATTTAAAATTTAATTTTTATTTGAAGTCCTGGGCTGGAAATAATTTCCACAGCTAAATTATAAACATCAAGGAAGGCAACGGAGGGACTTCCCTGGAGGTCCAGTGGTTAAGACTCTGAGCTTCCCCCGCAGGGGGCACAGGTTCGATCATCCCTGGTCGGGGAACTAAGATCCCACATGGCTGCGAGGAGCAGCCAAAAAAAAAAGAGAAGGCATTGGAGGAAATGTTGTGGAGATATTGCCATAATGATGTGAGTCTAAGGTGTTGACGCTGAGGATTTGAGAAAGGTGGCCTCTGTCCTCTTGGGGACACTAGAAGAAGGACGGATGAAGGAGGGAACAGTTAGATCAGTTCACAGTCCCAAAGGGAACATGAACGGGGATGGGGTAAGGGGCAGGGAGCGGAGGGAGAAAGAGAAAAAGAATGGACTTTCATAAAGCCAGGGCAGTGAAGAGTGAGCCATACATCTTAGGAGCAAGATCGGCATCTCACAGGATGGGAACAGTGATGAGGCAAAGGAAGATCGTTTGAGACTTTAACGAGATCACCTGCTTTGCTGAGGAAGGAAGAAAATTTGGATGATAGAAGGACTGAAGAACTTATTTAATTATAGGCAAAAATAATACTTTTCAGTGAAATTATTTCTTAAAAAGTAGCAGTTTTTTAGGTAACGTATTTTCAGAGCATCGTAAAATGCATCCTGTAGTGTTTGATCCAATTTTGAGAGCAGTCCGCCTCTGGTCACACTTCTCTTCTTTGGGTTCTCTCTCTTCTCCATCAAGAGTAGCTAGCTGAACCGAAGGTTGGGATTTGTGAGACGTCAGATAACTCAGATGGGACTTTTCTTCAGTCATAGCTTCATAAAGGGGGAACCCTTGGTATAGTCATGAGCACAAAGTGAATATTACATGAGTATCACCTGTAAGACCTGACACTAAGCCAGCCATTAGTAGGTTAACAGGAGGGTAGAAAAGACTAAGTTGACATGATCGTTTTTTAAATAAGCTTTTTTTTCTTTCTGATGGAGAAGAGTTTTCTCTTCTTATTACATTCTGAATTAAAAACAAAACAAAAGGGCTTCCCTGGTGGCGCAGTGGTTGAGAGTCCGCCTGCCGATGCAGGGGACACAGGTTCGTGCCCCGGTCTGGGAGGATCCCACATGCCGCAGAGCGGCTGGGCCCGTGAGCCATGGCCGCTGAGCCTGCGCGTCCAGAACCTGTGCTCCACAGCGGGAGAGGCCACAACAGTGAGAGGCCTGCGTACCGCAAAACAAAACAAAAAAGTCTGACATCTTTGTTTGCTTTTGTGTTGTGCTAGCATTGGTATGAAAGCTGGATTGTTCTGAGGTTTGTTCTTCATAGATGTGAATCAGGAATGAGATGCACATAAAGAACATGTCTTAATTTTCAATTATAGTGGGTCTCTAGGGCACTGCCATGAGGGCCAGAGACAGAATGAGCTTCTGAAGCATTCTCTAGCTATTTTATCATCAGACTGCATGGGAGAATTTTATGACCCAGAGAGCAGTGTTCCGGGGGGGGGGGGATGTGGGCGTGTGATTTGTTTTTTTTTAACATCTTTATTGGAGTATAATTGCTTTACAATGGTGTGTTAGTTTCTGCTGTATAACAAAGTGAATCAGCTATACATATACATATATCCACATATCTCCTCCCTCTTGCATCTCCCACCCTCCCTATCCCACCCCTCTATGTGGTCACAAAGCACGGTGCTGACCTCCCTGTGCTATGTGGCTGCTTCCTACCAGCTATCTATTTTACGTTTGGTAGTGTATATATGTCCATGCCACTCTCTCACTTCGTCCCAGCTTACCCTTCCCCCTCCCTGTGTCCTCAAGTCCATTCTCTACGTCTGCGTCTTTATTCCTGTCTTGCAACTTCAGAACCTTTTTTTTTTTTAGATTCCACATATATGTTAGCATACGGTATTTGTTTTTCTCTTTCTGACTTACTTCACTCTGTATGACAGACTCTAGGTCCATCCACCTCACTACAAATAACTCAATTTAATTTCTTTTTATGGCTAATATTCCATTGTATATATGTGCCACATCTTCTTTATCCAGTCACTTGTTGATGGACACTTAGGTTGCGTCCATGTCCTGGCTATTGTAAATAGAGCTGCGATGAACATATTGGTACATGACTCTTTTTGAATTATGGTTTTCTCAGGGTATATGCCCAGGAGTGGGATTGCTGGGTCGTATGGTGGGGGTGTGACTTTCCCTTTTTTCCCTGAAAACCTGGGACTGTAACCGCGACTCTTCACCACCTGCCCTAGGGAGGCGGCATGCCTCCAGCTGTGCTCCCCTTGCTCGGGCCACTGGCTCTGGTCTGCGAGCCCAGGTCTAGCTAGACAGTACCTGCCACTGACGAGCTGCTTGTGTGCATGTGTTGCGGTTTTTGTCTTGGCTTTGTATTGTGAGGACTGGGTGGAAAAGAAGCTGGGGTTCAGACTAAAGGGTGACTCTGTACTCTGAGAAAATGAGGAGGGGAGTGTAACACTCAGAGGAGTTCACGTGCATGGGAAGCTGAGGATGGAGGGCTATTTAAAATGCTCTTTTCCACCCATTCTGGAAATCCATAGCCAGTTAGTGATTTCTCTTCCTTGGGGACCAGTAGAACATTTTGCCCAGGAAGAGGGTATTGCTCAAGGGAGAACTCTCCTCCCTCTTTCCTGGTGGGACTTTCTCCTTATTGTTTTTAATGCCAGTGACTATGGCTTAGCTGCCTACATATACCACCTTAATTTCAGTGCAAAGGTAAGAAGTGAAAGAAGGTAGAAAAGTGGCCTCATTTGGCCTGGAAAAGATGGGATGGATGCCGTATAGGCTACTTAAGCTTCTTTCTTACCATTGTGTAATTACGCCACCGCAGACTGCTCCCACCCCGGCCCTCAAGAGCTGTGCCAAAGGCTAGTAGTGTAGCTCTGGCTGCCACTGTGCTGACCCTAGATGGGAAGAAAATTGTGTGCAGACACTTGGATCCTTCTTTGACTTCACTGGGGAGCCGTTTGCTGTGTTATAAGCCTCGTACAGGGCTAACGTTATGGGTTTTTATCTCTACGTGGTACCCTAAGAGACATGGCCTTTTGGTGTCTCATTTCTGGGCAATTCTAATCAATGTGTCTTGAGAAAACGTTTCATTGTTGGGTGTAGCCTTTTATACCTTAGAAAAAAATTGCCACTATAGATCCTTGCATTAATGTTTAGTTCTAATGGTGTTTTTTATATACATATAAAATGTATATACATAAAAATGTGTATAAATATATATACATCTTGTGTAAACATATACAAAATATTCATTTCTATTAAAAATTTTTTTTGTTGTTGTTCCTCTAGTTCTGTGTCCTACATAGGGCAGCATAACTTCAGGAATAGCTTTATCGTCTGTGGACAGCAAACTAAATTGCTTATAGCATCATTCTGAAAGCTGGCTACCGTTACCTTCCTGCTATTGGAAACTCAGGACACCTGAACTTGGGTTTGTGATTCAGTATTACTATAGTGATCATGCCTTCTCTAATGCTTTATATTATGAACCGAGGGAACTACGGCACTATTTTGAATTCTAGAGATGTTTTCTTAAATACTAACAATTATGAACTCTTTTCCAGCTTTATAGAGTAAGGGGGAGTGATGTGAATTGTGCATGTACAGTTATATTTTTCATGCCTGTTCGAGTTTTTAAGGCTTTCTGGATCTAAACTGCACTCACTCAAGAACTAGATCAAAGCACTGAGAGATTTATACTCGTTATTTTTCAGTGCTGGCAAGAACCAACACTGATTTTTTTGTAAGAGAATTGTCAGTGTAAATATTACCTACCAGTATTGTCCAGAGAGACTAAGACTTAAAAATTGGGGTGTTCTTGGAAGAAGGGAAACCAGAATATGCGCTGTCTTGGCTTAATACTTAGTCAATATCGAAACAGCTGGAGACAACTGATTTTAGAGGTTGCTGCGTTTCACCGTTGTTCATATTTTAACCATTAAGATGCCACTTACTTTCAGAATCTTGTATTAACTTTAGAGGTTTCATTGCTTCATTTCACTTGTCTGTGAAGAAGTGTCCTTTAAAAGGAGTTTGTATCCTTTAAGGTGCTTAAGAAACTGTATGCTACAGCATTGCCCATTTCCTGTTACTGTTATATTTTATTCATGCCTATGTGTTTTCCTAAAGTAGTAATTCTGGAAACAGCTACTCATGGATCCATCACTAGTCATGAAAAACGTTTGCCAGCTCCAGTCAAGTCAATGTCATTTAATAAATGTTGGGGGAAAAAAAGGTAATATATACTTGAGAGCTTTATTTTTGAGTTTTTGGTTTTTTTCTTCCCTTAATAGTGCTGGATTCCTCCCCTCACTCTTCACACATTGTCCATCATTACAGTGGTGAAATCTTGATTTGCCTCATGATGCTAAGGAGGGCAGAGAGGGACTTTTTTCAGATCGTGCTAAGCTGCTGTGGAATGATGGAAGTCCTGTTCTTTTTCTGGGTCCGTGAGACATTCCTAACAGCCATGGCAGCTTCTTCCCATTGACAACATGAGTGTAAGTAGAGTCTCTATAGGACCTGCTGTCGGGGGGGGCTTTTAAAATTCCACTTAAACATCTGTGAGCATACAGAGCTACCCGGCTCAGTAAACGGGACACCAGGACTGCAACGGCAGTAGCTCAGTTTGGAGTTGATGCCAGCGTGGCACTTAAGCCGTTCTCTAGGAGTATGTGGAACTTGAGATGGTTCCTTGTTTTATTAATGTCTTATTTGATAGCGAATATGTGGAACTAATTTGTCCCTTGCCCTTGAATTGATGAAGATGCATACTAATACAATAATATTAATAATTTAATCTGAATTTGTAAAAATTGTCTTATACTGAAGAAATATCACTTTGGAGGGCATCCGAAAGAGTCAAAAGAGATTTTTTTTGAAGCGACTCAACAGTGCTCTGTTTATAGTTCATTCTTAAGTTGATGCATCTGAAATGTATGAAAAATATGCTATTTTTTCCTATCAACTCAAAGTCCCCTTTTAATGAGGTTTCCTCTATTTTGCTTGGTAACCTCTTTCTTCAGCATTAGTAAAATCCTAGGGTTTCCCACTACAGCCTTTCTCCTACACATGATGAATGAGTTTGACACTAATGATGAGATGGGCGTGTTTCTGATCTGTGACTGACAACAGGTAGGTTTTAAGTTTCTCTCACAGCAGCATCCCTGTGCTGTACACTTGACTGCTGGGCGGGGGACACCCTTTTTTTTTTTTTTTTTTTTAAACAAGGATTCCTTGGGAAGGGCCTGCCTTCTTAGAGAAGCACTGGGGCTGCTTGTGACGCCGGAACTGACAGCCTTAAAGTAAAAGGACGAGTCATCTTTCTCATCTCAGACACAGAATCTTTTTGAAAGTGACGCTGTGTGATTTAGAGTCAAAGTGTTTATTTGCTGCCAAGAATCAAGTTGCAGGTAATCCTTTTACAGCCTTGTTTTTTGAAGAAAACAAAACAAACTGTAGAACTATAGTGCACTCCAAGTGCCATATATCTATTTTATTCTTCAGGAAATTATATTTTTCTTTTACAGAGCACAACAGGAACCAAAGTAAAAGAGTAATAGATATAGCACTCAGGATAAATCAAATCTTTAAAATAATAAAAAAAATTTACACCTTGTCCTATATCCTGTTAGTATTTTCATAATATGGCCATGATTGAAAAAACAAAAAGCAAGCATTTACAATTTTTTGATAGACTTTTTATGCCAGGAATGGATTAATTGTCAACAAAAATTTATACTAATCAGGCTGATGTAGGTCTATTTTGGTAACATATCATTAACAAATTTATTTTGGAGATAAAAATATTGCCCCTTGATAATAAATCTTTTTTCTTTGATGCAAACAGCTAGAACACCTTTTTCTTTTCTTTTTTTTGATATTCTAAGACAAAAGAAATGGTTAATCTTCAGATTAATAAATTAGGTCATTATAATAATAAATTAATTTTTTTTTAAAGTTCAGCAACCTCTGTCCAAGTATTTACAACAATACTTGAAAGTTCCTTTACAAAACAGAACACATTTTCTTTTCACATTAAGCATACTGGGTATCTGTGTCTTTCACAACAAGCATTTTAAAAAGAAAAATCAATGCAACAAATGGGTAATTAGTATAAAAGTGCTAAGAGCTGTTTGAAAAGTTAACACTATAGTGTACAGTCAGTTATATCTGAGGCAAACTACAACAAACTTCCAGCTTATTATGGACAATATTCCAGTAGTTGTTTCAAACAGTTGTTTGAAAAGAAAAAAAAAAAATCCAGGAGCTGATTAGTGATGCAGAGACCAGTGAGCAAATTGAAAACCAAAAGCAAATCCAAATGAGGAAGATTTTAATAAAGGAATACCTTCTCCATAGCAGGTATGATGCTGACTGCTCAAGGCGTGTGCATACACACACACACAAACACACATACACCCAACACTCACACGTTTCTCTTCCCAATTAAACTGCAAGTAGATTGAGACTTTGTGTTAATCAAAAATTTAAGTGATCAAAAGCACTGATATGGAATGCCTGTTTGTTTTTTGTTCTGGTTAAAATCTCATAAAAATACATTCAACAGGAAAACATAAATTGTATGTGTATAAATATATATGCATATATATTATATACACACGCACACAAATACTTTTGTTTTTCTGAAGCATAAGATAGTTACATAACTATGCCTATAATTGCTAAAGTTTAAAGAGGCATAATTTTTTTTTGAGCTTCAACAAAGGTGCTTGAATAATATACAATTAAAATGAAGTAGTTTCTATTTTGTAGAATCAGTATATAATAAGGAAAAAAAGATCCCCAAACAGTCTTTTTTTTTTTAAAAAAGTTTCTTCTTAAGCTAGAGCTTCAACGAAAACTATGAACAACCGACAGAACAGAAGAAAGCAACAACAAACAAGGAAGTATAGCCCCTGGGAATGCCTGGTGTCCTTCCCCCTCTTCTCCTTCCTGCCACGCTGCTGTCAGAAAAGCTCCAGTGCTCACGTCAAGAAACGACTCGGGTTTTATTCATTTGCTGACTCTGCTAGGAACTGGCTGATTGACTGACTTGGAAGAAAAAGAAAGCAGCAAAAAGTATAACTGTATATATATCCTTAATCACCCGCTTTAGAGAAACGTCGCTACCCCATTTCTCTTGCTTCCTCACCACCTACTGCAGCTGTGACTGTATATAAAAGAAGCATGTGGCTTTAGGCCTGGGTTGGCTATCAAAAGGGTCTGATGTGCTCGTCTGGTAGTCTAAGGTGGTTATGGCAGCTGGATCGCAAGGCCTTTTTGTTTTCCTGCTCACTCAGGCCTGAGCTTTGCAGCAACCAGTGCAAGTCTTCTGAGCAACAGGAAAAAAATATCCTCTGGGCCACTGGACTGGATTTCTCCACAAGCCAAGCTGACCTATTTGTCTTCCCAACACCACCCTCCCACCCATTCGCCCCAACCAAACTCACTGTCCCCGTCCCCAAGTATCTCTACAGCTATATTACAAGCAAATATACCTTAGCAACTTTCAAACCTTTGGTTCTAAGACAACACTTGGTCGGTTATCTTGAGGAAGAGTGGGAATGCTTGTTCTGCACACTGCTGTCGACAGAGCCCAGCCCAGGAAGTCCTCAGCGCTGTACATCAAGTCACAATCCAAAACAATCCACTAAGCAAGTGCACGAATTCTAGTTAAAGAGCAGATTGAGTCGTTTTTCTGTCTTTCAAAACCTCATCCACACTGCCTCTCTTCACACCGTTTGGTAGAAATTGTCTGCCTGTAGGTGGTTCTGTTTTTGCATGCTGTAGAAGCCACTGAATCTGGCGTCTGGTTCTGCGATTCTCAGCATTCTCTGGGAACCGTCCACCTGGACTCGGGTTCCTTTCTTGCAGTCCACAGATACCAGCTGATTATTTAAAGAAGAAGGCTATTTAATGGGAGGAGGAAAAAGAACCACAAAGAATTAACTGCTTTACATATCTCAAACCAACAGATATTTAGTACCTCATTCAAGTGAGAAAACAGCATCACAGCACATGGATGGGCAGACTGCATGGGTTCACATCATGCTCTGGTGCCAACTATACTTCCTTTGTGGCTGCGCTGCATGGCATGTGGTACCTTAGCTCCCCAACCAGGGATCCAGCCTGTGCCCCCTGCAGTGGAAGTGTGGAGCCTTAACCACTGGACCACCAGGGAAGTGCTGCCAACTATACTCTTATGAGGAATACTGACAAACTGTGTAGGGGTGAAATGTCAAATTATGTCAAACGGAGGGGATGAAGGAACTGAGAAAATACGGAAGTGACATAATTATTTTCAAATCCTTGAAGTACAGACTAGTGCTTAAGAGGGTTGAAAGATGAGTGGAAGGTACCAGATAGACAGATTTTAAGATAAACGGACCATTTCTTATCAGGCTGTAAAATCAGCATCCCAGGTTGGGCCAGTCTGTCTGTATCCAGCCATACACACTATGATATGAGCAGCTCTCTCCCCAGCTTTGCAGGTAGGGACTGTGTCTCGTGCAGCCCTGTATCCTGACCCAGCATGCGCCCAGCACAGAGGCAATTTACATATTTGTTGTAAGAAAATCAGTGAAAGTATTATTGTCTGTATGGTAAATGGGCTGTTTTCAATTCTTGAGGTTGTATATCTTTTTTCTTTAGTAAAAACCAAACTGCAAAAAGTAGTTAGTGTTCAAAGGAATTATGATTTTTTCCCTTCATGAAAATGAATTATTTCCTGCTTTTTAAAATAGGCAGATTGAGGCCCTTTGCATTTGTATTGACAACACATATTCTTTCCCCTGCAATATGAAATCTGACCCCCTCCACCTTGTCTGGTATTATTTCACACAATCTCTTCATTGTTTGCTACCTTTCCCCTTTCTGCCTGCCTTTGACACATCTCCCTGTCCTCTGGACTTCTGTACATTGTCATGATCTTTTAGCTCTCCTCTTGCCCTCTTCTGTGTGTTATCTCCCTAACCTTGTGATTTTTTTTTCTTCCTTTCCCAATTCTAAGTTGATAGATGACTGAGAAATACCAAGTGACCAAGTTTTAATTTCTAATATAAACAACAATTACTTAGGAATCAATCCAGGGGTATCTGCTTATTTGAAAACTTTAAAGTAAATCCAGGAAATTGGATCTGTGAAAGGTCAGGATTCATTAACTGATGGATGATGGAGACTTGATCCAGCCATCTAGCCCAGGGCAAGTGATGGAGACTTGATCCAGCCATCTAGCCCAGGGCAAATACTATGTATCTTGATCACCACAGCTTAATGTGCATTTGAAGCTATGAGGAGCAAAGTAAACATTTCACTGGCTAATAGAGAAGATATCAAGCAACTAAGGAAATCTAAGCGTACAAGCTTTCCTAGTTTGATCGTTTAAGAGGCTGAAACTTTGTCAGTACAATACCTTAGTTGGTGTTCGATACCAGCAAAGCAGTGGTATCCACTGTTTCTTCTGATTGATGAACAGGAATGCTATTATAATAGAGAGGCCTATTATTATGGGAACCACAACTGAGGCAATGGAGTCCAGCGAAGAATCTTCTCCTGAGTGCAGCCTGTTATTATCTCTGTAATCTACCTGGAGAGGACCCATGTCTAGAAGAAGAAAAATTACAAGCATTTATTACCTAAACCAGAATTTTTTTTTGTTTTTTTTTGCAGTATGCAGGCCTCTCACTGTTGTGGCCTCTCCCATTGCAGAGCACAGGCTCCGGGCGCGCAGGCTCAGCGGCCATGGCTCACGGGCCCAGCCGCTCTGCGGCATGTGGGATCTTCCCGGCCCAGGGCACGAACCCGTGTCCCCTGCATCGGCAGGCGGACTCTCAACCACTGCGCCACCAGGGAAGCCCTAAACCAGAATTTTTAAGGATTATTTTAATTACATTGCAAATAGAGATCGGCAACGTGGTTTTATTGCTTCCTAGTACTTTAAGGCTAAAACATGATTAAAGTCTAATGTGGATCCAAAGAGCTCTTATGAGAGAGCAGAGCTCTTAGGGATGGATGTAAAAAAGAAAATATTAGGGTGAGAAGTTTTAGTAATTGGGCAGGATGATGCTGATTCTAGCTAATAAAGAAAATAAGAAAATTCTTACGCAGACTTTAAAGAAAAAGTGACTAGGGCTTCCCTGGTGGCGCAGTGGTTAAGAATCTGCCTGCCAATGCAGGGAACACGGGTTCAAGCCCTGGTCCGGGAAGATCCCACATGCTGTGGAGCAACTAAGGCCGTGCGCCACAACTACTGAGCCTCTGCTCCGGAGCCCGCAAGCCACAACTACTGAGCCCGTGTGCCACAACTACTGAAGCCTGCGCACCTAGAGCCCGTGCTCCACAAGAGAAGCCACCGCAATGAGGAGCCCGTGCACTGCAACTAAGAGTAGCCCCCGCTCACCACAACTAGAGAAAGCCTGCGCACAGCAACAAAGGGCCAATGCAACCAAAAATAATAAATTAATTAAAAACCATATTTTAAAAAGTGACTAAAATTAGACTACTGAAAATATTTTAATTAATGTTAATCTTTATGGTCTTCTAAGATTTTGAAGCAGAAACATCAGCTTAGCTCCCTGTTTACTAACAAATAGGAGACTAGGACAAAGTATATGCTTCTACTTAGTAGTGTAATAGATAAGACTAATTAGTAGTGTACTCGTAAAAACCAAGCCAGAATCAAGAGCCTTGTCTTTTGGTTAATATTCTGGTTTACTGAGCTCTAAGCTAAAATGCCGTACTTTTCATAAACTTGTTGAAAACTCACTGGACCTATTGGATCATTTTCCTGCCTTGGTTATTGTACAAGGGACGTTTAATTTTGCTCTTATAAATGGTGGTCTTTTTGTTCCTTTAAATCATCATTCTTGCCATGAACACTGCAGACAGAGATAACATTTAAATAGATACCAATCAGGAGCACTCTCTGAAGATTTCCTTATTTTTCTTTTGTTTCAAATAAACCACTGTAGTCAGGATGTCTTTAAATGCATCAAAGACCAGGTTAGTGAAAGATGCAGAACACATGCAATCAAAAGGACCTGCTTTTAAATTGTTTTGGAAACTCAGCTCATGAAGTAGTACAGCTTTGTGATGTTAATACTGTCTATAGTTTAAAACTCAGATTTTTATTAATATCCTTCTATGTGTATGTGAGGGGACGAGAAGAAGAGACCCTTCCTAGTCATTTTAGAGAGGCAGATGGTAATACTTTATAGGAAGGGGGAAAAAAAAGGGAACATATGTATCAGCATCAAGAAAAATGCTAAAGGGGGGAGTTCCCTGGTGGTCCAGTAGTTAGGACTCCGTCCGCACTTTCACTGCTGAGGGTGCGGGTTTCATCCCTGGCCAGGGAACTAAGATCCCGGAAGCCGTGCGGTGTGGCCAAAAAGAAGAGTAGTTTCTAATGCCAAAGGTAAAAGTAACATTTTTTTTTTTTTTTTGCGGTACGTGGGCCTCTTACTGTTGTGGCCTCTCCCGTTGCAGAGCACAGGCTCCGGACACGTGCAGGCCCAGCGGCCATGGCTCATGGGCCCAGCCGCTCTGCGGCATGTGGGATCTTCCCGGACCGGGGCACAATCCCGTGTCCCCTGCATCGGCAGGCGGACTCTCAACCACTGCGCCACCAGGGAAGCCCAAAAAGTAACATTTTATTGATGAATTCAGGTTTTAAAAACACAATGAATAAAAGAATGAATTTTCACCTTCCCACATTCCAAATGATATTGGAAGTGTTTTTAGGAATATATGTCATATAAGATGATTAAAACGTAAATTAAGGAAAATCTTGGGGAAAGGAAAATGAAGCTTCAGTTGAAGTCTGTTACAAAATTTAGTCCTTAAATTGTTTTGATGCAAAAAGCAGGCCATAAAATTAGCTTTAAGCTTCCTAGCAGCCAAAGCAAAAATGGAAATAAGCATCATCAATAAGATTCACAGTGTCTTTAAGATTAAAACAAATCAGTTGCTTAGGAGAATCATAAATTTTCTTGCTACTGATATATGAAGAAATTTCTCCTCAGGGTCTTTATAACAGAAATATTATGTCATACAGAGTCCTCAACGTAACATAATAAATATGGCTATGCTTATGACTAAAGCTCAGCATCCAGATGAGTATGTGGCAAAGAGCAGGCACTAATATTTGTTGACTGAATGACTGTAAACATAATGCTGAAGCACCATTCAGTCAGCAGTTATATAAGGAGCCAAAACTTGGGTCCAGGAATCTGGTGCTCTGGTCATCTGGCTTGATCCAAGCATAACACTTACAGTATCTAGAGTAACAGACCATTAATCTCTCAAGCAATGAATACTGCCTCTTCCAAAAGAAATATAAAAACGGTCTAACAGTGATTTTGAAAATGTCCTTGGAGTAGACAGGAGGCAGTACTGAGTCATGACTAAGAGCAAGCTTATACTCTTTTGATCAAGAGGACTACTTTTAGAGAGAAGGCAAGATTGACAGGAACTTGGCCTTGCTTTACCACTTAGCAGCTGAGAGGCAGAATAACATCTCTATTACACACGACTAAAAGGACAGAGCAAGGGGAAAAAAAAAACAACACGTGGACTAATAAGCCTGATGAGTGGAAAAATCAACACAGTAATAAACTGAACTCCTCATGGAGTGAAAACTACCTGGAAGAAGAGGGTAACCTAATGCATAAATGCTTAATACAGAATCCACAGGAACAAGTGAGTAATTTATTATTACTCTGCTTACAAAGTTTATTCTCACACCTGCATTTGAGAGATGGCTTAGAAATTCCAGATACCAAGCTCTTATGACCAGGGACATATTTCTTTCCATCGTCATTAAGCCTCTGAGCATGTGGGACCAGAAAAAAGGCATTTTACCCAGTTACCTGCAGACTTGTTTCATCATCCTGGGTTGTTAAATATGTTACAGCCAAGCAGGTCTTTCTTGGAGTGGTTATTTGAACTTACCTGGGCACGTATTTTAAAAGGTTACCCAAAAGAAGTTTTGAAAATTAGAAAAAAAAAAAAAGTAAACCATACACAAGACTAGACAGATCTCAGCTGACTTCGGCACTTACCTCTGGGGATGTGGATAATGTCATTTTCACTAGGTGTGGGCCACAGGGGAACCTCCAGGTCAGTCTCTCCACGATGATTTGTCTTCTCAATGGGTATATTAGTTGGTTCTGGGACATACATTTCTAAAAGAAGGGGACATTTTTCATAAGAGATGACGGAGGGGCTCCTTATTGTTGACTTGTCTCCTCAATCCAAATGGACGGTGCATGCAATACAACACAACATGTCCTGGGACATGAAAGATCCAGTTTCCACCTTGACATCATTAATGCTACAGTTACTAGCTTTGTAGGGATGGGAAACATGTCCTATAACGATTTAAAAAGACGGGAGAAGATTACTCCTCCACCTGGGTCAGAAGCTCTGCTTTTTCATGACAAACACTGTTGGCTCTACAGATTCGTGCAAGCTGATGGTCACTGGCTGAAATGAAAGGATTTCTTTTACTTTCCATCTAATAAATTATACTTTAATAACTTGCTCTTTAATAAATGAGTGTTGAATCATTTATATGAAATATGTCACAGGAAGTGAAAAAGTTAAAGCATCTTCCATTCTTTATTCATTTCCCCTCCACTCCCTTCCCCGCAATGGGAATGGATGTTGGCAGACCTCATGAGGTGCTGCCCGATTTAAGTCTTAAACGTCTACTGTGTTATTCCTGGAACCATGTAGACTGGAAACTGATCTTGAGTAAACATATTAATATTATCTAACTCGATCATACAGACACTTTGGTTAACAAGATACTACAACATGAAACAAAACCGAGAAGAATGATATTCATTAATCTCCAATATCAGGATTTTTCTTTTTTTTGAAGCCAAGTTCTAAAGGGACCAGTGAGAAAATCCAAAGCTTTCCGTGGTTCCTACATAAATATTTGTATATCCCTACTTCATCTGGCTAACAATAATTAGCCAACTTTTAAAAGAAATAATTCTTAAGAACCTCTGTTTTCAAAATATAACAATAGAAGTCAGCCTCAATCATGTACTTCTTGGCCAGGGCCTGCCATATTATTAACTGATTTTTATAATAGGGTTACCCAACATTGGTAATACGAAATACTCACTAATATTCAGCCTAATTTAGTCCAAAATAAAATACATGAAATACGTTATATAAGTTAAAAGAAAATCCTCTGCTCACAGTGATCACATTCTATCCCAAAGTTACCAGTCTTTCAAGAAGTGAACTTTAAAAAGGATAAATCTGAGAAGGGAAGAGTGATAGAGAATAGAGTCCGTGCTAATCTTCCACTGTGAGCTAACCGAGCATCTGCCAGGGAAATAAATGCTAAGACGTTAAGAAATTGCCCAAGATTATGCACCCAGGAACCAGCAGAGCTGGGCTTCCAATCCAGTTCTGTGATTCCAAAGCCCAGGTCTTCCTATTGCCCCCAAGAATAAAGTCACTTTGGCTTTTGCTTTTCTTACTTAAATTCTAAGACCTCAAACATGGCAAGAAGTAGACACTCTTAGAGTTTTGAAAGATTCAACAGGTCTCTAAAAACTCTAGAATTAAAAAGAGAAGTTATTGAAAACATTTTCATCCACAGAAGCAGGGGTCTGAGTATAAACTAGTGATTCCAAACTTTTCTATCATCTGAATCACCTGAGGAGCTTATAAAATATGCTGACGCTCACAGGTCCTAATTCAATAAGTCTGGGCTGGGTGGGTCTGGGGTGTGGGGGGGTGTGTGTGTGTGTAGGGATGGTGTTCAGCTCGTCCACTGAGACATCTCGATATGTGATACGAATTTCCTGGAGGAATTCGGGAAGAAGGCCCCCTTGACATTTACATGACATCTTTCAGTGCCGTGGCACCCTGAGCCCCTGCCCTGTCTGGTCCAGTGCACAGCCTGGAGCTTTCCTATCCCAACAGGGGCTGACCTGCCACTGCCTTCTGAGGCCTCGGGAGAAAAGGCTAATGAGATCCATGCCAAAAACCTGTGAATGTCAGCAGCTAAGTAGCAAAGACCTCTGCGGAGACTCCCAGGGCTGGGGTCAATTCAGTTCAGCTCAGGGTCTTTCCTGAGTGACAGCAGCAGGCAAGCAGCGTTGAAATTCTTGTGCCTCATACCTGCCTACAGGTAGATTTCAGTGAAACCCTACAAACAACACAGACTTGACAGTGTGAGTTCTCTTCCCACAGGTGCTTAGAAAGGCCCTCCTTGGCAACAGAGGGGAAAGTTGGAAGGATCTACCTAGGATGCAGGAGGATGTCTTACTTAGTGATTGCTAATCACCGTTGTTCAGCAAATATTTTCCAAGTATTTCCTATGTGGCAGGCACTGGCCTAAGCTGGGGGGATACAGTTGTGAGCAAGACCAGTCCTGCCCTCACGGGCCCCTCATGATGAGTTACTTCTCACCGTCTGGCAGCTCATGGCCTGTCCTCTGGACCAGTTTGCTCCACTAAACTCAGTTCCGCTCTGATTAAAATCTACCCACGCCTCCTTCTTTATCATAAAATACTCAAAGCTCCAGTTCAGAGCCCTCAAGTCTAAGGGGAGAGGGTCATTTCCCTTTGATGTGAACTTAAGAGGGAAGCCACCTCTGAGCAGCTTTGTCAAAAAGGATAAAACTTTCAGCAAAAAAACTGCTTGAAGAAACAAAAAAGAATTGTGGGTGCTGCTCTGTTTCCATGCCTAGGCCCAGGCCTGCCATGGCCAAAGACTGCATTCAATCCCAACTCTAAAACAGAACCCTTCCGGCATTTACTACAAGAGTCCTTTATAAAGCTGCTGGCATTGTGGATGACAGGGCCAGGGGAGTGACACAAATCTTTACCTGGCCAGGTGGCATAGATCACGGGCACATGGTCAGAATTAAAGAATTACAGCTGGGGTCAGATTTGACCTGAACTTCAGAGGAACCTAAGACAACCTACTGGGGATGTACTTTACAGTCAGAGGCACCTGGCCCATTGTAAGAGCCACCCTCCTTAAAATGTCCTTTTCTGGATATGGGGCAGGGTGCTTGGGGCTTACAAGGGGAGGACACCATTTTCTGGGAGATGGAACCGTAAGTCACCTTAGGACTGGGGACTCCTGGGTCTTCTGCTAACTAGCTGCATGGCTTTGGATAATTCACTTAGCTTTTCTCACCCTGTTTTCTATCAAATGGGACAAGTACTAACCAGCAAATCAGTTCACAGGTCTGGTACTCGTATCCAAAGACGGCAGAGGGGGAAAGTGCTTTGTAAGGGTGAGGCTGTTCAGAACGTTAGCTGATGTGCGTAGGGGACAAAGCCAAGTAGCTTGAGCTTTCCAGGTGAGAATCGGCAACGTGAAACTTCAGAGGGCCCAGGAGAAAAATGGGACAGGAATCCAGGCTTCCTGGCGGACCACACTTAATCAAATGTAAGGTGGCAGAGCTCACCTGACTGCAAAATTTGCTGAGATAAGATGGAGAAATGATTCATGAATAATACATCAGAAGCAGAAGGGGGACTTAACAGAAATTCAATTCCAATCCAACAGTAAATGCTGACTGAGAAGTCACTGGAGAAATCTCTAGTTATGAGCAGGACGTTAGTGAAACCTGCACTCTTTCCTCTATTAAACTCGCAACCGAGGAGAGTGGCTCTTTCCCTCTATTCCTGCCGCCATCACCTGAATTTGGGTCCTAATCATCACACATCTGGGACGTCTACAGTGCAAGTCACAGCTGTCCTGGCTTCTGGTCTCTCCCTGCTTCAGTCCTCCTACAGATCACTGTGTGGCTCCCCAAAGCACCTCCACGATCTTGTGTTTCATCTGCTCAAAAATGAGCCACGGGGCTTCCCTGGTGGCGCAGTGGTTGAGAGTCCACCTGCTGATGCAGGGGACATGGGTTCGTGCCCCGGTCCGGGAAGATCCCACATGCTGCGGAGCGGCTGCGCCCGTAAGCCATGGCCGCTGAGCCTGCACGTCCAGAGCCTGTGCTCCACAACTGGAGAGGCCACAACAGTGAGAGGCCCGCATACCAAAAAAAGAAAAAAAAAAAAAAAAAAAGAGCCACGAAGGACAAAGGACAAAATCTACCTCTCCAATTGACAATTAAGGCCCTAAAAATCTGGACCAAAGTCATCTTCTCTGTCTTTATTTCCCGCTCCCAGAACTCCCTATTCCAGGGGCATTTGGCCTTGACCTTTCTGTCTCAGGGTCTTTGGTCAGATTACCCTTTCACTCCAATTAAGAGAACCCACCTGTCTTTCAAGGTCTAGCTCAATCCTTCAGTGAAAGCCTCCAAGACCCGCCTCTACTCTACAGGAAAATCCTGTCTGTGAACTTAGCACTCGTGGTCTGTAGCTGGGCTGTGTAATGGTTGTCTCCAATTCACCCCCTCCCCTTCTGTCTAGAAACCACTCTAAGTAGATTTTGCTGCCACCACTGTATGGAAATGGCTCTCGTCACGACGACCAGGAAAACGCTAAATGCACAGCAGTCAGTCCCTGCTTCTCACCTGATGTGACCCAACAGCACTCCTCCTACCCTCTCTCCACGTGGCTCCCAGGTCATAGCTCTCTCCGTTTCTTCCCGTGTGGCAGGGGCTCATTCTCTGTCTCCTCTGCCAGTCCCTCCCCACCTGCCCAGATCCCAAAGTTGGAGGGTTCCTGGGCTCAGTCCCAGGCTCCCTTTTCCTCTCTATATCCACTCACTCCTTGAGTGACCTCGTCCGGTCTCAAGGCTTAAAAACCACCTGTGGCTGACAATGTTCAAGTTTATAGACCCGTCTCCCATTTCTCTCCTGAACTCCAGACCAGACAGATTCACTGTCTATTCATTATCTCCACTTAGATGTCCAATGGAGATTTCAAACTAAAAACTCCCCGAACCAAACTGATTTTACACCAGAGCTGCAACTACATATTTTAGTCAAAAACATTATAGTCGTCCTTGGCATCTCTCTTCCTCTCACTCCTCACATCATGTTCAAATGCTATAGATTCTACCCTTTCACTAGAATCAGAACCCAACCATTTCTCCTACCTCCACAGCTACTGCCCCGGTACAGGCCACACTCATCTCTCACCTGCACCACTGGCCTCTCTGCTTCCACTCCTGCAAGTCACGTCCCATCACTCCTCTGCTCACAACCCTCCAGAGTTTCTATCTTGCCCAATAAAATTCTAAAATCGCTCATGAGATCTCGTGTTTTGGCACACAGCTAGTTCTCTGCTTTCCTCTAGTTACCCTCCCTGCTCATGGGGTCACATCCACACAACCTCCCTGCTTCTCTTTAAACGTTCATGGCATGTTCCCACCCCCTGGGCTTTTGTCCTGCCTGTACCACAGAGATTCTGCCTCTACCCCATGATTCCTGCCACTCTTCTGGGTCCCCTTATAAATGTCATCTGATCAGTGAGGCATTCTCGGATTATCAGAACATCCTGTCTCCTGTTCTGCCTAGCCCCTCCTCCCCCACCCCGGCCTCGCTATGTGTTTTCTCTGTGACTCTTATCCTCATCTTGTGCGCTATTTACCGTTTACTTATGTGCTGCCAGTCTCTCCCTATGAAACCATCAGCTGTGTGGACGGGGACTTGTTGGATTCACCCTTGTCTCCCCAGGGCCTCGAGCAGTGCTTGCATAGGGTAGGCACGAAATGAATCTTGGTTGAATAAATAAGATCAAGTTTCACCATTTGAACTGCTCAAAGCGTATTACTAGGAAAACTGGTATGAAACTTGTGAAACAGGTGAAATGTAATAGATAAAGCAACTCCAATGAGAAATACATGTTTTTCCTCATTCTTCTCGTGCAAAACACTTAAGGATTTTGTTTTTTCCCTATGTGGACAACGAGGGATACGACATCACAGAAGTGAACTTGTGACTCTCAATTTACACCTTAAACAAGGCCAAGGAGACTAAACTATGAAAAGCACCCAATAAGAGATCTGAAAAGGACTCAGCCTCCTGACCTGGCAGAATATCCCATCCTTTTTAGGGGATAAATGGACATTTTTAGAAGTGCCCATTAGGGCTAGTTTGCACAAGAGCTAAACAAAAGGCAAATGTATGCAGAGCTCAGTGAAACTCTTCGGGTTTAACTGGCTATCCCGTCTTACAAGTGCACGGTGTAGATGCCCTTCTAAGTTGCCCTGACTCCTAGCCCACTGTGCTGCACGGAGCAAGCCTCTAATACAATGCCGCAAGAAAACACAGAATCGAGGTGAACGTGGAGGGGCTCCTAGAGTGAGCCCTCCCTTTGGTCTGTGTGGTCTGGAGTGCCTGTGAAGTCTGTGTGTTCAGGGCTTTAGATCTGGAACACTGCCCAGAGGCTGTCCTGCTGAGGGCTCAGGTCCTGCATTGCTGGCAACGAGGGGCAGAAAACAAAGGAGCTGTTTTGGCAGGAGACACAGACATGGAAACCAGGAGAAGGCCTGGGGGAGGATCTGGGCAGCTGTGGGGGACTTCGGTTTGAAATTGGGAGGCGGATTACTAAGTTGACATGAAGGGTGGAATGTGGGGACAGACGTAGGCATGTGATTCTGCAACAGCCAGCTGGGGGCGTGCTCCGTGGTTCCGGTCTAGGTGGGAAGAGATGGAAAGTTCACAGGAGGGCTTGGGAGAAGGCTGCATGGGGTGGCCTGGGTACTACTGGAACTGATGAACTGAAGAAAGATTGGACCAGCATCGTATTGTTTAAATGCAGCTCTTCCATTCTGGTTCTGATAGATATTCACCTTAGAACATCATTCCCTACTGTGTCCGATGATGGACCTTTTCCGCTAGGCTCGTCCAACACTGCACTAAAACTGTGCTACTCGGATACGGCAGGTGTCATTCACAGGTCTGTTACACCCACAAGGCCTGCCACTTAACGTTTAGAGAATGCAAGTCAGAAGAGAGCAATACTGGCATGGAACCAAAATCAGGCACTCACCTAGATGGTCACAGGGTCTCAAGTTACCCGCCAGGTCTCTGTTTGGGCCACAGGAGCTAAGGGATGGGTGGGGGAGGTTCTGAGTCTGTTCTAGCTTCCTTTTGAATCAACATCCCAGTTTGAAAAGTGGCAGGGCAGCGGCTTAGATACCTGGGCACATTGGGCAGCAGCTCCCTTCCACGTTGATGGGCTCGACGCAGGGCAACGGGGGGCAGCTGACGGTCGAGCAGAGGGTCTGGCCCTGCAGGCAGTAGCAGTGTGTGCAGCTGTCAATGTCCCAGCGCTCCTCATCAGCGTAGGCCTTCCCGCTGAAGTGGCATACCACCTTCTTTGGGATTGTGTCCTCTAGTGAAAAGAACGGCACATGGTGGAGTCGCTCCATGTGACAAACACAATTTCTCATCATACTGGAGACATGAAGGGGAAAAGCTCTACACAATCGCAACATGCTCTAGGATTCCCAGAATTGGGTAAAACTTCCACCTCCCCAGTCCCTACTGTTGTTTTCCTCTGCTCAGCGGAAGCCTCTGAACTCTCATCTTGTGGCCTGAACCTGATCAAGGGCCACTGAGGCTGACAGTAACTGTAACAACCAGCTGGGAACAATACCCGTTGGCCAAGAGTCATTAGACTGTCATTGCAAAATATACAAACTTAATCATCTCATGGCTGTTGAACATACCACACGAAGAAACTAAAACTGAAATACAAATAGGTAGGGAGACAGGATCAGAGGTTCTGTTCCATGGAAAGAGAGAAAAAGTCCAGCTGAGTACACTTATAGAAACAACTGAAGAAATTTCCATCTCCAGTTAATCTCTGTGTAAATGATGCAGGGGAATGATAAGGAATGACAATGGTCTGTCGCAGGGAACTGGCAGGCCTCCTGTGCTCTCCCAGAAAGGAATCAGCATTGAGATAACCATTTCCTTCATTTTTCAGGGATGCTGGATGGACCTCCCTCTCAGTAACGAGGACATTCCTACTTCAAAAACAACCTCACTTCATTTCAATCCATTTTTTTTCCCCCAGCAAACTATGCTTTTTGAGAACTATATATATATATTTTTTTATTTTTTATTTTTTTTGCGGTGCACGGGCCTCTCACTGTTGTGGCCTCTCCCGTTGCGTAGCACAGGCTCCGGACGCGCAGGCTCAGCGGCCATGGCTCACGGGCCCAGCCGCTCCGCGGCATGTGGGATCTTCCCGGACCGGGGCACGAACCCGTGTCCCCTGCATCGGCAGGCGGACTCTCAACCACTGCACTACCAGGAAAGCCCGAGAACAATATATTTTTAAGAGCTATTTTTTATGTATAAGAATTTACAGCTTAACACATTCTGCTTATCTTTTTTCTCCGTTCTCTCCTACCATCCTCACATCTGCCCTCCCCCAACCTTTTCCTTGAAAGTTCCTTTCTCTTTGATTCAACACCTTCTCCTGGTTTCTCTGAACTTACTAGTGGTCACATTCCCTCTACAGCTCAGAGTGAGGCCCAATGCCCAGCAAAGCAGCGATGGGGCCAATCAATGGAGAAACACAGGATGGGGGTGGGGCAGCCCCTCCCCGTCACTGGCCAGGCCAATGACTGGATGACTCCTACAAAGCTGGGGAAATTTTATGCTCAGATTCTATGGGCAGCTCCATTCACCACTGGTCACCGGTCACTAGTAAATGAAAAACTATAAAGGCATCTGGAAGGAAAGTTCCTTAGGAAAGAAGTGGTGTCTTCTCCCTGGAAGGCACCTTGGAAGCTCTGAGAGGGGCAGTATTCACTGCCCAGGCACAAAGGACAGAACCCACAATGCCTGAGGGGCAATGAGGAACATCTGTATGCAGGGCGTCAGGACCCCAGCCTCTGTAGCCAAGCGCTCCCGGGCAGCTGGAACCACTCTGTAAAGACCCAGCATGAAGCTTCCTGCTGAGCTTTTCCAGAGGACGGTCACAGGCAGAAATATCTGTCTTTGGAATCCACATTCTCTTCTTACCAATTACTCAAGCATATGCCCCTGACTAAATGGCACTAATAATGTCCTATGACTACAGGATTTTGTGTTTCCAAAGGTATGTCTTGGTCCATTGTGGAGTGTTATAAGTAAGTATGGAAAGGACTCTATGTCTAGTGTTAAAATGCGTAATCTCTGTTTCCCAGTGCATTTTCATTATTTCTCTCATTACTGTCGCTTGATGTTCAGCAAGGGATATTAAGCAATCACAGAAAGTTCTAGGTGTAAGCAGAAATTCTTTTTCAGTATCTATTTAACAATGTACTTCACTGTATTTGTGAGTGTTCCACAGAAAGGGTTCTGGTGCACTGAATGTTAACCTTAAAAACTCACTTGGAGGCTTTCACACCAAACTCATGGTAGAAGTTTTTGCTAATCTGAAATCCTTAGAGGAGGTGACTTCATTAAGATAACCCAAAATGTACATGTCAAATGGATGAGTAGAATCATTTAATGAACTTAATTCAAGTAATATACTGACCTTGAGCCAACATGTCATTGAGGACATTAGATTTGCCATCAAATCTAGAGTCTATTATGCAGAGAATTCTTTATGAAAGGAAGCATTTCTTCATAAGGCAATACTACTGATTATATTTCACATAAACCTTGTAACAGCTCACACGATGGACCAATGTCACGGCATAAACTTTGAGTAACGTATTACTGTGCAAGGACCTGGGAGAAGAGAAGGTTACACTCCCTACCCTATCTTGTCCATCACCTTCTCCTGTGCTTTTCCTCCCACAGGCATTTTGCCAGTTCTCTTCTTAGAGAAGAGGAGGAAGGGAATGAGAAAGAGGCACAGAAAGGATGAGGGGGCTTCCCTGGTGGTGCAGTGGCTAAGAATCCACCTGCAAATGCAGGGGACACGGGTTCGAGCCCTGGTCCGGGAAGATCCCATATGCAACTAAGCCTGTGCGCCACAACTACTGAGCCTGTGCTCTAGAGCCCATGAGCCACAACTGCTGAGCCCGTGTGCTGCAACTACTGAAGCCCGCGTGCCTAGAGCCTGTGCTCCACAACAAAGAGAAGCCACTGCAATAAGAAGCCCACACACCGCAAAGAAGAGTAGCCCCCTCTCACTGCAACTAGAGAAAGCCTGCGTGCAGCAACGAATACCCAACACAGCCAAAAATAAATAAATTTATTTAAAGAAAGGAAATAAAAATTTCCTTTGCCAGGAAAGAGGGTATATTTGTCAAATTTCCCCCAAACCACAAAAATAAAATAAAGAAAAAAAAAAAAAAAAGATGAGGACTTCGTAATAAAAGAAATTCAAGTCAAGGCCAAGCACTGGTCTGTATTTTCTTAAGATCTAGGCAAAAACACTTGTTACATCTTAAGATATTAGATCAATGCTAATATTTGTGAAGTTAAAACTATCTATAAAATTAAGATATTAAAAATAGTAATTATGTGTTAAACATTATAAAGACATTCATTCACCTATTCTACAAACTTTTATCATCAATGGGAAAAAAGGCAAGACCAGGACCCCGACCCAGAGGACTGAGCAGAAGTGGTGGAGACAGGCTGGCGACCAGGACGCCTCACCAGGTACCACGCAGCAGCCACAGTGCTGTGAGGTCAACGCGGAGCTGGGCAACACAACGTGGAGGGTGAAGCAACTGTCTGCTGGGGGAACTGGGAGAGGCTTCACCCAGGATCTGATGCTTTAGTTTTACTTCGAGGGATGAATAGAAGATAAAGCAGCTGGAAGGAAGGACACTCCAAGTAGACGGTGTTATATCCAACAGTTTGCCATGTTGGAATGACAGTAAGAGGTGTGAGGGCCACATGCAGGATGGCTGGAGATGAAGTTGGGATCAGATTGTAAAGGGCCTTGAAGAACAATGACAGATTTAGAGCCTTCCTGCAGTGGAGGGGACGGGCCTAATCAGCTTTGTCTTCAAGAAGAGAACTCTGGAATATGACAATGTGGAAGACTAAACAGGGTTAGGAAGATGGGGACGCTGTTCACCGGGATGTGTTACAGGGCTGGATTAACGCAGAGGTGATGGAGGTGGAAAGGCAAGGCTAGGTTTGAGAGCTATTACTGAGAAACAGCGGTCAGGATATGGACAGTGAGGGGGCGGAGGTGTGAAGGACAACCCTGTTTCTTGCAATGGGAGGTGATGCAGAGCTAATTCCAATATATGAGTCACTTTCCTGCTTTAACAAAGAAACAGCTGGTGAGCTTGTCAAGGACCTGGTCAAGCCTTATCAAACCAGATATTCCAGTGGGTCAATCAGAGCTGCAGCAGTTGACCTTCAAACTCTTAGCCTTTCTGTGTGAACATGACCATGAAGCTGCCTCTAGGATAGAACTAATTTGGGGCTCAACAAGGTAAAAGGGAACACGTTTTAGTCACCAGTGGTGAGAATGTGGGGTAACAGGCAAAACTGGCAGTATCCCTCATGTATCCTTAAAAACATTATACTTCTTTCATCCAATAATTCTATTTCTAGTCAGCTATCCCAAGGAAATAATCAGAAAAGGCCTAAAATAAGTTGTTTATGTAGATGTTCATCACAATATTATTTACAATAGCAAGAAATTGGGGAAAAAAAACTGTCCAACAATATGGGATATTTTAATGACTCGATACAATCGTAGGAGAGAATATTGTGCAGCTGTTAAAATGCATCATGTATAGTGTAAGTTCAACCACGTAAAGAGGAAAATTTAAAACTGTCTGGAAAGAAACGAAACTGTTAACAGTAACTGTTAGAATCAAGGGTGAATTTTTCTCTTTAACTTTTCTTTTGCAATGAATATGAGTTACTCTTGATAAGGCAACAATATTAAATGATTTCAAACAGGTATGTGCATGCATTCTCAACCTCCCCTCCCACCCCACCCCCCACACACAACGAAAAGAAAAGCTTAGTCTGAAATGAACCTGGTTCTAAAGAACCTGGTCATGTGGTGTGGTGCTTTCTGAACGCTACTGACCCACTCTGAATAATTGCAATGGTCTGCAAGAAAATTAAAACCACAGAAGACATGCCAGAGAGCAAATGCTGAGCTACAGCATAATGAAGTGTCTATGCAACTACTCATCCAGTAACTGTATGAGATCACTGTCCCAAAGAGTATTTATAAAACGATAAAAGAGGGATAGTAACTACTCTGGATGTCTAGCAGGCAGTAGGTTGAACCAAGAACTTCGATGACATATTAGATGAAATTGAAGTTTCTCATTTGATTTTGTTACAAAAATAAGTCTTTTTCTGAATTCAATGAAGATTAAGAGTTCAATCGACTGCAGCAATATGACAAAGAAACGGTGAAACCCATTCAACGGGAGCCTCACAGAGATGCTGCAAGAGACTCTGCACACAGCAGTGGAGCTGGAGTCTGATCGGTGGGGCCCCAGGAGATTCAGGGGCCATAACAAAGCTTTTCCCCTCCAGGGAGGGGCTGACCACCATGGACCCAACTTCCAGGTGCTTCTACCAAGTTAGCTCTATTCCATTCAAGCTCTCCTCATCAGATTACCATGGAAACATCTCACCTTCAACTTCACTTCATTTTCAACGGAATTAACTCTGACTTGAGATCAGGAAGCTATCTTTTCAGGTTTAAACAACTGGGGGTGGGGGAGGGGTGGGTAGAGCACAGAGGCAGATGCCAATCAATCGCTGGTTGAAAGCAGGGACCGAAAGAATGAGTCTCTTGCTGGAGGTGGCAGACAGTGCAAAAGGGACCAGTGGCCCCAAAAAGACCTTGTAAAGGGACCTGGTTATAGGAATGAGGTATCTCAAGGAGATGGCTCCTTGAGAGCCATCTCGTGTGCAGAGCTCAGCTGGACCACAGCAAGATCTAAGATCTGCATGTTCAGCACTCTCACAGCTGATCTCCTTACAGACTGGAGGTCAGAGGACGCAGGTGGTAGAGGCAAGAGGGATGGTTCTGAAAGAAGGATCTAGGGCCAAGCACTGAAGAAGAGAACTAGCATCTGCTGGGCATCCATGGTACCCAGGCGCTGTGCTCAAGAGCATCACATGGTTCAGCCTCATGGCAACTCTCTGAGGTAGGGCTGTCCGTCCTACTCTTGGGGAAACTCAGGTTCAGCGAGGGGAAGGAACCTGATGTAACCAAGCCGGCAGGCGGTGGAGCCGGCATCTCCTCCTGGCTCCATCTGACTGCAAAGCCCACATTCGTGGCCTTGAGCTCTACCTAACAGCTCCCTTTCTTACCCTCCCAGGAATACACAGAGCCCTCTTCATGTGGCCTCAACTGTGCCTGGGCCTCTCTGGAACAGCGGACAACTGTCTGGCTATCCAGCTTTTTCAGGTGGAGGCCAAGCTGGGTCCAGTGTGTGACCAGGGTTGAGCCACGGTTAGCACTGGACGTTTTACGTCAGGGCTAGCTGGATTGAGGAAGTGGACTTCAATCCATGACAAGCCCCATTTCAGAGTCGGCAACAGTTTTCGTGATACCTCCACATCTGATCAGTCTGAGTCGCAATATCAATATATTTCGTAACAGTAAAGTTTGTTTCTTCAAACATGCTTTAAAACAAAGCCACAGGGCTTCCCTGGTGGTGCAGTGGTGGAGAGTCCGCCTGCCGATGCAGGGGACACGGGTTCGGGCCCTGGTCTGGGAGGATCCCACATGCCGCGGAGCAAATAAGCCCGTGCGCCACAACTACTGAGCTTGTGCTCTAGAGCCCGTGAGCCACAACTACTGAGCCTGCGTGCCGCAACTACTGAAGCCCGCGCGCCTAGGGCCCGTGCTCCACAATGAGAGAGCCCACCGCAATGAGAGGCCTGCGCACTGCAACAAAGAGTAGCCCCTGCTCACCGCAACTAGAGAAAGCCCGCCCGCAGCAATGCAGACCCAACACAGCCAAAAATAAATAAATAAAATAAATAAATTAAAAAAAAAAACAAAGCCACATTTAAGACATGGGTTGGTCACCACTCTGTGGAATTTTCATGTGAAATAAATGAGGACTCCTTTTTGTAAAAGCCTTGACTAACTTTTTCTGAGGTGGCTGCTATGTGGCCCAGATTAGACTAGATTAGATTTTATTACTTAGATTCTAGTTAATGAGGCTTTATAGAAACATCTTTTCTTTTGACCAAATTTTATCTGAAAAGCCAGTGATATAAACAGAGGCCTGAAAGTATGTTGTGAATTTCAGTTGACTGATGGATCCCGGTGCCCCTATTTCTTTTTTTTTAATTGAAGTATAATTGATTTACAATGTTGTGTCAATCTCTGCTGTACAGCAAAGCGACTCAGTTATACACATATATACATCCTTTTTTTAAAAAAATTTATTTTATTTATTTATTTTTGGCTGTGTTGGGCCTTCGCTGCGGTGCACGGGCTTACTGCAGTGGCTTCTCGTTGCGGAGCATGGGCTCTAGGCGCGTGGGCTGCAGTAGTTGTGGCACGCAGGCTCAGTAGTTGTGGCTCGTGGGCTCTAGAGCACAGGCTCAGTAGTTGTGGCACATGGGCTTAGTTGCTCCGCGGCATGTGGGATCTTCCCGGACTAGGGCTCGAACCCATGTCCGCTGCATTAGCAGGCGGATTCTTAACCACTGCGCCACCAGGGAAACCCTATACATCCTTTTTTAATATTCTTTTCTGCTATGGTGTATCACAGGATACTGAATATTCCCTGTGCTATACATTAGGACCTTGTTGTTTATCCATTCTAAATATGATAGTTTGCATCTACCAACCCCAAACTCCCAGTCCATCCCTCTCCCTCCCCCCTGCCCCCCTTGGCAACCACAAGTCTGATCTCTATGTCTGTGAGCCTGTTTCTGTTTTGTAGATAGGTTCATTTGTGCCATATTTTAGATTCCACATATAAGTGAGATCATATGGTATTTATGTTTCTCTGTCTGACTTCACTTAGTATGATAATCTCTAGTTGCATCCATGTTGCTGCAAATGCCGGTGCCCCTATTTCTTACATGCTTATTTCTTTTCCTGGATGGACCACTTCCTCCCATTTGGGTGAATCTGAGAAAGCTCTGTCAGAAAATTTTAGAAATGACTTGGTTTACAGGGAGACATGGTGGCTAATCTACCCAATTTGCGGTTCTAAATAATAAACTAATGAAGTCATTGTAGTTTTGGGGGGAAAACAGCATAGTCTAATTGGAAGTCCATATAAAAGCATTTTAAGCTTTAAGGCTGAAGAGGGATGCATAAATAGAGATGTGGGAACTGTCCAACTAAAAGTAACCTAAACAGTTTATATTTGGCTATCGAGTGCGCTGTCCATTTCATTCTGACTGTGGTATTCATCACTCCAACCGGTTGCTTATGCTGACAGTGACATTAGGTTTATTCTTCAATACCTAATGATAATCATAACTTCCACTTACTGACTGCCTACTATGTACTGGGCATGGTGCTAACCAAGCATTTTTTTTTTTCTTTTTTTGGCTGTGCCACATGGCTTATGGGATCCTAGTTCCCCGACCAGGGATTGAATTCGGACCCTCGGCAGTGAGAGCAGAGTCTTAACCACTGGACCACCCTACCCAAGCATTTTTCACAAGTCAATTCCACATGCTCTTCATAGGCCAGTGGAACAGGGTGTTATTTGAATTCCACAGAAAACCAAGGCACAGGGAGAATAAGTAACTTGCCCAAAACGCATGGCTAGGAAGTGGCAGGGCCAGGATGGAAACCACACACACCTCCACAGTCCCCGCACACTGTCTGCCTGCCTCGTCCCCAGTGGGATAACCTCAGAGAGCTCCATGTTCCTGGGCAAGGATCTGGGCCGCACAAACAAAAGTGGTTACGACTCACTGACTCTGGAGAATATGGGCGCTTAGACTTCCTACCCCTTACATTTGTTGGGGCTCAAGGTCTTTGCCTTCAAAGGCAGATTACCCTTCAACCGACTGCATCAGACATCTGCACAGTCCTATCAAGGAATGGAGATATAGTGGTTATTGAGGACTTGTGGTTCTTCTCAGGCAGATCTCTATTTAACACTCCTCTCTCTCTTCTCAAGGAAGAGGATTCGAGAAGAACGTTCCAAGGAAAACATGAGGTATGACACTAATATAATAAGGTTTGTTTTTAAAACAAACACCTCAGGAGTTACATACCCAAACACACGTGATCCCTTTCTACGTAGTCACTGTTGAGGGCTATAAACATACTCCGGCGATATTGCCCCTGCTTCATACGGCTTTGGAATTTTCCTTTTGCAATGACATCCTTTTGAAACAGGCAAGGAAGACGGTCACTATTTTATGGCCACTCCTTGGTTTAGATCAGCTTTGGTATTTGGTTTCCTCAGCTCTGGCCTCTATCTTATCCATCAGATCGGCTCGAAAGTCATTTCGGCCTCTATCAGAAACAAAGTCCCTCCCTGCTAAAGGATGGAGGTTTACTGCTGTGTCATTCTCAGCATCCTGTGTCAGGAGCCTGGAGCACTCATGCCCATAGCTCCTCAGGCAGGCCAGCCATTTAACTCATGCAGCGCTCAGACATGTGTCTTATATTTATGGATTCAAAAAGAAGCAATATTATCTTGCATCATGTTTGACTACAATAAAAATATGCGATCTCTTTCAGTGAAAGAGTTTGGAAAACTCAGCGTGGTTTTTCCTTTTCCTCAATTCTGGTTATCTGAAAGGGCTGAGGAAGAAGTGGCAAGGCCTTGAAATGTTAACTCCTTTCGGGCTGACCTCTCCACCTGTCTGAACCTCACTATCTTACTTCTTTTTAAGATAAGAAGAGGCTTACCAGGCTGTTAAAAGTTGGACTTTGCTTTTACTCTTGAGCTATTTTACTAATTACACCATAAAGCTAATTAACAGTAAAACCCGGATAATAGAATCATGTCGTTTTCTTCCTCTATAAAAATCCCATTATTTCATGAGTCACTGATGTAGTAGCTCAGGCCTTGCTCTGAATCTGACCATGATGAAAAGAAAGCATTTCCAGATTCCCCACCCCCTTTGCTCTGTGAAAGGTTTTAAAACCTAAAATCCACTAGAATCTACATTACAGTTGGACTTTTCCATTTCTACCAGGAGACAATGTTCCTGCATAGATAGTTCAGGTTCTAACTCTGGTTGTGATGGCCATGAAGTCAGAGTCTTGGTGTGGGAGTAGCTTCTGGGGAGGAAGTTCGGCAGCTTTAGAAATTGCATCAGTTCTTCCAAATCTCCAATGTACTATTTAGAGACCTGAAAAGTAATTTACTCTGGGCTGCTCGTGGCCAAGAAAGTAAATGCAGCTCTTACCCTCAGAGGAAGTCCCACCGCAAAACAATCCAGCGCAGTTGTGCAGTGGGTGCTCGTCCTCTCTGCACATCGCTGTAGAGAGCACCATTCTAAACGCTGGGGGTGCAGTGGTGCACAAGGCAGGTGGGGGTCTCTGCCCTCGGGGAGATGCTCTTGGATCCAGAGGATCTCCTCAGCTCTGTGTGATTTCAGTTCAAAACAGATGTGCCAAATGATTTGAAAAATATTGTGCAAACTGCAGGCCCTGCTAGTAAGATTATACTTCAAATCAGTTTAAGTTTGAGGTTCGAGGGATTTTAAAGAAAACTTTCATGCAGTCATTTAGGCAGGTGGAGAAAGGTACCAGGTATGCTATTGGTAACACAAGACTTAGAAGAGAGAGTGAAAAAGGCAGCCAAGTGTTTCCACTGACACGGCTGACCTGGGTAAGTATAGAGGAAGTGCTTTTTAAAATTTTGGCTTATGACTGTAACAATGCATTACAAATACTCTCTAACTCCCACAAAGGAACGAGATGCTACTATTACCTTATACTTTATTTTCTCTTAGCTGACAAGACACTGTGATCCCTGGCCTTGTGATATCTTCTGTATTTTTATATCCCAAGTTGGGCACATTCAGGGCACAAACTCCATGTGGAGGATCAATGGAACGTGGGTGCCTCCTGTTTGAGAAACCAGCTTTTACTTTTTTTACATAAAGTGGAGACAAACAGAAATCAGAATGAAGAAGGAATCTGAGCAAATAAACAAGCAGCTCACTAAGAAGTGGACAGAGATTTGCAGACGTAGAAGAGGACGACTGATTTTGAAAGTGCTGGCTCGCTGGACCTCCACAGACTGGAAAGGAATATAAAAGCGGAACTCAACTGAAGTCTGACTAAAAAACGACGGCCTAGGCAATTTCAGTGAGGCAGAGATCTAATACACAGTAATTTTATCAGCAAATGTTTAGAGTTTTTTGCCTAAAAATGCAAAAAAAACCTTTATTAACCTCAAAAATTGCATACTGTATCTTACAACTTTTAGCTTCTAATAAATAAAACATCTGCTCTTAATTCACTTATATAAAAAGAAAAAACTGAGACAAATGTTGCCACGTAGGCTGACTCCTACTTCCATATAATGTCTTGTCTTTTTTTTTTTTTTTTTTAGCAGAAAAAGGTTTATGGCAGGGCCAAGCAAGGAGAACGGGTGGCTTGTGCTCAGAAACCCCAAACTCTACAATGTCTTAACTGCTGTAAAGGCAGATCTGACCACAGTTTTAAGACTTTTCTTGAAAGTCCCATTTTTGCTTTATTTTATTCTATTTCTGGGACAGGAGTCCAGGTCTCTTTATAAAGGCGAAAAGAGCCTTTCAGGTTTCTTCAACATACTGGAAAGAACAGGTGATGACACAGGGTTCCAAGCTAATAGAGAAATTATAAACTTCCCTGAGTTCCACCAAGAGAAATCTCACCGAACTGATAAACATAGTAACTTCTGGCTGATTCCTACTTCATGCAAAGAGGACAGACTTTCTCAGTAATAGAACTTATTAATCTTTGTATTAAGCATCTGTTATGGACTGATTAAGCACTTCATGGATAGAAGTTCAAGGAAACATTCCATTTCCAACTTGATAAAGAGTATAAAGACTGACTCTTATATAGGCTAAGAAAACTTTGAGGTAGAAGCTCAGCGTGGCCAATTTCTGCACCAGAGGAGTTTCTGCACCTACAGGAGGTGGTTCATCCGTCACAGCCCAAGAGCTGTCAGGAACACTCCACCAGCAGCCTCTGGGCGGGTCTGCAGACTGACTTCAGGTCTGATTGCATTTTGTCGCTGAAATGTAATCCTGCTATAGAGGGTCGTTCCTCCCTCATTAGAGGGTACACAGTCAGGGCTGGCCTCCTGGGCAGAAATAAGAGGCAAAAGGCACCTGCTAATAATCTCTGGAAACACCAGTGCCAGCCTCCCTTCTGTGCAGCAGACGTCTTTAAAACGAGAACATGGGGCCAGAGCCCAGATAAAGAAATGCCACTCAGAGGTTTCCCCCAAGTTAACTAGAACAACTTGAATTTCTGTTTACACAGCCGAGGGCCTGGAAAGGATACTGAAGTGAGAAGAGAAAGCTGCTTAGGGGATAAGCAAGATGAGATGTTTCCTAGGGTGGAGGGCAGGACCTAATAAACAAACTGAAATCAAACCCTGTTTATTTTTGTTGGGACTTTAGACCAGTTCCAAAGTTAGTACAGTGCCTGACAACCAGAATGCCGTCAGTCTTACACTTTCTAAACATTACACAGAAAAGCATCCTGCTTCCCTTCCCTTTTGTTTAAAATCACTCGGCACTAACTGTGACCACCGGGGCTGTGGAGCAGGGGCCCCGGGAGCTGAGAGCTCTGAAGAATGTGCAAGAAGCACCCCAGGGCTCCCTCTGACAAGAACACTCCCCGATTATAAATGCCACAACCTCTGTTTCCAGGAATCATAGCGGATCCTGCACAATGAGTCCTTGGACTCCTCAAATGGGACTAGCCTCTCAACGCAAACAGAAAAATAAAAGAGCTCCATTCTCTCTCCCGCGAGACATCCAGAGGTATGGGAAGACAGTGAAGTGCTGAGGTCTGGGGCCAGGCACTGCCACAACCCAGCTGCACTACAACCCCTTAGATAGCATGCTGCTTCCACCAGGGTCACAACAAGGTGACTGAAGTTGGCACGCACTATTTATTTAAGCAAAGAGTGTGCAGGATGAGGTACACCACACCAAAGTGTTTTCTCAGATATTCTCGTCCTTCAAAAACTTATCATTGGGACGCAATATCCAAGCCTTTCTCTTGCAGAAGGGCGGATGCCATATTTAAAGTGAGATACCAGAGTCCACGTGACGCCTGTTACCCACGGCAGGTGCACCCTGTGTTAGGAGAGCTGTAACTCTGAGCCAATATATAGTCATATCCTGCTCACTGTTTACCAAGTGCTTTCATATATGTATATTACGTCGCTTAATTTTCATAGCACTTTAGTGAAGCACAGGATGATATTATTATTCCCATCTTATAGATGAGGAAACTGAGCTACAGTTACGTCCTACCACTGAGACCTACAGCTAGAACGTGCCAGAAATGGGGTCAAAGTACATTCTATTTCCAATACACAGAAGCTTTTAATTTTAAGAAAACACACTGGAGAAAGAGCTGTGAAAAGTGTTCCAATGATGATGCCAGTATCATAACATTATGGCTTAAAAATGTACAACATTTAGTTCTGTGGGTTGTGTATCTTAGAGATGCTGAATTAAATATTTACTGTTTGATTCCTGGGCTGAGTTAAATACACAATAATCAACAGATGTTCCAAAGAGATACTATTTGTATTTATCTCTAAGAAAAGATACCTACGGGACTTCCCTGGTGGTCCAGTGGGTCAGACTTCGAGCTCCCAATGCAGGAGGCCTGGGTTCCATCCCTGGTCAGGGAACTAGATCCCACATGCATGCCGCAACTAAGAGTCTGCACGCCACAACTAAGAAGTCCGCATGTCACAACTAAGAGGCCCGCATGCCGCAACTAAGAGTCTGCATGCCACAACCTAGACCCAGCACAGCCAAAATAAATAAATAATTAAATATTTAAAACAACAAAACAAAAAAACCTCTGTAATGACCTATAGAGGAAAAGAGTCTAAAACACAGTGGATATACGTATATGTATATGTATAACTGATTCACTGTGCTATACAGCAGAAACTAACACAACATTGTATATCAACTATATTCCAATAAAAATTTTAAAGATACCTAAACAAATAAACATAAATCTAAGCAAAAAATGAATGCGGTATGATAGACTGACTTGATATAAAGCGTAGGTATTGTCCCTACCAAGAAGAAACATTATTAACCATTTGCTAGTTAAAGATCACTATGGAGAGGAAATAGAATTACACCATCATGACTGAGTGCCAAGCCAGCTGGACTCCACCTGAAAGCTCTAACTCAAATATTAATATAAGACATATAAAAATATTAAAAAATAGCTAACCTCTAATCAGACAGATGTACAACCTACAAGAAAATCATTTTTTCATGTACCATCTATAATAGAACTTGTTTTCAGAGATCCTTAAAGATATGAGATACTTAAAGACACTTAAAAGATACTAGATGACTTGAAGACATGTAATCAGAGTATCATAACTTTGTTCAATCAAATTATGAAATAAATATGCGTGTGTATATATACATACACACACACATAACACACAAACAACTATCACCCCAAGATAACTAACCTTCAACAAAAACTTAAATGAGAAAGATGCACTGGCTCAGGGATTTCCAGCCAAAAAATATCTGATATATAAATATCTCTAAATATATGACCTCAAATATTTTCTAAAATAACACATGGTTACAAATAAGTAAAAATGCTTGCCCAATGGTAAGTTTCAAAACAACATTCTATGCACTGAGTCATACTTATGACTTGGCCAACACAAGAGCTGCTTATGCAACTCTTCATCGGGGGAACACTGAGCATCTACAATTCCAAAGTCAACAGGTATGATGTAGCAGCAATAGGAGCTTGAACACCTCATACATTAAATTAAGAAAGATCTTTATGATCAAGGTAGTGCCTTTCTTTATAATATTTTTGTAAGAAATGATATAAATTTTATATTATATAATATAAATATAATAGTTATGAACATAACATTCAGGAATGACTGCACCCCTGGCCATGGTGCAGATCTGCAGGGATGACCTTGCTAGACAGAAGTTGCTAGAGTCTGGCCCTTCGCAGAAGCATCACCCACACAAACATCAGAGCAAGGGTGATGTGTCAGGACAAGCATCCCCTCAGGCACAGGAAGTGCCGATGTAAGGGTTTTGGGCTTAATTGTTTGCTGCCCTTTAGGAGTGATGGAATAAAGATCTCACTGAAGCACCGAAATAATTTTTTGCTCCAGAAAAGTTAGAAAGGCATGGAGCATGTAGTCAGTGATAAGGCTATCAAGGCTGTCTTGCATGGTGAAGTCTGTCATGGGGAAGGCATCTGTTGTTTACAAGGAACCACATATCAAATCTGCCATCACACATTAGAATTCCCACCAGGCCTTTTATCCTCCCCCCCCCCCCGCCCCCATCTACATTCAAGTCATCTCTTGATTCTCGTTCCCCTTTCTTTAAGCCATCATTACAGTCAAAAAGCCTATGAAAATAAAATCTAAGTTTGTGTGTATTTGTGTAGGAAGCTGGAATATAAAAAAATTAGGGAATCAGAAGATGTTCCATTGAAATGATTGGGTAATTACTACTTAGTTTCCTTCTAGGACAAGGATGAATTCCCTAATGATGGGTATTATAAGTAATTAGACAAAGCTGTTCACTTTTCAAAATTAATCATCAATCCTATTAATTATGTCTGTATTACACATTCTATTAAATTAGCGCACATAATATGAGGCTTTCACACACCAGAAGAGAAGCATTATCATTGCACTTTAGTGACTTGATAATTTATCTGAAAGGAACACAAACATTCGTAATTACACTACTTTTAGTAGGATCACCCTTTTCAATTCTCTTGTGGTAAGAAAAAAGGCTACTTCACAAGGCGAAAGCTAGCACACTTTTCTTCAGGGGTTTTAGCACTAGAGAAGAAGCCAGATTAAAGGCAGATTTGAGGTTTTTAGAGATCCATATTTGACTGATTAGGGAGAACATTCCCCCAGGGAGGAGACCTGCAGCCATGGTGAGGTCAGCACTGTAGGCCTGGAGGAGGCACATGTGACCCCGGGAACAGATTATCTGGGTTAATAAGGAGCTGGGTTCAAACTGAGAAAGCCTAAAACAGGAGGCAATGAAAGCACTGGTCCTCGATGCCTGCTGGCAAGCAGCCGGGGGCTTTATGACATGCAGAATGACGGCCTTCCTACCTTCTTCCTTTGCTAGGTGATCTGGATGGGGATGCAGGCTTTGCCACTGGGGCATCGCCAGTAACTGCCTGCAGGTGTACTAGTGCTGCCCGGGCTTGGTGCCCTTACAGAGGGACCACACTGACGGGAAGCTGACAAGAGAATAAGCCTGGAGAGGCCAAGGGAGCAAACTGGAGGGTCATAAAATCCCCATATCACAGTCATGAACTGAACTTGACTTCATACGCTTGGACATACCTGGTCCTTGCTACTTGCAGAGAAGTATGATGCATGTAGAGGCTCCTAATGACTATTTCAGTAAGAAAACATGTATGAAGCACTAAGATGAACGCAAGGACACAGCATCACGCATCAGATGTTAAGACTCCCCAGTATGTTCCCCAGAAGATACGTCATAGGTTTATACAGTATAGTTATACCTGTGTCAAGGGGAGGGGGTAGCAGTTGTGGAGGGAGATGCAACAGAAATCAAATTTCCACTCTATCATTATGAGCTCATATGAACCACAATTTAGTGAAAGTACTTAAAGTCTAACTTGAAATCAAAATCACAAATTGGGGGCAAATTGGTATTTTCTTCCCCACACTACAAGATGAATGTATGGTCTAAATCAGGGGTTCCCAGCCCCTGGGCTGCGAGCACTACCAGTCTGAGGCCTGTTAGGAACCAGGCCGCACAGCAGGAGGTGAGAGGCCGGTGAGTGAGTGAAACTTCATCTGCCGCTCCTGTCGCTCACGCTACCAGCCTGAAACAACGCTACCACCCTCCATGGAAAAACTGTCTTCCACGGAACCGTTCCTGGTGGCCAAAAGGTTGGGGACTGCTGGTCTAAATAATGCAGCAATTGGAATAGGAAAATATGCAGGCAAAAGAGAAAAAAAAAAAGACAACACAGAATACTATGATATGCAGGTTTCTTTCCGTAAGTTTGGTTTTGTTAAATTGGTTTTGTGAGAAAGAGAAGTGATTTACTGTTATCACATGGAAACAAATTTACTAGCTGAGTAATTTACTAATCACATATTTACCAATTAAGTAGCAAAACACAACAGGAACTTTTCTTATCTAAAAAAAAATAAATTTGAGGGTTTTCAGCACACAAGAAATTCACTGCTGGGTTTTTCCTCTGAAGGTAATAGAATTCTCAGGCCTCCTGGGCCCTAGTTTCCAACTGTGATCCAAGTGCCCCTGGTTGATTTATAAACTGTTTCCTTTAGGACTGAAGTTTTGGTATTTAAATACAGTGGTCCTGGCTGGACATTTCCCCCTCCATCCACCAACACCCTGTCTGCAATAGTGGCCTGGTTACACCTTTCATTCAGGTCTCACCAAGGGCTATGCCACTTTCCAGATGACTGTTGGTCAGCTCTCTGAGAAGACACGTAGCAGTAAGTTGGGTGGATGCCTTGATACATTTTTGGCTCCATTTAGGAGCTACAAAGATTACGGGTATTACAGCAGACCCAATGCTCCAGTCACTAAGAGGTGCAGCAACCGTATGTCCCGATTTACTAGGGACACTCCTGGCCTACAGCCATGGTCCCAACATAATTATTAACAGTCCCCACTTCACTCACAAAAGCATGGTTTAAAGAATAAATTGGATAGACAGCCACCCTATTAAAAGAAGAGAATCCATCTTTCACACATAGTTTTTAATATTCCCTGACCATTACACTGAGAAACTCAAGCTCTGTAAAATTCCTGAGACCAGAAATTACGCTTTAAAAATCTTTCCATCTCTTGTATACCAATGTGTAGAATAAGTCTTCAGAGGAAGTGGCCCCACAGAGTGGCCAGAGGAGCTGTCCTGATACGCTTGAATGGTGGCCAATGTGCACCTGAGCGCCATTTCTCGACTCATCTACGGGGATTGTTACAAAGCCCTGTGGCCAGAGGATTTCTCCTCCTCCTCAGGCATCACCCCAAATATATGCACTGACTTGCATCTATGAAGCACGCAAAAATCTTCAACAAAAAATTGCATGATGCCTGTCGTTAATACAGCTTGCCTAATTTTTCACCTGCTAACTCTGATTACAGGTTCACAACTGGACTGAGATATGTCATTGTCTTTCACTTGACTTTATGAGCTTTACTTGAGACAGAAGCGATCAAAGAGAGTGAGAGCCTTGGGAGCAGGGACTGTGCCTGTATTAGAGCTGCCAGCTGTCTGAGCCTCGCCTTCTAGACTCCAGAACGGCATCTGGCTTGTGTCCATAGGACCGGTTTTGGTATAGACGTCAGGGGCTGATATACATACGTCCTCTGCTCACAAGATGTATCCCCGTGGGTCACATGAAGGAGAGGCTCTGTCAGTTACTCAGGCCTCACTCTGTGTCCCTAAACCCTCCACACGGACAACCACATGGTTTAAATAGAATCAATTAAGTGTTAGCAGACAGAGGAGTAACTGGGGGATTAAAATTAGTATCTGGTATTTAGCTGATCTCAAGGCAGTGGCAAGCTTAGGCGCTAAGTGTACTCTGATATGGGACATGGTGTTTCTCTGTGGACAAAAGGACCACAGTCAGTAACAGGGTGAAGGAAGAGTTCCAATATTGAAAATTCTGAAATGGCAAAGGAGCCCAAGAGAGACAGCGCTATAGCATCACGACATCCTCAGAGAGCATTTCTTATTCTTAATATGCTTTATCTCAGGAACACATCCTCCATGTCTTTCCTCCGCCTGATGTGACTACATTGATTCTATGTGGCACGTCAACCAGAAAAACAGATTTCGAAATTATTAACTGATCTAGGCAAATGGCTGTCAATGTAGATTTAGTGGTCACTGGGAGAAAGGAAGGATTTTTTTTCTTGGTCTTACCTATGCAGTAGGGACAACACTGGCCTTTTCTCAACACAGGTCTTTCACAGGATACTGAAGGGCAAGACTCAGAGTAACAGCTAATTACGCTATCCATGCACACGCAGCTGGTACACACATCCGGCTTCCAGGACTCCGCTGCCAGGAATATATCCCCTTCATCATTTTTGCAGTAACTAGGCACGCTGTCATTATGGGATGAGGAAGGCTGGAGAGGTTCATCTGGAAAAAGGAACAGAAGGTCAGCAGAAAAAAAGATGCTGCAGGCCACCCACTGTGCCACACAGTGAGTTTCACTCTGTCCCATACAAAGCACGCTTGGTCACCAGGGCTTTGTGTGCCTCCTTAAAATGGACTCAGGGGCTTCCCTGGTGGCGCAGTGGTTGAGAGTCCGCCTGCCGATGCAGGGGACACGGGTTCGTGCCCCGGTCTGGGAAGATCCCACATACCGCGGAGAGGCTGGGTCCGTGAGCCATGGCCGCTGAGCCTTCACGTCTGGAGCCTGTGCTCCACAACGGGAGAGGCCACAACAGTGAGAGGTCCGCGTACGGCACAAAAAAAAAAAAAAAAAAAAAAAAAAAAGGACTCAGTAGTGACACAACACATCTGACTCGGACAGGGTCTGGAGTTTTAAAACAACAAAGACCACAAAAGATCTGTTGCAGAGATTCTGTTAGTTGCCTGCACGATATCCACTCTACCTTTCTTCCTTAATGAACTCCTGATTTTAAGGTCAGGGGTGGGGTGGCTGAGGACCTGGATCACAAGGGGGATATGTCACATGGGACCACTGCTCCCTCCTTTTCTAGTCTCCGGCACAGCTGGGGGTGGCCATGTCACCTGGCTGTGGCGAACAGATTCACTGGCGAATCAGGGATTTCTGGGAAAACTTTCACTTTCTTAAAAGAAGGGCCAGATGTGAAGCTACCCACATGCTTCCACATTCTTCCTGCCTTGAATATGAGTGTGTCGCCTGTAGCTATAATACCCTTATCATACCTTGATATCATTAAGACACTAAATCAATGGGATCAACATCTGTCTCCAAGCTTCTCATAATGTATGGAAAAGAAACCTCTGTTTAAAAACTGTAGCTGGGTCTTCTCTTACTTGCAGCCGCACGCAGTCCTAACCAATTAACACCCAAACAGATTTTCAAACTGTATGTAACACTTCAATGTTCCGGCCTTCACATTAATGGCTGAAAGATGATGGGAAATGTATATCACTCCTGAGGATGCACCTACAGAGAAATCACCTGCGAGACTTGTGTGTTTTTGCTACATAAATACAGACCAGAGGGTCTCCAGATCTAGTAGCAACTTGAAACAGAAAAGAACGTCACCAGAAAACCCAGATATCTCTTTGGGTCTTGCCATTCACTGAACTGACTTGAGAGCTGTAAGCTCAAGCAGAAAGCTGACTGGGATATAACAAAGGAAAGCGTAATACTAGTTAGTGAGGTTTCCTAGTTTAGAAATGTCACAATTGCACTGACAAGAGAGCACTCCCAACCACCTTTGCACTTGAGAGTCTGGAAAAAGCCATGATGGTCCCACCCAGCAAACCTCTAAGAGAATCCCATTTTCTCAAAGGATACAGGGTCAGAAGAATTATCATCCGTTCTCATAGTCAACATCATGAACTCTGCTCTTTCATATACATGTAGCTATCACAGTGATGCAGAAGCTCTAAGTGTCCCATTTTCCTCCCATCCACCTCCTGAATACACCCTACAGCCAGCAAGTTTGATTTGACAAGAAGAGTCTCTTTGAGAAGCGGGGCAATTGCTTTACTTTGGGCTCTGAACCCAAAGTGTGTAACTGTATCTCCTACTGCCAGTCCTGAAGGCAGCAACAGTGAAAGAAGAGCCATTGGTTCCACCGTTCCAAATGTGCTTCAGGTCCAATTTTAGGTAAGTTTCCATAGATCACATGCATATGAGATAAAGTTGGTAAAATGGGATTACTTTCTCAGGCATCTTTTCTGGATCATCCATGTCTAGGGATAATTTCTTTTTAAGAGATTGACTGATGTTAACTTTTGATTTGGCTGGAAATCAGGGCCACTCACCCTAGTCTACACGAGGCTCTGCAAATTGCCACGAGGTTTCTGTGTGTTATGACAGCTTAGCTCTTGCAAGCAACACCCAACCTGGTGTCTGAAAACTTAGAGGAGGAAGCAGGGACGGCAGCGATGAAAGCATGAAACAGTAGCTGAAACGAACATCCGAGAGTCTGGAGGGGACCCCAGGAGACATGGGAATGTGCCGGCAGAGCTGGAGTGAGAGCTGCAGCTGAGATGCAGCGTCTGCAGGTCTTCAGCCTCCAGGGCAAGAGACTTCGCAGCCCTGACTGAAGATATCATTTGGGAATCTTGCCCAGGCTATCTTCCTTCTTTGGGCCTTTCTTTCCATTTTTAGGAAAAAGTGAGACCCCTTCTTTACACTCTGATTCTAAATATTAACTCACTTGTTTTGTTTTTACCAGTTCTTTCACTGGTGTTCATTCATTCTTTTTATTTCTATACCAGAGAAATAAAAGAAGAAAAGAGGGATCTCTCTTCTGTGCTACGCTTCTTTCCAACTTTAAAAAATCAAAAATGAAAGAGAACTTTAAAAGTGTGAAAAAAGAAAGAAGTGCTTCTCTATTCTCTGCCTTTCTCACCTTGGTGAAGTACCATCACCTACAGGGATGCTCAGTCTTTCTTCATGAGCCCACTTCCGTTTCTAGACCTTGCTCTAAACCAGGCCAGAGGAGAGGGGGAGTTAAGAACAGAGGGAATGACAAGGCATCCCAGGAGATACAATCACCATGAGGGATGCAACTCTTCTAGTTGTCCATATATATCATTTTGGGACAACTTTAGGATGCAAGTATCCTAAGGTTAGAGATGGTATTTTTCTGGATGTGAAATACTCCATTTATCAATGCTGCTGTCGAAATTTACTGCAATGTGAAGAAATCAATGCTTTGAATTTTAAGACTTTTTATCGCTGCAACACAACTATGAATGGAAAGTTCAGAAAGATCAACGATGGGGTAGGTGACTGATTTTAAAATACAAGAGTATTCTAGATACAAACTTATTCACAGGTTTAAGTGTAACCTTCAGAATACTGATCTAGGAAACAGAAAGTCCTGACATTTAAGATGGAGGCTATCACTGAAGTATCTCTCAAGTTAAAGTAAAGTAAGGAAGAGTCACCTAGGCATACGTTTATAAAGGAGAAGCCAAAGCCAGGCACACATCGGGTGCTTGTTCCTGTTTCTAGAGGGGAGGTCTCTGCTCTGCTAGAATCGGCAGGGCCTCTGCTCATGCGCACTGGCCTTGAGACCTGGCTCTAAGAAATCAGTCCTTGGCACACACAGGAGTCCCATTTCCAGGGAGCTCTTGTTCTTTGCCTGGGCTGAACCTCTGAGTCCAGTCAGGTGTGCCACCAATAAATTTGGGCCAACCCCTGTATTTGTCCTCAGATCCTCGGACAAGTGGGAACAGAGGTACTTCCCACTTTAGTTAAAGCTTCCTGGGTTACATGCGCTCTTAATGCTTTCCTTTCCAGGCACTCCTCTCACTCTGTCATGATTTACTTAAAGGTGGAGTACTGGATTGTTCAGCTCTCCTTTTGCATTACTGCTCCACAGGATACGAGTTGTGGCTGTTCTCATCAAGCCCGGGATCCCCATGGCTCAATTCAGGCATTCCATAAGCACTTGTAAAATGAATACATTAAACGGATATAAATTCATGATCACCACTGAAGAGACCACTCAGAGTAGTTTCCACCAGGAGGATGGGAATAATCATGGTCATATATTAACAGAGAAATATTAGGGTTTGTGTCTAAGTAAAAGAGTGATGATAAAAATATAGGAGGGACTAGGGTATATCCTAACAACATAATACATCTGAACTATTTCTTATACTAGAAAAGACGTTGCACTAATTAAGCTTTTCAGATTAACATGGTTGAAAATTACGCCAAAGATTCTGTACTAAGATGATAATACCTCAGCAGCAGGGCATGATGACAACAGCAAATAATGTTGCTATCCCTACAATTTCCTCTGATGCAATTAAAAAATATCATCAATGTGAACCCAGGAAGAATTCTGGACATCAACTACGCTGGTTATATAATGACAGAACAATAGATTCTAGCTGGCTGACTGGATAATCCAATGTAAAAAAAAGTAATACAAGGGCTTATGTTTTACTGAGCAGAAATGCTCTAAGAACATACATTTAGAAGGTAAATGATTACTGATTTAAGTTGAAAAGATAAAAGACTGAGCAACAACAAAACTAGTATGCTGTCAACTTGGTAATTATACATATACAAATTAAGTCATATATTCTAGTGTTAATTAGAATTGCTACTTGCGTTGCATAATCAGCAACTTATGTTTAAAAGTCTGACAAAGTTTCATTATATTTGTTTCATGACCATAAATTCACCTGCTAAGGCCAGATTATCTGAGAACTAAAAAAAAAAAGAAAACAATAGTACTCTTTGTACATATGCAGTGCTGGTCACTTAGTACTTCTGGATCTTAACTTAATCATCACAGATTTGAGAAGGTGGGCATTATGCATCTTTTAGCGATTCCTCTGTTTAACATTCTCAAAGTATCTTCACCACCCTTACATATTTCAAAGATTTTATTTACATTATTTATCAATAATTGCTCTTCACATTTTGTAAAGACAAAGATGACTTTTCACATTAGCAAAATCATCTGGAATAATCTGGTACAGCAGGACTGTCTCTTGAGTCTGAGATGTAGGGTTAAGAAAAAAAGGGTAGAAAGAAACAATTTTTTTTTTTTGCTGTTGTTGTTCAAAGTCACCTCAGGTGCAAGACATATTGATTGCATAAATATGTGGTGGATAGAAAGGAATGAATTTAGAAAGCTGCCTGCCAGATGTTCCTGCCTGGGTTACTGGTGACTGGGTCTGGCCCACTCCCACGTGGGGCTCAACCTAGCCCACAGGTCCTGCAGAATGACAACGCCCAGGCTGCAGGCCCTCCCCATCGGCCCAGTGCATCCCGAGGCGCAGTGCCGGTTACCTGGACACTGTGGGCAACAGGAGTCCTGGGTGCGTGTGGGGTTCTGGCAGAGCAGCGGTGGGCACACCTCTGTCTCACACAGCACCCGCCCGCTGTGGCAGGTGCACTGAGTACAGGTGTCAATGTGCCATGTTTCTCCTTCCACAAAGTACTCTCCCCCAGGGGCATGGCAAATGGAGGGGGTGCTGAGCTCCGGCTTCTGCACCACAAAGTCATCTGGGGAACGACACAAAATCCAAACACAAGAAATTATTCATCTGCAGTCTTACCAGCTTGGGAAGAACCCGGTGCTGTGGGCTTTAAGGGACAAAGAAGATGAATTGGCTGTTTCCCTCAAGAACACAGGGAAGAAAACATTCCATGCACAGAAATATAAAGCAACAGCAGAAGAGCTAGTTTCAGGAAGTGAGGTTCAAGTGGTTCCAGTTTGTCAACAGTAACGAGAGGCTCCAATGAGATAATTAAATCACGGGGGGCTTCCCTGGTGGCACAGTGGTTGAGAGTCCGCCTGCCGATGCAGGGGACACGGGTTCGTGCCCCGGTCCGGGAGGATCCCACATGCCGCGGAGCAGCTAGGCCCGTGAGCCATGGCCGCCGAGCCTGCGCTTCTGGAGCCTGTGCTCCGCAACGGGAGAGGCCACATCAGTGAGAGGCCCGCGCACCGCAAAAAACAAAAACAAACAAACAAAAAATTACAGGGACTCCTACTGTTGAAGAGAACAAGAGCCTCTTAGGGGATGTCTGTGAATGTAGGGTTATCTAGAATAAAGATCTCTCATTTACTGAATGCTTCCTATGGTCCAGTTTCCATGTTAGTGCTTTACATATGTTACTTCATTTATTCCTTACACCAATGTGAATAGGTACTGTTATCCTATTTAACATATAAGGAAACTGAGAACTCAGAGTATTAAGGGCAGACAAGGGATCTGAACCCAAGTCTATGTTTGTTTGGATCATGGATACACCTCCAGATTAAATACAACTGTAAACTGATTTGTGCCCCGTTCACTTCATTATCTCTGGGACCCTGAGTCCTTTCAGGCTTAGAAATAAGTCCTACTGTTGAGCAGGACACACCCCAATCCCGACCGGCTGCCGGCACACTGAGCAGGAATGCTCTTTCAGAATCAACCGTCTGAACCCTCACCTGAGACTAAACATTTGTTTGGCGATATGATCAAGAGAGGTAAACGCCCAGGGGCCAATGATAACTATGAGTTCTTTCCCCAGACGAGAGGCGATTTGGGGCTCTTGGTGAGATGATAGTGATAGAGAGGGAATTTAATGCTGAAAATGTCTGGAGAGGCACTGGGAGTTGCCCTCAAGTTGTGCTGGCGAAATGAGAAGCATGAAGATATTAACCATATTCGTGTCATCCAAATACAACAGGCGTTTGAAGAAGGTGCTGACAGTGTGGAACCCTGCGGAGAAGCCATCTGGAGACACCATGGCGGGCTCACGCTTGGAGATCAGTGGAATTTGGGCCTCAGAAGAACTACCCTGTTTGTGCAGAGATACTCAGAGCTGACGTCTCCTAAGAACTCACGGGCTGTGACTTTCAAAGCAGTGGTCAGCCTGAGACGTAGCAATACTGATGAGATACATTGGTGTGGGCCCAGCTCCAGCTAAGAAGGCATTGTATAACTTTTAATACAGCTTTATCTCAAGGGAGCTAGTAAAGACTGGAACTTTGACCAAGGGGACATATCACAGAAAACTGACATCAGCCAACGCTTACATTCATAACCAACTGGGCCAAACTTTCTAGTATATGAGGAAAGTAGAAAGGAAGATAATTAGAATGAAAATTGAGCTGCGATGAGATAAAAGTGCATTTCTCACCGTTTATAGAAAAAGAAAAATTAGTTCCAAAGACTGTTAGTAAACTACTGTTGGAAAAAGTCTCCCTTTTGAAAGGACTTGGAGAGGATCGACAATTGCTGCCCTTTTAAATGCTGCCATGTAAGGAAATGGTCAGAAGAAAAACGATGTGTGTTTGCAGGTGTCTTAGTCTGTGAATTCCTTTGCTATATATATATCCACGTGCCTCAAGGCAAAACATGAGTGACCAGATAGATGGAGGTGATAGAAAAACTGAAAGGTAGAGGGTAAGAAAGGGAAAAAAAATCTGAGAAACAGTATCATTTGGTGAATCTTCTGTCAGAAGAGTTCAGAGGCTGCTCACTTATCTCAGAAGGAAAAACAGCTGATCCTTGAATAGAAGTCAGGAGAAAATATTCTTTGAAGTAGGAGTCCACAATTGCAACAATGCTTGGTCTCTATTCAGAAAGACCCATATGTGGCAACTCACTAAAGACATTTGGAAAAAAACATACCTACACATCCATATATATCAATACCTGTGTGTTTTTATATGTCTATATCTACATAGTCACACATCCACAATAATACATCAATAATTCTGTGTGTGTTTAAGAACTTTCCGTATCTCTGTAATAGAGAAAACTAGATTTGGTTTCACTGACTTTCAGTTCTTAAGTCAATCATCTATTCTTAGTAATATCTTTGCATTTCCACTGGTCGGAGTTCTTCACTGAGTACACCGTTTAGCAAAGACCCAGGTGCAGGCCACACTCTGCATACTCATGCCTATAATTAAAGCATGGGGTCTTCATTGGAACAAATGATTTTTCCTTCCCCAAAGAGTCAACACAGAGTTCTGTCTCATTAAATTGTTCATTTATCTTCTGTTTCAGTGGGCACTAGTGGTTTTTCATATTTAACTAGCAAAACATGTGAATAAGGAAGCAGTTTTGATACAGACCACATCTGGCTTAACTATGCGAAACAAAACAAAACTTTGTCATCTGGTCCCCTATAGGGGTATGGGGGCTGCCTGTCACTTTAATACCTTAGTTACTGAGGTGTGTAGAATGTCAGGGCTAAAAAGGACTTCCAGTGCCTCTCTGCCCACCCCCCCCGGCAGGCAAAGCAGGTGCAGACTGAGGTGCCAGCATGCGGTACGTCCCTCCCAGGCCGGGCCTGCCTTGTTGCAAAAGGCCCAGGCCTCAGGTTCCTGACTGCACCCGTTGTACAGGTGGAGGGAGATACAGAACCAAGACTGACCGGGGAAATACAATCCCTACCCCCAAACCGGACAGTACATTTCAACTTCAAAAGAAATTCGATGCAAGAATCAGGAGACTTCATGTCTCCCTGGCCCTCTAGCTGACACACTATTTTACTTTGGGTAAGAAAGCTAATCTCTCTGTGTCTGTTTTCCAAACAAAAACGGCCTAAGTGTATTTTTCCCTAATTCAGTGGCCTCCACTCGGTGGAAGAAATAATAACTATGAAACCATGCTGAGTTCTTTGGATCAAAGGCACTAGATGAGGTATTATGGTAATAATTACTGTTATGGACAACCATAATTTGGACCGCTATGGATTATAAATCTGTTATGTTCTTCTACTAACTTATCTTGATTACCATTATTATGACTGTAAATGTTTTGGATGTGTGGTCACTCTAAACATCTCCATTTGGCAAGACTACCACATATCCATTAATTTAAAAAAAAGCAATATTCACAGACTTCAGTAATTCTCTCCCTCTTGAATATTACTTTATAAATAAGAAGCTTTCATGGAATAAAATTAACAACCCCCTCCAATTAAAGAAGACATTCAGCCTTAATACATTATCCATAAGATGGAGAGCTGGAGCTTTAAGTACATAAGCCCACAAACCTGTACACAAATGTAGTTCAAAGACCAATGTAATTGAGTAAACCTTCAAAAATAAGGAGAGTGGTTTTAGAGCTTTAGAATAATTCTCTGGTTTTTGGCTAATCATTTATAGCACCTGGCTGACACTCGTGGCTATTGTTGACAAAAACCAGAGAGCTGAAATACGTTCCAGGGGTCGTCCCCTGCACTTCCCCTGGAATTACAGATGTGATGAGGCAAAAGTCATTTGCTTAGGGAGCACACGAGATGGCGGCCAGCTTTTACCTGAACATGACGGGCAGCACTGTCCCGGATGAATGGTGGGGTTGCCACAGGCAGGCACCGGGCAGGTGATCAGAGCACACATTTCCCGTCCACTGTGACAGTAGCATTCCCGGCACCCATCATGCCAGCTTTCCTCATTTTTATGATGATGACCATCCATGGACAGACATGTGCCTGACAGGACGGGTGGCCCGGCTGCAGCAGGGACCTCTGGACAGACAGAAGGCAGCCTGGTAAAGAAGGAGCTACTGCACAGGAGAAACAGCCTGTAGTTCCTTACAGGTAATGCTACCCAGCCACCAAAAATCCTGTCTACACAGCACAGCTTGTGACACAGGAAAGGATCATGAAAAGAATTTAAGTTAATATGCTCTCAATTTTGAAAAAAGAAAAAAGGGAGTAAAAAACCCTGCAAATACATTTCTCTGCTATTGGTATTTTTTTTCCTCCCTTCACTCTACGTTCTCATATTCTATATAGTAAACAAGCACTGATTGATTTCAGCGTGAATGTTACACATATGTTTTAATACATGCAGAATAATCACTCTAGAAATCATCATTCAGTGGGGCAATCCTGGGCCACTAGTAACTAACAGATTTTCGTTCTGCAGAACAATTGAAGCAGTGACTAGATTTTTGTTTACTCTGACCCCCTAAAAACACTCTTAAGGTGGTAACTGTCCAACTCTGAAAAAACACAGAACAAACTTTAGGGGTCTTTTACTGCTTCATCTGTGGCTCATGTGGACAACTAAAACCAGCTGGGGTGGGCAGTGGCGCTGGAGCTGGGGTAAGGGCTCACACAGCTTCAGGAACATCCCTTGAGGGGGAAGTCCTGCAAAAGGTACTCCCAGGACTCACACCTATACACAACTATAGGCTGGCATGTGGTTATTCAGCAAAAGTCGACATTCTCAGGGAAAACTGTGTTACCAAGAAAATACACAAGCAGACTGTTTAGCCTCACCCACCCTCAAAGGGCTGTGAAAAGGGACCTTTGCTGTATCAATCGTCTCGATCCACTGCTGGACAGAGGGAGACTCTTATGGAGGTCAAGATAAAGATGCTTTAGGCTAACGTTCCTGAGACAAGTAAAACTGAAGAGCTAAGAAGTGATTAATTTGGTCAACGTGGGGCCCGTTCCTTTAAATTCTATTCTGAGCTCTTATTCCATTGAGATGAAAGGACAAGGGATGGTCCTCTAGAGAGTGACAGTGGTGTCAGAGTGGATAGCAATCACTGAAATTATTTCATTTACTTCCGTTCTTGGTTTCTGTGCCTCTGATTGCTCTGAGCGGGGAAGGGTTATGCGTTGGGACTTACCTCTGCACTTGCAGATAAGACAGCCACGACTGTCCTGCTGGAAACCCAAGGGGCAGATCTTACTGCAAGGGAGCTCTGGGCATTTCTTACAGCGACAGATGTCACAGCCATGCTTATTCTTCCTGGGTAATTAAAATTTTGTCAGAGGTTAGAAAATCCAAAAGTCTCAAGTGATGCCTAAGTGCTTAGACCAAGGGTCACTGAAGTGATATTCTCAGTAAGCAGAATGACTTGAACTTCTGCTCTCAAAACCCCCTGGAGTGATGCGTAATTAGCTCCCTGTGGCCATGACCACCACCCACCCATGGCCAATGGTTAGAACTGTCCAAGCACTTAGGTGCTCTAGGACGTGACTGTCAGAATCCCGATGACGTGACTGTTGATTTAATCGGGAAAAGTGGTACCAACAGTACAAAAAGATGAATGTGCAGCTCCAGGAAGAGGAAGATGAAGGATATATTGCTGGTCAATGTTGGAGGCCAGCATTAGGGCAGAAGTCCTTCTTCTGTCAGAACCACAGGCTTCCTCAGACGACCACATTCTCTTGAGAAATTTCAGATGCTACTAAACATTTTACTGAGATATCTACAGAATTTTTTAGCAGATGGGAGAACTTAAGGATCCACAGACCTGGGAATGCTACGTAATGTTGTAGCATGTTGTACGTGTAGGCATCTTGTATATGTTGATGAAGAACAAAACGTTTAAGAAGTCCTGCAGTCAATGTTCAGTAATTACCTCATTAGTCAGAAAAGAATACCAACTGAAAAATGCTCCGCCTGTGGGGCATGACTGAAGCACGGAGCATAAAGGGAAATGGCTGGATGAACTTTTTTTTTCCCTTTAATAAGCTACAGTGCCTAAATTTTGTGTTGAGCAGAAAGATGATATTAAATAAATATGTTTATTAAAAGATCACCATAGTTTAAGTCGACAAAAAAATTCTTAGCAACAATTCCTTATTTTCTCTAAAAGGAGAATGACCCTGTGTATTACAAAAGGTGCTAACGTGCCCTCCTGTGTCTTCTGTCCACTACCTGCAGCTCCTCTCTTAGGCTCAACATCTCCTCTACAAGCTTTGCCCTAGTTGGGCTTCCTGGGCAGCAGAGAAGGCGGAGTTAAGTCTATTAATCCTTACGTTTCATCCCAAGGAGCGCTAAGTGGCAACAGTGGTGTTCAACTAGAAAAATAAACCCTGTTCTTTCTCATCTTGGACAAATTAAGGGGCTCTAAAAGAAGATGGCCCCCGGGCTTCCCTGGTGGCGCAGTGGTTGGGAGGCCACCTGCCGACGCAGGGGACACGGGTTCGTGCCCCGGTCTGGGAGGATCCCACAGGCCGCGGGGCGGCTGGGCCCGTGAGCCATGGCCGCTGAGCCTGCACGTCCAGAGCCTGTGCTCCGCAATGGGAGAGGCCACAACAGTGAGAGGCCCGCATACCACACACACAAAAAAAAAAAAAAAAAAAAAAAAAGATGGCCCCACGGGAAATCCTTGGTATATAACTGCCCAAGTGATAAACTACAATCTGCTAAGTGAAATGAGAACTGAACACTAGGGTCTACGTATTTATATCAATATAATGAAAACAATGAATTAAATGAATGCTTCACACTCCTGTCATAGACTGTGCCATTTCCAAGCCCTAACAGGGCTTTAACAGATTTGTTTGTTAACTCATTTATTCACCTACCCGTTCCTTCTTCCTTCTCCCATTTCCTTCTCTATATTTCTCCCTCAGAGGCTGTCCTTGAAACATGTGCTAGCCAATGCAGTATTCGTTTGCCTACAAGAGTCAACTTGGTCCTTCTTGAATGTGTTTACTGACAGGAATACCAACTGGAATCTATAATCCTCTAAGAGTTTTCTCTCCAAGGTGAAGTGTGGATGAATGCAGCCTTGGTTCTGAACTATCATAACACTGCAGCCAAGTGGTTGTAGGTACTATTATGATAATAATACTTCATTCTACATCAGCAGGTAAGCTAAGAAATAGCTCTACTTTTATTAATATCATATTCATATTTTAGGATTAAGAACAATGATGATTTATTAGTTTACTTGGGGAATTTTAAAGAATAATGTTCCCGAGTTAATTATCCAATTAAAATTAGAATTAAGGTTCCCCTCTCCCTGCTAAACTAGAATTTCTAAGAGGAAGAATAAAAACAATGCCTTTAAGACGCTGGGCAAGAGGTGATGGCTCTAAATCCCTTATAATTACTAGCACTATATAAACATATCAAATGGAAAAGGCAGAGAGACTAAACTGGAAGGAATCAAGGCAGGAATGACAAAGCAAAATTCTGAAAGGTTATTTTTAAGGAACCAACTTGATATAAAGACAGAAGTGGATTCTAAGACAGACACAAAAGTAACAAATGTGAAATGTCTATTTTCCCCCTAGAATAATCTGAATTTTCATGGGATTTGATTCAATAAAGAATATTTAAAAATACAAGTCATAGTTCTTATCACCAAGGAAATTCATAAGATCTACTGCTATTTTAAAGAATACTATAAACGTAGACAAGCATCAAGGTAGGACAGGGAGGCGTGGCAGGTAAGGATGCTCCATATTGCAAATCAGTAGCTGTCAATTCATCTTAAAATATAGATTAAATACGTTATCACAAAACAGTTGCTGCGACAGTGGTGCATAGTTGAAGCGCTTACAACACTGGAACCTCATGACAGTTCCATTCCCTTTGGCAGTGTCCAAAGGCCCTTGCTATGAGGAAATCTCACCCAACAGGCCCAAAGTGTCATAACAAGGCTCTAGCCCATCTTCAAAAAAGAGTAAAACTTGATTCTTATCTTTGGAGATACGGCCTTTCCCTGCTTTCTGATTCCTCTAGCAAAACAAGCATAGATATTCTGGATTCAGTACATTGCTGATTCATTCAGAAACACACACAAAACAGCCAACAAAAAAGGTAAGAGACATTTCGTCAAGCTATAGATAATTAAGAATACATCTTCTGAGTTAAGAAATACGTACAGATATCCAAATGGACAATACTTTTCACAGATTATGAGTCTGCACTTCTTGGGGCGTGGGCGGCACTGACAGATCTCACAGTTGTGGGCATCGGTTAGGAAGCCGAAGGGGCAGTCCAAGGTGCAGCCTCGTTTGAGGCCCGTGCAAAGTTCCTCCCCTGTGAAGACACATGGGCAGCACATTTCTTCCAAAGATGAAAGGAACAGAACATTTGACACTTCAATGCCTTCCCCTAATCTTCCAATCTTCCACCAATGTAAATTTCTCAGCTCTACCACAGCATCAGCAATGGTTAAAAATTATAGATTGTGCTATTTCATGGTTATCAAAACGTAACTTCATGTTTTGGTACTAATATACACAATAAAGTCCAACTCTGAAAAACAGATTTCTGATCAAACCACTGATTACCATTTATTATTCAAAATGTGAGAAGTGGAAACTTACATCCCAAATTTCATTATGTATTTTTGCTCCTACTGCATGCCCATGAGAAACACATTCTTAAAGGTTCACACACGTTTACTCTTATGAGTTTTAGATGTTACCACATAATACTGCGTACCATATGCAGCATAAAGCATTGCTTACCCTTTCTTTAAAAGGTATATCTCTAATAACATAATACAAAGTGAAATAATCAGTGTTGCAATTAGATATTTTTTTCCCTACCGCTGACAAATATCCAGGTATTTAGATACTTAGTTAACTGACAAAAAAAAAAAAAATTTATGTGCCAAAGAAATACCTAGATTAATGTTTAACTATCCATTATTTAAAATGTTCAAACTCTCCCCTGTTAGCAGAATCTGGAGTGATGTTTAACTGTCCTCTGTTAGTCAGTTATAACTTATTATTGTAGAAGGGAAAAAAAGGAACAAAGAAATGGTGGCTGGCACAAGAAACTTCTATTAGCTTAATGGAAGCCTTGTAAATAAATTTTAAAAGGTGTGATGTAGGGCTTACTAGAGTAATATGGGCAACAAAAATGTTAAGGTAAATAAGAAAAGCATGCTTGGTGATGTAACTAAAGCAAATTGAGACGTCTGAATTAAATGCAGAATTTGAAAGATAATCAAATTTAAAGAAGTAGACATGATGATGGCAAAAGTATGGCAATGTTTGATTATAGTTCTGCGTGGACTGGTAAAGTGGGAAGCTGAGACTACTTTTGTTGAAATAATAAATAAATTTTATGTGTATATCCTTTAAGCATAAATATTGTAAATAATGTATAAGTTACTGGGAAAAACAGAACACATTTGTCCCCTCCACACACAAATCTTATAACCTAAAATTAAACCTTAACTACAATTAATAGGTGAAATGGGTTCATATTTTACATAAATATTTTAAGGTAGCATCTTTTGTGAATCTTAGCTGGCAATACGTGCATATTTAATTTGCTATCTTTTAAAAAGGATAATGTGATTTAAAGTATAATTTTCTACTTTGTCATCATCATAAACCTTTCATTACACATATTTAATATAACCTCGTGGGTCTGTATCATATTGTGAAGCAACTGATTACTAATCTGCATCCTTAAAAGTGAAATTCTAAATGGCTCATTTAAAATTTTGTAATTATATGACTTGAAAGGTCATCATTTTTCATCTCTTTCCCATTATTAAGGGAATGACGAAGGAGGGAGAAGACTGTCATAGCCACATTTCTTTCTCTGACACCGAGATCTAAGTTGTGAATCCGTTTTTCTATTGCAAAAATTTTAAGTCTTGAAACCAAGTAGATTATGTTGAGAAACAGATGAACTAACAACACTGTGAGAACATCCCTGGGGATTAAATTCCTTGAAACTCTGAGTCTGAGCACCTTTGTGCCTTTATTTCTCTGGTCCTGTAAAAAAGGAGTTTTTCTATAATTTTTAATCTAGAATGGGCTTCATCCTTAACGAAAGCTGTTGCATCACTAAGTTTAAAAAATTTGATATAAACTAAGTTTGTCTTTACCTCTGCTTTGCAGTGGAAGGGAATTTCAAGCAAAGGCTGCTATGTGTGAACAAAAATACAGGACGTTCATAGACTTCGGACTGGCTGTGACATATTGGGCAGGTTGCCACAATGCTGCCCTGGCTTGGGACTGCTCACTGCCCTGCTATCTCGTTTCTCCTCCCCAGCAGAAGGGAGCTCTAGGGCAGGGACCTATTTTCTTTATTTACACAGTCCAGGTGCTATCACGGTGCTCAGCATGGAGTGAGTGCTCAATAAATACTTGCTGAATGAATGAACCAATCAAGATTCTTGCTATTTACTCCTCTACCCTCATCAAGACTGCCACATTAACAGAAAAATAATGGGATGAAAAAACTTACTGTTAGTACTGAAAAATTTCACAAAAATTTCACAATGGCACTTGCTAAACATCTCCAAATACCACCTTCTAGCTTAGAAATAGAGAACATTAAAGATTTCAAGGTATTCCTAGATCCATGTATCAATTATGGATTTTTCTTCAGAGAAGTATAATGTCAAGGCAAACATTTACATAAAGAGCAGAACAGATAGATTAGAAACATCTCATTCATAGATGGGTGGGAGTTTTTAAGTTTGGTTGAAAAGTTTTAGTACATCACTGGAGGCAACCACAGAAAGAATGGTGGCTTTATGTTCATAATTTTTCAACATTATGACTTTGTTGTGATCTAAGAATGCTTTCTAATCCAGAGGGGAAAATTACCATTGAAGAGAAAGTGATAAATAATGGCAAAACACAGAGCCTGTGCATTATGGCTGGTCGATAGCAGCTATGCAATAAACTCTCTGTTTATTCGGGAGAAAAAAGAAGATGTTTTTGCTCCCAGGGCCAAAATGTGGCCCAACTGTGGGGAGCATCGTTTGTACAACATGTTGTAGTTGAACACCATGGAGCCTGCAAACAGAACACAGGGTAATGGTGCCCCTAGAGTTGTGTTGTGCTTCTCTGCTGCAGGACTTCACACTCTTGGGTTCTGGCAATTCTCAGCAACATGCAAGCAGTTAAGGATACCATGAATACAGTTCCTGAGACTATTAAATAAAGAAGTGCAAGACTGCAAATGGTGGTCCCAATCTTGACCTTGGTAAGTGTTTGTTCAGAGTAACAATGAAATGAAAACAGGAGCCTGCCTCCTTGTATATGATGCTGCGACCTTCTTTAGATGTTTGATTCAGATATATGTTTCATGAAAATTATGAAAGGTTTTTCCTCCCTGCTACCATTAATTTTCTATGTCTGCACTGGTTTCTAGTTAAAAGCACTATTAATCCCTAGAATTACAGATTGTTAAAACTGGAAGAGCAGTTACAAATAATGTGATGAAATCCACTTGATTTAAAAATGTAGATGATAAGATGCTTAAAAAGATGGATGCCATTTAATTCACATAGATGTCACTTACTACCTATCGTACCTATAGTAAGCTGAAATGTATTATGTATGTTTGACAGCAAACATTTTGGTTAAAAAGGAATGCTACTAACAGCTTGTAACAATGAAGTGTTAGATTTTTAGTAGCTTATCTAAATGATTTTAGTTTTAACTTTTGTTGCTATCATACATTCTTAAGCATTTTCTACCATGTTTCTTTTCTTTATTCTAAGTATGTCTTTGAATAAAGTTTAAATTCTCTATATGCCCTTGATGCATTACTTTGCTTAGCAGTGTTATAAGAAATGTTATTTGTTACAGGTTGAAAAAGAAAAGCTACAGTATGTTCAAATAAAAGAATCCTGTCATATACCTTCCATGTTCTTTTGAAGGACGTGTTTCTACTGGGTTTTGATTTCAACCTTCAAGTGACTGTCTATAATATGCTTGATTATATTGCAATAGCATTACAACATATTAGCATATTACCAATATTACCAACACATTACCAAGATTAGTCAGGGATAAGGTCCATTTTTAACTTTTTTGTACCCCTAGTTTTTGGTGTATAGTAGGCACTCAATAAATGCTAGATGAATGAAAGAAGGAATGAATGAGCAGACAACAGGCCAGTAACAGGGGAGAAATATTTATTTGGCATTGGTCTTATTTTAAGAAAGAAATATTGATGCCAGTGGTCTATATATACGTCTAACCCCTAACGGAAAACTTGGGTATAAATGGTTAGGGCCATTGCATGTGAAACAGGCTTTGGTGGGATGCAGAAAAATAACATAAAGGAGAGATTTAGACAAAATCCATACTTATCACGTAGCTGCAATGGGAAAAAGAATATACTTAGCTATCCTTCAGTACCAGGGACTTCCTTTTTTCTAAAGCTAGGTGAAAGAGAGTGAGAATATTCGAGGGTTAAAATTAAAAGGCAAAAGGAAAGTTGTTTGTGTGCGCGTCCTCAGAGGACAGGAAGAACTGGAGGCAGGTTGGTGTCGGAACAAAGGAGGGAAACTGGGGGCTTTCCACGTCAGCTAGCTCTAGCTGACTTAGAAATGCATGTTATAAACCAGCTATCGTGTCAACAATTACCATATGTCGGGTAGTAAAGCTAGCTTTGCATTCACTAATTAGTCCTCAAAACAACCCATTACTTTGGTATTATTACCTGCCCTTTACAGATGAGGACACAGAGGCATAAAGCAACTTGCCCTGATCACCCAGATACAAGTCAGTATGATGCCAGAGTCTGGGAGGAGAGCTGGGTCCATACAGTCACAAGAATCTGACAACCGAGGATGTGGCAGTTTGATTTAATTTGACTCACCGCCCAAAGGTGTCAAATAATCAGGACTGCTAATGGGAGGGGACGAGAGCAGAATGCTCTATGGCTCTGTCATATACTTTCCGTGTACTTTTGTGTATGATATAGACAAAATGACAAATTCCAGCTGACATAAAATGCAATGGTCTCCTGTACATATTTCCTCCTATGTGTTAATGAAATGGAGGTGCAAAGCAGGCAGTATGCATGGATGTTCCTTTTACAAAGCCAGAAAGCAACACTAACACAAAGACAGGCAGAGCAGAATTTTCCTGATAAGTCTCAATTTAAAAAAAGCCGGTCATATGCTTCTGACTTGCTTCAATGACAACTGAGGGAAATTGCTTCTTTGGATTTAACTACAAAGGGCTCATTGTGAATCAGCAGGGGTCTTAGGTAGGTGTGCCCATGTGGCCAAAAGTTCATCATAACAAAGCCCAGGTGAAGATGGTAGGCAGGGTGACTAGGTACAATGAAATCTGTATTTTTAGACTTCAAAAAGTTCAGGAAAAAAAAATTAGGTATGCTCCCATGATCAGAAAGGATGTACAGCTCAAGAGATACGAGAAGGATTAAAATATAAACTCTTTGTGATACAATCACCAATTATCTTGGTGTCAAAAAATCAAAGTTGACCATTTAAGCCAACAAATATGGCTGCCAAAGCAGCTCCCTAGTAAACTTGGCTTTCCGAAGGGAGGTATAAAAGGCAGATAGGTGTATAACAGGGACTGGTCCTCCTCTGAACAGAAACAAGTGTAGGAAGGCAGACAGTCCCCGATGGGTGGAGGCTCATGGGAAATTTAAAGGTGTAAACAACCATCATCACAACAACAGTTTGATAACCTCCGTTTCAGTACCAAGTCCATCCCACAGACAGTGTGATGGTTAACAAGTAACTGAGAAAATTGAATTATGCAACTCCTACTTAGTATCTGTCTTCACTGAAAATATTCTTACAAAAGAAAGCATTGAATGATTAAGGTGAAGAGGAATACAGAGCCCAAGAAAACTGATAAATCAGAAAGTGATCATCTCTCTACATTAAGTAATTCTAACTCTCTGAGTCCAGGGTAATTATACCCAGAGGCTCATGGAGAACCTGCTGATTATAGAAGCACTGTCCATATTTGGAGACATCAGAGGGAATGGAAAGAGATTTCAGAAAACTAAAAGAGGCCAAATGTCATTTCAAAAGGGACAAAGGATTCTAGCACTACAGGAACTAAGCCTGACATTCACAACTGAAAATTCTGCAGAAGGAATGGTTAAACACGGGATATGCGACATTTTGGAAAGAAAGCAGTGAATACCAGGAGCCCAGTATAGGTTCATGAAAAACAACCCATACCCTACTAACTGCGTTTTATGTTTAAAGTAGGGTTTCCAGCAAAGGAATGTTGTAAATAGAATGTATTTTGATTTCAGATAAGATACAGATCAAGAGTTTCAAGATTTCCTTGTGGAGATGGAGCTGATATGTCGTCAGCTGAATAACTCGATAGAAGAAGTGAGGATTACGTTCAAAGTCATTTTGCAGGAAGGCCTTCAGTGCTAACAGGGCTCTCTCCTTGGTTCTATACAATTTAATTTATTTTAGTGCAATGATTTAGATGAGGACATGTAAGTTATGCTTATTTGATATAAGCTGGGAGGCATAGATAAGGTATGAGGTCACATCATCAAGATTCAAAAATATCCCAACTAGTTGGTGAACGGTTGAAAACTCTCAGGGTAATTTCTGGTTAAATTTGGCCCTGCATTTATATCATTAAAAAAAAAAATCAAACGCTCAAATACAGAACAAATGAGAATCACCTATGTGCCTCTGATGTAAAAAGTACCAACTGGTTCTAGTTGCTTATAACCTCAGTGTTAGCCAACAGTGTATAATCCAAAGAGCAAATGCTCACTTAGACCACACAATAGCACTGCAGTGATCAGACCAAATTCTGCAATACTCTGTTTGTTTCTAGGCCACACATTTACATAAGGACCTAGAAAGTTCTAGAAACTATGTCACCTGGGGAAATGACTAAAGATGTTTATTCTGGTAGAAGAATTAGAGGAATTCAAAATCGTTTTAAACATGAAGGGCAATTTTTTTTTCCGGTAAGAAATGCAATATACTGTATCACATTTCAGAGATCATGGCCTGGCGACATGATTGGAATCTACGTGGAAGAGAGCTGGGATCGAGAAAGTGGAGCACATTCTAAAGACTATGGCTGCCACACATGGAATGTGACACCTCTGTGTGAGTGACCTCCTTGTCACTGATGACCCCGGCAAGGGCAGTACTGAGAGCTCCCTGGGTGTTTGGAAACATGTGCTCCAGAGTTCCCAGGGCTTCACCCATGATGCAGCCCGACATCAAGGAGTATCTGAACATAATGAAATGAGGGCAAAAACCGGAATAAAGGAGCAGCTCTTTTTCTCCAAATGACCATGTGTTTATGTTAAATACACTTTTTTTTCCTTCTTTCAGGTTGCTAAGGGAATGTCATGAATAGGAATGAAAGAAAAGATATTCAATCACACAATATGCTTTGACAATATTAGGCTCTGAAAAAACACAGTCTTCCGTGTACTCACTGTTTTTGCACTGACAAGTTCGACAACCATTGTGATCAAGTTTGAAACCATAAATGCAGTCCTTCTCTGTCAGGGTGCAGTTTGATGACTCTCCACACGCAGGTGGATCAATTGTGATGTAGGTTGGTTCTAATAATAAAGAGAGAAAAAAAAATCAATGAAACATATGATTACCTCTTAGATGCTATTCAATCTTTGAAATCCCACACTATGGTAAGTCACAGGAAAAAACCTAATCAGTAATCTTCATCAAATCCTAGACTTTTATACTTTCATAATGTTGTTAGCCCCTGAAAAAGAAATATTTTTATTTAAACTTTTGAAAATCCAGATGCTCTATTTCTTTACATTTGAGCAATTTATGCATTTTTGGGTACCCTCACCACTACAGAAGCAGACAAGAAAGGTTAAAATGAATTTAAATCGTTATTCTTCTATTTCCTCTGATGTTTTCTGAGTTTATTTTTTATAACAATCAGGAAACAGCTTCCAGCTGTCAATTATCTCACTCTCCATTTTGCAATACTTCTGAAATCTATGAGTGACTTTTCAAGTTAATAAATCAGATATGTTTCTGAGCCTTTAAAACATCTGAATTTCTTTGACCTTTTATGTGACACTCTCAATTATTACAGATGACATGACAGATCACATCATCTATAGGAGTTTATACTCAGGGCTTCAGGGAGTGGGGGAGACAGACACAAGCATTCGGGAGGAAGAGAGAGCAGCCACCCTGAGATGAGATGCACAGAAGAAACCAAGGCCGGAGGTGATTTTGACCTTCACTGCCATGTTACTAATGAGGAATTGTTCTGGCCTAGAGATTACTGTTACTAAACAGTAATCACACACTTACGTGAAGTGTATTATGCGTCTATATAACATCTGAAGTGCTCTTCATAAATGCCTTCAAGTTTTGGATCACAATCGGAAAGAGACGGGTGCTGTCATTATCCCTATTTTACGGATGAGGAAATCCAGCATACTGACTTGTCCAAGGTCACAGGGTTTAAGTAAGTGGTGGACCCCAGATTCAAACGAGGTGTTCTGGCTCTAGGGTCACACTCTCAGCTTCTATGCAATACAAAGCGCATTGTAATGGTACCTGTTTTGCAGTGATTGATAAGGGACAGTTTATACAATGTCAGACTGTGGAGAGAGTGTTGTCAAAGGGAACAAGGACAGTGACGTATTTACGTAGCCTCTTTTCAACCCAAAGATACTATGAACTTCTTCAGAGTAAGCTGGTTCTCACAATATCTTTGTGAAGTGCTAAGTACAGAATGTCTCTACCTATGTTTTCACAAATGGAAAACATGAGGTGCAGAGAGGGTAAGTGGCTTATCTAAGTTTACATAGCAACCCAGTAGCAGGCTGGGAACAGAACAGAACAGAGGTGCCTGACCTCCTGTCCAACACTCTATCCATTAGTCCACACTGTCTTCTCAAGTTTCACCTCCCGTTACCATGGAAGAGAGACCAAAAATAAGTGTTTTAGGTGCCACTGATAAGATCAAGAGTTCTACATTTTTATCCACCTGCTAAAAGAGGCCAGTGATTCAACTCTTCACAGGTAGTGAGCAACTAGGACTTGTTAAAGAGATGCTTTCATCAGCATTCTCCCAGTGAGAGTACGTATGAAGACGGTGTAGCACATTCTCTATTTTTATTACAGCACAGTTGGCAGAACATCTCCCTGAAATTTTTATCTAAGATTTCCACTGCTGTGAAATTTCTAATTTCTTTCAACGACTGAAGTATCCTTTCTGACAGGTAACTGTAAACATCAAAAAGTGGTTTAGTTTTAGTCAAGTTTTAAGACTTAGTGAATTAAATACAGTAGTGCTGCTTTCCTCCATTCTCTTAAAATTTACTGTAAATATCAGCGGGTTTTAAACCTACAGTCTTTCCTTTATCACTACTCTTGTTACACATCCAAGATAATAATTGTTTCAGCCTTTAGCCATAAGACTGTGGAGGTTTCATCAAAATTATTCTAACCACAAATACAAGATAGAGCAGGGGACCTGGCTCGTGTCTCAGTAAACCATACCACAGATGATCCCATCGAAGGAGGAGTTAGGTCTACGTTCCAGAGAGTTAATAGCAAGGATCAGGGAAGGATTCTAAACTCTTTGTCCAGTGCTTTAGTGCATGGCTTACGGGCAAGGAAATGTCTTGGGCACATCTACGCAGACCCAAAGCTTGTATTCTTTACTGACATTTAAGTTTATGAGAAACTTTTGCCTTCAGAAAGTATACGATGGAAAAATATGTATCTCGGCAGATGACACTGAAAATGCATAATAATCACAGGGCAGTATGGGATTTTATTTTCAGTGAATTTTAGGGATTTGTTAAGATAATCAATGGTGATATGCATGCTATTTTTGGTACATATTATGATTAATGGATGGGATTAGGATTGTGCTCTGTGGCTAGAAAGTAAAAAAAACAAAAAAATTGGGTTGTTTGAGGATCAGAACCACAATACTGACAGTCCCACCCTTTATCCAAATGACTGTATCCGCTAGGTAGCCAGCTCCAGGGGTACGTCAAGCACACATTTCTTTAGCAGAAGAAATATGTTCAACATGTTTCCCTGTAACATTCAGGATAACAGCTTGAGCTAAGTTTAACAAATGGGAAAAAAAATGCATAGAAGGGCTATTTAAGTAGGTGCTGGTTCTACAACGCTGTGTTGTAAATATTTTAGGTAAAACAAGTCCTCCTGGATGTCTTCCAGGCCTCAGATGACGTGGCAGAATGCAAAGAAGCCAAACATTATTCTGTACCTCTAAAATTAATATTTCCCCATTCATCGATGATGTACATTAGAGGGAAGAAACCGGAAAGTATGTAAGTTTCAAAATCTGACTCCCTCAATACTTATTAAAATAAAACACAGAAAAACTCAACAAAACCAATTTACTCTAAAGCTATTCAACTGCCCCTCAATAGATTAGGCTGAACACAACACTCATCGTGATACATTAAATGTAGACAGAAGTCTAAATTATTTTTAAAAAGCATTTTAACACTAGTCATCTCACTTTATTATGTTAGATAAGTATTCTTTTCCTTTTCAAATACAAAGTGGAACAAATTTTAAAAACTTTTTTTTTTTTTTTTTTTTTTTTGCAGTACGCGGGCCTCTCACTGTTGTGACCTCTCCCGTTGCAGAGCACAGGCTCCGGACGCACAAGCTCAGCGGCCATGGCTCATGGGCCCAGCCGCTCCGCGGCATGTGGGATCTTCCTGGACCGGGGCACGAACCCATGTCCCCTGCATTGGCAGGTGGACTCTCAACCACTGCGCTACCAGGGAAGCTCAGAAACTTTTTAAGGATAGTGGAGCATGTGTTTGGGGTACTTACTGCTGTTATCCTCTGTCGCTGGAGTAACTGCTGATTTGTAACAGACACATATGCAGGCAACTAGCTGTCTCCTAACATTTTATCTAAAGTCATACATTATGCACTATTCCCTTTCATCATTCTCTCAACATTTTAGTGCTCAGTTTCCTACCATGTGAGGCCATCTCTATTTTAGAATTCTGTAAACTATAAATTGTTTAGCAAAAACACTGACATTATCATAAACGGATCTGAGAATCCGCTTTCAGTCCAGTATATTAATATGTAATCTCAGAACTGGTCCTGTTACTAACATCAGGGCAGTCTTTTGAGAATGAAGTGCTGTGAGTCTACTGAAATTCAATTTCTTATTCTACATAATGAACACCAAAGTGAGACACACTTGATACCATCCTGAATGAGAGTATTTCAAATCAACATTGCATTTACAGTCCTTAGAGAATAACCAAGAGCTGGTTAGACTTTCTGCAGTTTCTATACAAGGAAGTTCTTGGTGGGGGAAGAGGTAAGTTTGAAGAGTCCAGAATCATGGTATCACAGTATGATTGTTTCTAATCCAAATAAGTAAAGGAGCTTGAGGAAGTGTTAGTGAAATCTGTGAAACGTGCACTGTGCTTGTTAGAGCAGCCTGAAATTTGCGTATTGGGAATTGTTATTATCCCACACATTCTTTAGTTTATGCCACAGTGCTCTGAATATGGAATATATCCTGATGGGTCTTGGCCTGAAGACCAGATGATCCTCATTTAAATCCCACTTTTCTGTGCTCTTAGATTACACGGGGGTACAATACTGACATGACATGCTAGAGAGTACATGCTCCTCTAGAAGGATGACGGCAATGCCATGTCCTTGGAGAGTTTGGTGATTATCAGTTGAACAGAGGTCCTGCTAAGACTTTTGGAAACAAATGCATCTGCCTGTTGCTGGAAGCAAAGAAAATGGTCTCCTTTTAAATTGGTTGGGCAGATATGCGTTAGTTGGCCTCTTTCAGAAGAGAGAAATGGTCTTGGATCTCCTTGTTTAGGAGAATGAGAAAATGCTTGCACAAGGATGGATTTGGCGAGGGGAAATTCAATGAAGTACTGCTTACAGTATCACCCTGAAATTCCATCTCATCTTGTATTGAATCAGCTGAGGAATTAAAGAAATACCTTAATGTCCTCCAAAGGAAGAAGGCTTGAAACAGCAGGAATTCATTGTCTTTGGCTACAACTATTTCTAAAGGGAACCCTGGAACCGCTTCTTTGTGGAGAAGAATTCTAGAAATATTTTCTGAGCCTAGAAGCAATAAAGAACAAAAACGGGTGTTTGTTATGTCTATATCCATTTGCTGTTTCCTACCCTGCATCTGGGTGGGAATCTCTACTTTCCTCCACCTGTCCTTTTCCTGAATGATTTTTAAAGACTTTCCAAGTACCTTATACTCTCCGGAAGAGCTATTTTTACAAGAACCCTTGGGATTGTGTCAGGAATGCAGATGTTCAGCACCAATTCTTATCCCAAGTCTTAGAAAACAAAATTCTGGAAAAAAACTATTGTAACTTGCAGTAACATAAGCAAACACATATTGGCTCTTTATTTTATGTTTAATTAAAATTAGGGATGGATATTTCTTTCACATTCTAGGAAGCCCAACAAACCCCTTAACAGTAAAAACATTTCCAGGAAAACATTCACGTTTTTCAAGATTTAGAGAACCTCAGACACTAAGTTTCTGAAGAACACCACCAATATTCTACACTGATGTTCAAGTATTTTCTAGAAGCAATTTTATCTGCTTACTGGGGATATTAAGGCACTGTGATCACAATTAATTTGGTCAAGAGTATAAAGTTGAAATGAAAATCATTATTTTAACTCCAAGGCCACACCACTAGACCATAAGGTAACATACATTTCATTATTCAGGGGGTATAAATGTGTTAAGCAAATCTAAGCTCTATACTTTCTTGCTTTTTGTTATTTTACTTTATGGAAAATTTTCCAAAAAGAGGAAAGGAAAGTAAGAAGTTGAAACTCCAATTCAACCTTTTAAGGTGTTGACTTAAAGTTTTAGTATCAGTCCTGTCATCATCATATTGGATATTTCAACATGTTTGGGACAACAACAGAACAAAAAAGAATGTATTTTGACTACCAGTTATTTAAAAATGTGTAATAATAATGTTAATTTGCTTCTAAAACAATGTATATAATCACTGATTTTTATTTTTCAGATATAGCTTAAATGAAAATGTTAATAAATGCTTTTTGGTGTCTAATCTGTATTACTCCACCGAACTCCTCGTTTTAAATTAATACATACAAGGTTCTTCTCATTACCTTGATTACTATGAGCTGTTTATCTTGCAAATAATACTAATCATCTCCATTGACAAATATGTGAAGCACTCTTTCTGATTAGCAACCCTGGGAAGGCTGACAGCCAACTAGTAGCTCCTGAGTATGGGTGGGTGACTCTGGAAAAGTACACTCGTGTAAGGCATACAGAGCCACCGTGCTTAGGACTGTCTGCAGCACTGACTCTGTTAGGAGGGTAATCATTAGCTCTGGTTTCAGACCTCAATCGTCTCTAGGAGTACTGCTGCCTCCCCGTGCTGTGCTCTGGGTGAATGGCACGTCTGGAGGGCCTGGCTGCGGGCAGCAGCTGTCTGCCAGCACCCTAGATTCCTACGAATCGTACAAGTGCATGCACGCGCACACAGACACCCACAAACCAAGGGAAGTTTTTCTGGAAAAATCTCTCTATAGGCAAATTTCTAGAAAGCATAGTGGTTTTTTTTTTATGGCAGATATGTTCTTAAATTTCTTTTATAAGTTAAAAAAAATTCATATGGAAGTAATAAGATAAACGAAGCTAATTCCTATCTGTCTCTTATTACTTCTCCTTTTGGGATTTATTAATGGTTTGCACGTAGCTTTTCTGTGTAAATTCGCAAGCCTGCTTATTTGATTGCGAGAAACAAAGATGAACAATTATGTTGTCTTTTCAGACCTAATTCAGGCACTCTCTTCCTTAAGATTTCTTGGGTGGGGGTGGGGGTAGGGGGAATGGCTGGACTTGGTTAAGTAATGTGAGTACCTAATAAGTGGGAAAATTCCAAAGCTTCACTTGGTTTATATGGCTAAATACATCAGGCCTCCTTATAGCCCTACAATTACTGGTAGCCTGTCCAGGGCCATAAAACTGGAGATAAAGTTGGCCAAGACAGAACCAAAGGAGATAGCTTATCTGTTTTACTGTGTCTTCATATGTCATTCTGTTACCACAGTTGCTTTTCAAATGTGACCATAACTAGTCAGAAAACCATTCAAATAAATCAGCAAATTGTTAACATAATTGCAGCCTAGGAAAAGGTAAAGATGAAATGTTCCCAAATGAAGCTAGAGGGAAAGCTCTATTAATGTAGACAATAAGAAAAAAAAAGTTGAGGATACAAAAATTCCCTAATCTGGAAGTGGGAATTTCCATGGGGTATGAATGTGTATTTAAGAAAGTCTCATTGAGTCATGGAAAAAAATCTCCTACAGTTGGAATTTTCAAATTCTTTCAGCCACTACACATTTATCCTTTTTTTCCTTTGTATATATTTCTCATAACAACACCTACATCCTTGTAATTTCTAAAGTACTTATCTCAGAGCAGTTTCTTTATTTTAAAATGAATGGTGTGAAAATGTTCCCAAGACTTGTATTATTTTATGGGCAGATAGAGAAGCAATATATTTACTTTAGGCCTATTTATTAACTTTGTATGCTTTTCCAAGGAATCTTGGCTGTCGGTCATATTTTTCTTCCTTTACCAATCTCATGTTTAATAGGAAAAGACAGTACTACGATTATGTGATTATTAAAAGACCACAAAAAGAAAAATTAAAAAAAAATTTTAACAGAGAATGGTGTATCTTTTTCCAGGAATTCAGCTTGAGAGAGCTCACAAAATGACTGGATTCCAAGAATAATCTGGACCTTTTATACTTGTCTTATATTTTATCCTTATATTGTTATTGTTTATTCTCACAGAGACTATATCTTGGTAACCTTTAACTGGGAAGAATGCGCCATATTTATAAGTACACGTGTATACGTGTATCTGCACATTTTAATAGCTATATTCGGCTGGGAGAGGGGTGTCAGATGGTCAGAATTCTGTTATTTCAACCTGCCGCTCTGCGAAATGGCTGACGACCAGCGGGGAAGGATCTTCACATTAGGGGCAATGGTTTGTTCACTGTTTACAACTTCAGCATCTAGCACAGTACTTGGCCCACTGTAGCACTTAATGAATGAACAAAGAGGACAAAAGGACACCTGAGAACTGAAATTCAGGACACATTTTTTTTAGAAAGAGCCCCACTCAATATTGTCCCCAACAGGCCGAACCTATAATTTCCTAACTTTTGTAGGATTGGACAGTACGTTCCTTAGGGTCTTCGTCAAGGCAGAAGTCCCTTGCACATAGTAGGTACCCAATAAATGAGCTCCACTGAAGTAGTAAGCTAGATTTAGAAGGCTGTTGTGAACCTGACACACTGGAAACAGTGAAAACTAAATGCAAGTCCCCAAACCCAAACAGTCTAAAACGAGGTACTCAGTAGCCTATGAAATGGTTAAACTATGATCTGCACTTCTGGCCTAACAAGGCACAAAAGTACACAGAGCACTGTGGAAGGCCTCCCTTCAAAATTCTTAACATAAAATCTGACACCCCAGATTTCAATTATCTGGGTAATCCATTTCTGTGACTACCTCACTCCTTGATGCTGCCAAATAAATAAAGTGTTATTAAAATAGTCCTGAAAATAACCGGGCACTCACTCAACTCGGCAGCTCATCTCGTACTGGATGAAGGATGGGTGCTTGTGCCGAAGGCCCAGCAAATCCGCCTGCTGATTAAGCAACGACCGGCAGGAATCAGAGTGAGACAAGGGAAGCGTGTGGATCAGAAGGCACAAGTGTTGATGACGGTCTATCTCGGTGCTGGGCACACTCAGTGGAGACCTGACTACCACTGCTCAGGGCCTGCAGCCTGGCTGGGTGTGAATGAGGCTGGGCCCACGGCAAGCGTGAGGACAGAGACATCTGGGGAGACAGCTCAGCGCTCTCGGGTGGAGCTGTTTCCCCAGGTGGGAGAGGCAGGAACGGACAAGGGGAAGCAGGCTTTCCAAGAGGTCAAACAGCAAGGTCAAAATTCCAGGCCGAGGTTCAGGGAAAACCCGGATCAAAGGCTGGGTCACAAAAGACAAAAATAACAGTAACTGGGGTCTCAGTAATGAGAATGGAGCCAGGAGCAAGAAAAGCCTTGAATCTGAGCCACGATGATCAAATACTTTGATATTCACTGACTTATTTTCTTCACCCTCTCCCTTCTTACGATAAGGGTTCTAGAGAAGTAATGCCAAGGACATGGACTTGGGGTTAGAAGACTGAGCTTGAGTCCCTGTTCTTTCATTATCTTACACATGATGCTGAACCTCTTTGGGCTTCTATAAAGTGGGAATTCCCACTATTCCTACCTCACAAGATCATCGTAAGACTCAAATAAGATCGTAAAGAGGGGACTGTTCCATAAACTCGAAGTGTTAACAGAATGTTACTTGTTGCTATAATTATTGTTGAAATGACTATCCTGCCTGCTTAGAGCTAGAACTGGTGTCAGATGATGGCTCAGTAAATGAATTATGAGTCCTTTTGCAAGCCTCAAATGTTCAGCTGATAAATGCTCTGACAACTGGCTTGGCATTCTGAATCCTGTCCATTGTAACTTACGCATCATTTCTATCTCCACTGATAACATGAAAAGCATCTGGGATGTGGGTGGGTCCATGACATCCTTTTATATGGTCTGGTAAGCTTTGGAGGGTGTTAGTGACTGGCCACTGGCGCCTTTCTCATCTGCTGAGTTGCAGTCTGAATATCATTGTTTCGACTTTTGACTGTGTCCATGGTGTCTCGAAGAGAAGAAAAATCTCTTCATAATCAGCTTATCCAGTGTGAGTTGAGACAATGCTTCTGTGTGCCTGGCTGACCCCATGCTTCCTCTCTCATGATGGGTGCCTTGCTCATCTTCGAAGATGAGGGCAAATTCATCACAGTACAATTTATACTGTATTGGTAGTTTTGCCAGTAGTTCTGCCATCCTCAAGCTGAAAGAGGATATGGAAAATCCATCTCTAAAAGGTGTCTTTGATCAGCAAATCTTAGTTTCAGTAAGTCAGTGATATGAAACTTATGTCAATAATGAGATAATTCAACCAGTACTTTCTTAACAATAATACTGGTGGGGGTGGTCATGTTTGAAACAATAACGTCCTCAGTGTCTCTGTCACAGCACTGCCGAACACCCCTATTGCTTTCATCTGGTCTAAGATCTCCATGGAATCTTTTTAGAACTTGGTTCCCAGAAAGCATGAGAGAGTCACAGTCTTGGAAAGATCTAAGCTTGCTGCCCTCTTTCAATACGCAAGGCCTGAGGCCAGCCCAAACTGACAGTTGATTATCTCCGAACATTTTTTTAGTTTCATGAACAAAATAGAGACTCCCTGAACTGCTTTAAAATGTGAGCTGATTTGCAGGGCAATAGCTTTCCAATTAAGCTGAAAAAGAACACCATTTTGTGTTGTCCTTCAAATGCCCAAACTACGGGTGGCAGGACCATAGTGCAAGGCACCGGCGCAGGGGCACCGAATACATAAACAAGCATTAAATATACTTTGTTGGATTCCAAAGCAGACCCAAGGCCGTCTCAAATTATATATGTATATGTTTTTAAAGTGAGGAAAGGAGGACCAAGGTAACTTTTAAGTAGAAAGAATACGTTGCAGCCAGGAATGAGGTCGACACACAGGGTGCACGCTGTGAGGTCCTGCCCGGTTGGGGACGTGGCTTACAGACTCATCTCTCAGTTTGCTCTAGCAGCCAAGGGGAAAAATCAAACCCAGAGCGCCACATGACTCTCAGGGTCCCCAAGGACCAAGCACTTGTTGGTCTTAGAATGTTCTTGGGGATTCTTAGTCTCGGTTCATGATGCTGCAGAATGAGAGCTGGAGCCTTGAACCGAATCTTATTTTCGACTGGCAGCGAGTATTAAATTCTGTGGTCTCCAATGGTCTGGATCCCTGAATTGGGCTCTGTTTCAAACGAATGTGATAAATCCAGCTTCTCTGAGATGTGAAAGTAAAATTCACTGGATGTGTAAACAGGTATCCTGTAGACATACATGGCAAGTGAAAACTTGGTCAAACTGCTAATAATTCAACTCGAACTGAAAAATGTGTAAAATGCAATGCATCACTATCCTCTCATATGTTTCGAACAAATTTCAAAAAAGTTCTAACTGTTCACTATTGCTTATCCCATATCAAATTTGGATTAAACTGATGGTATGACCCCAGACCAAGATCTGGCCCTGCCGAGCCCCCGGGTAACAGATTTCCCAACCTGAGTGATGATGGATAGTGAGCATTTCGGGAGTCTCAACTGCAGAGGATAACAGGTGGGTACGATCCAGCTCCCTGACACCTCAGCAGCCACCTGTGACGGGAGATCCATCAATGGGCAAGGAATGTTCTTCAGTAGACATTTTCATTCCTTCGCTCTGCCCTGTTATTTTACAACAATATTGCAGCAGATATTTTATCTTCAACAATCTGCCAGACACAGCACAGAAAATACTTCAATAGGGCCTTTAAAAACAGTTCACTGGGTTGCTCGCCATCTCTAATACTAACCCTCATGTATTAAACAATGTGAAATCATTTTGCTCATTTAAGGTTAAGACTATACAATGAGACAGTTTAAAATGGTACAATCAGAAGTGGAATTCGAGAACTAAAATATTAGAAATAAATTATATTGGAATCACCACCACTTTTTCTTTTTTGCGGTACGTGGGACTCTCACTGTTGTGCCCTCTCCCGCTGCGGAGCACAGGCTCCGGACGCGCAGGCTCAGCAGCCATGGCTCACGGGCCTAGCCGCTCCGCGGCATGTGGGATCTTCCCGGACCGGGGCACGAACCCGTGTCCCGTGCATCGGCAGGCGGACTCTCAACCACTGCGCCACCAGGGAAGCCCTCACCACCACTTTTAAAATAGTTATTTCTAGAGGGAAATTATTTTAGTCTAATTTATTTGAAAATAAGTTTGAATGGAACATCTGCAATTCTACAAAAAGTTGTAATATAATAGATGACCATTTAAATATATGCCTCTAGTCCCTAGAAGTCATACAAATACTACGTGGTACGTGAACTGATTTTTTTTTCCCAATAAACACACCAGGAGTTGCACTTACAAATAAGTGTTACTGCTAAAATCACTCACTTTTGTGGGCTATATGCTTGTGCTAAAATGTTGTTCATGTTAAAATTCTATTTGAAACTTCTCTTCAGAATCTCTTTCAGAGGAAATTACTGTGTCATAGAAGACAGAGTGCCTTTACTTCACTGTCACTTTTTGCTTCTTCTGAAAAGTTTTACCCAGCTAGATCACCCAGCCTTTCCACCACACTTAGATGTGAATGACTTTGACTATTTCCTAGAGTCTAATAAACCTTTAAAGTCAGGGGTTTACAAAGCTAAGAATTTTCAAAAGGATGTGCGTGAGGCAAGCTGCAATGTCAGTTTCAACAGAGAAGTACCAAAAATATTCTGAACGACGGTTTCTTGCAATAGCTGTACAGTTCCCATATAACTATTTTGAAAGGAAAAACACTTCACTTGGATATGTAAGGCTTGGTTATGTTTAAAAGTAATTTCATTATGTTAAAAATAATTTCACTACTTTATAGTTGGACCTTGCATTGATGGGAACAAATAAACAAGCTTCATATAAGAAGTGCTGTCACGTGCTTTAAATACAGGTGTGCTGAGACCTATCCATTCCTCAGAATTGAGGCAAACAGTGGAAGGAGATGAAGATGAGGATTTTAAAGTAAGATGGTCTAATAAGCCATGGCTAGTAAAGCAGGACATCTCTCAAAACGTAGACAATGTGATTACCAGTTAAAATGCTAAATTCTATTAGGCTGACAAAAGCTAAAAGGAAACCAATTCTGCTACTTCTGGTCAATGGTTGTACCCTAAAGAAAATGGAATCTTTCTTTTTAATGTCCATAAGCCTTTTCTGAAGGGCATGTCTCTTAATAACCTTCATTAACTTCTGTTTGGTTGCCTAAGAGTTGTCTCTTATCCAAAAAAAGTTTAACACAGTCTCAGTAGAGATTGTGTTTATTTAAGCTTGTTGGAAAAACATTCCTATCATTTCAAGAATGACTAAATATTTTTCATTCACATAGCTGGCATTCCAGACTCTGTTTTCCTGCCTCTGTTGATTAGATGAAAATTAGCAGGCCCAAGTCTGAACTATTAGATTCGATTATGATCTTAGTAGGAAAATTATGAGACTCCTGGCAGTAATGCCCATTTAGGTATGGGAAGTAAACAGCAGAGGAAATAAAGAGGAACCTGCCCCTTGCAGGCCACTTCCACAGGGAAATACTTAATAGGTGGGACTGCCAAATGCCGGAAAATCACAGGCAAAGGTTTCTCTAATCAAGTGTTTCAGAATCAGCTCTGAACCATACAATTCTAATGTTATTTGAAATACCTAAAGATATTTTAAATCCCCAGAGAAAACAAAAATACTATGAAATTCATTCATGAACAATTTTGGATGCTTAGGTTAAAGGACACCTAGGTTGACACATGGTCATCTGCTATGCATTTGTTACCCCACATATGACCTTATTTGGACAAGCCAAAAAACACACTGTGCTACATTTTAATTTCCATTTATGGAACTAGTTTCCAGGACACTTAGAGTTAAAGGATGAAACATGCCTAACAGTCTTTGAAATATTATGAATATTTTATTATTCTTGGCCTACTAATAATAGCATAGTATATGGCACTGAAGCAGTGCCACCCATAAACTGAGTTTTGATCCCTGTTACGTACCAGAACATTAATATCATGTGACCCTGTAGCATCTTTGACTTCACTGCCTCTGGGGTCAGCCAAACTATGTTTGATTCCTTGCCACAGAAGCAGTAGCTTAATCGTTTGAGATACTGTTTGGTGAGGAAGTATTATGGGCGGGGCTGGAAACATATTTTCTTGTTTCAAGGAATTCCCACCCAGATATGTGCCTGGTACAGACTTTTCCATCAGCCCAGGAGAAACCTCATTTGAAGGGTGGCTTGATTCAAACTATATCAGAATTTATGGAAAGAATGTAGCGCTCCCATAAAATCAGTATTGATGATGAGGAGGACAGTCTATTTCACAGCTCAAAGACCTCCAGCCCTTTAGAGGACCGCAGCACATGATCTACTGGGTGAGCTGATGCTGAAGTGGCTCATTAAATCCACAAGGTCAAGAAATGCCTCATGTCCTCTCTTCAACACTGTCCCAGGTAGGACCAGGATTTCCCAAGTAAGGGATCCAAGACAGCCGGCTGGCAGGAAGATGGCTGATGGCACAGCTGTCACGTTCCATCCTAAGTCCAGAGAATTAGAAAGACTCCATGGACAGGGAGTCAATTTTTATTCCTCCACTCCAAGAGTTGGTTAAGTCCAGGTTAGCAGAATCACGAGGCCTGCCTGAAACTCAGCTCAGTTTCAGACAATAACTCTGCAAATAACTTTCATTTCAAGTTCTTATTATGGAAAAAATCTTTAAAATACTGAAGTAGATAGAATAATATGATGGACCCTCATATACCCGTTACTCAGCTGTGACAATCTACAAATAACTCTCTTATTTCCTGTGTGAATTTGGAAATAGATTTTGCTTTTGTTTCAGAGAAACGGAAATAGTACCAAGGAAAGTACCCATTGTGGTTGGAAAGTACCCAACCACAAGCATGGAATTTATTTACTAGCAACTCAAATCCTAATATTGAATGCTAACTTGTAAAATATTACCGATGCTGTTTCTAGTTCTTGAAAAGTGATACTCTTGGCATTGGCTCTGAAATCCCCAGGGTCATCAAAACCATCAACTCATCCCAGCTGGAGACTCTGCACATACTGGGCCTAAAGAACACTCAGGTCACAGTGGCCACCTGGGCAGGGTCCAGCCACAGCCCAAGATGAGACAGCAGATCAGATCTGACATCAAGACTAATCAGGGATGATGAAATTCTTATCTCCTGCATCAGGTGGAGATGGCCTCATACTTGTCCACATATCTTGCATTTTTCTTGTTGCGTCATCACGGTCATGTCATTACATCATGAAGCCAGTATTTCTTTCCCCAACACCTTATCTTACTTATATTTTTTTTTTTTTTTTTTTGCGGTACACGGGCCTCTCACTGTTGTGGCCTCTCCCGTTGCGGAGCACAGGCTCCGGACGCGCAGGCTCAGCGGCCATGGCTCATGGGCCCAACCGCTCCACGGCATGTGGGATCCTCCGGGACCGGGGCACGAACCCGCATCCCCCGCATCGGCAGGCGGACTCCCAACCACTGCGCCACCAGGGAAGCCCCCTTATCTTACTTTTAATTATAAAACAAACGGATATTTTTTTTCATGGAAAATGGCACCCTGTCCTTAGGGTCCCTCTGACATTAAGAATCAACTTAGACAGGATTTACACCTGGCATTACTGGGAAATCAACTAGCAAATTATTCTCAATACCTAACTGTGATATTAAAAAAAAAAAAGTCTAGCTGAGAACAAGGCAGTGGCACTTATACACTCTCAGCGCAGGTCTTAAAAGCAGTACATTAAATGTGACAGTGAGCATTAGCCTTGGAGGGTCTGGAGAAGGCCCACTTTAATTCTGTGATTCTGGACTTCAGGGGCTGAACTGAGAGAGGATAAACCACAGTTTATCCTGGGTGGGAGTCGAGAGCTACGTGCTCAATCAGGAGGGTGAGCAGTCAATCTGAAGCTAACTGGTCCAACTCACCTGTAGGCGTCTGGACCCACCGTGTGCCAAACATACTTCATATAACACTCTGCTTTCTGTTCTCAAAGTGCATTTTCAAATAGAAGCATTTATACATTAATCTTTCTTCAGTTCACCAGAGGTCAGCATCTGACCCCTTTCACAGCATTGGTTAAGGAAACCCTCTATCAGGGTCTGTTGTCTTATTCTAGTCTTTCCCCCTTCGCTAACTCACTCACTCATCATCCATTCATTAACCATTTTTGAGCACCTACTTACATGACAGGTGCTGTTTTAGGGATTCAAAAGCATACGGTAAATCCTAGCTCATGGGGGACGTAGCCTCTTTTAGGCTACTGGTCAATAAGTGCACTCTGTCTCAGAGGCAGTATCCTTGCAGGGGTCCAGAGCCAGGGCTCTGGTGATACACTGCTCTGCCACTTCCGAGCTGTAGGCCCTTGGGCAAGTTACATGACTTCTGAACTTTGGGTTCTGTGATCATAAATTGGGATGGCAGTACCTGCACAAGAGGGTAGGTGTGAGGATCAAATGGGCTGATGCTCTTAAAGCACTGAGGCCTGGCTCACAGTCACAGTGTGCAAGAAATGTCAGCTACTCTCATTAAGGGCTACAAACAAGATGATGCAAATGGTGCTAGATGCCGAGGAAGACAATTCTGCTGCCCTCCTTTTTTGTTTTTAGTTTGTAAGAAAATAAGGACATATCTCCCATATAGATGCTTAAACTGCAAACTTTATCTGCTATTTCTTGTGCTTCCATTCTAGCTTTTTACAAGGGCCAGAAAATAAAGATAATGCAATTGATGAGCAAGAGGAGATGTAGAGAAAAGCCAACAGAACAAACCATAAGAATACAGTCAGTTATAGACTTACAGACTGGGATGGCTTATCTGTGTACCTGAATTGGGTGTTGACACTAACTTGCTAAGACTTAATCAAGAGAGCACTTAAGTGCCAATTTAAACAGCACTCAGGTACTTATGAATTGAGTTAGCTGTCAAGTAACAACATAGTCTTTAAGGGCCCCCAGGTTCACATTCCCAGTCCTCCAGGAGTAACCAAGCACATTATGTTGTCATTTGGAAGGTATGTATCTCTAATAACAACAGCAGTCACAACAAGGCTCTTCCTCCCTGAAGGTCCAAACACACTATATTTGGTGATGCAGTAATTTATTTAGGAAGAATCTAAACCCACAATCCTTGTGTGGGGTCCCTGTCATCAAATTTCAGACTCTGACTATGTACCTTGGGACTGCAGCTAATAAAGGTGAGAGCCAACATTTGTTATGCAATTATGCACAGAGGAATTTACTGTGTATAAACTGCATAAATACCAGTCTTTCTGTTTCCTCCAAATAATTCTGGCTGATTAGTTATTACACAACAATGCCTTGCTTTTTTCTTATTCTGTCTAATCCTTTGGCTCTTCGGAAATCACCTGAAATTCTATTTAAATAGGCTATTGAATGACTGCTGAGAAAAATATTTTTCAATACTTCCAGAGTCTTTCTTGGATCCTGAAAACTAAGCAAGAAGATTTATTTGCCTTGCATTATTTTGTAAGTTTATTATTATTAATAAATAAGTTTATTACAATATTATTCATAGATAATAATAAACTTTTATGATCATTATCCTAAGCTGTACATTGTTTTTTTTATCCCCATGCCAAAAGAATCTTTTGTCTTCTGAACACATCTTAAAATGAGGGTGTCACTGGAGAGTAAACACAGTTTTATGTGAAACTTATTACTTAACTGACTTTAAAACAAAAACAAGAAACAGAAGATAAATTAGTTCTCTGAGAACTAAACAATGGAACCTTCTGCAAGGCTGAGACCAGCAGAGCCTAACAGCTTGGAATAAAGATGCCAAGTCTGGTGAAGTGAAGGAGACAATCTGAATGTGAGGCCTGAGAAGCAAATCGAGGATGAGTCTCAAAGGCATCCTTCCCCCGAGGTCCTCAAATTCAGGGGAGAGGGCAGGTGGGAGATCACATCAACAACACCCGGAGTAGCTGTCAAACTGCAAATGATCTCCTCCCCTGTCATCAAACTCCTGTGTGTCCCAACACAGGGCCAAAAGCCAGAGATGAAGAGAGATAGAAGGGAACTAGAAATAGGGGCAGGTGGAAACTGAGATGACCTCTGGGAGCAGAGGAAGCAGACAAAAATGTAGTTGAATCTGACAGACTTCAGTTGATCCCAGCTCAGCCACATATTGGCAACTGACCTTGGGAAAAATTATCTAAATCTCTCTAAACCCTAATTTCTTCATCTTTAAAATGGTATAATAAGGCCTTTGGCAGAGGGTTAATGTGACGATTAAATGAAATCAGGTACAAATAAAAAGCACTCACCCCACAGCACCTGAATGCAGACATTCTGTTTTTCCTGGTTTAATTTAAAACAGTCTAAATAGTTTCTTTGAAGTTTACTAGGAGTTATCCCTTATTTAGCTTTGTGTCCGATGTGGTATCTGGATTACGGAAGGTTCTTAATAAATTTTTTTGGAATTAATGGCTGACCCAAACTGTCACTCTTTTCTCAAACAGTGGAAGATTACAACGTGACCAAGCTGTTTCAGAGCCCAAACTCTAAGTGATCAAACTAACATCTACTTCCTACCCAAACATCTATATGACATAAGAATAAATCAGTTTCTCATACATGTAATATATATTTTTGTCTATTCACCAACTGCTTCCCTTCTCCACTCACCACAATGGATATGCTAATGACAGCCAAAGATGAGGGCAAAGGGTTTGCCTTTCTTACTTTTAGAAAAAGGGCCCTACTTTTTTTTTTAACAAGTTTTTCAAAGTCTTATTTTCAATCTAGACTCAAGACTCATGAAGTTCAAGAGTTACTGTTTACTGGATTTTATATATGTTTTTAATTTCTCTTACATTATCATGCACATACATATACTTACATATTTCAAACCAATAACAGATTGCCCCTAATTCCTAGGGATAGATATTCCCATCTTCATCGGCTTCAGAGGGCATCTTTCCTTGTAAAGCTGACCGTACATCATCAAACATTATTGCACACTCCTTTTTCCAGCACTGAAACGCTGCCTTCAGGGGACAGGAGGAGTATATGTGCGAGGTGGGTGGGTGATTTCCACAAATTGGTCATCTGGAAGCTATAAAGTTTTGGAGTGTGGGAGCTGCATTCTGAGCAGAGTAATGGTGAGGGAATTGGTGATGTCAAGAGAACCAGAATCCTCCAGCTTAAATTTTTATATGATTTTTAAGGTCTTTAATAATTCTAACCCCTCGGAAGTTAATGAAGCCAGTCAGGCAAACTCTGACGTCTGAGTTGATTAAAATTTCGGTAGAAGCAAAAAGACTTCTTGACAGAGGACTCAGTCTACTTGACCGAATTTCTGAAAAGACCTGTCAGTTCCTTAATAGCTGTTTTAAAAAATTCTAGAAGGATCCATCTTCCACAAGGACTAATTTTTGACCCACTTTAGTTCATTTCACTATGCAAATGTGCTTCTTAATGACGGACACTCTCTATTGGAACTGTCAGTATAGATATTCAATCTCTTGTCTGTACTAACAGACATGGACCAAGGATTAAGGCTGACTTGAGTAAGTGTGCAAATAATCCTCCCAGGATGGGGGAAATGGCCTGGAATAGCGGTTGGGATGGAAAGACTAGTCCAGGATATCTCAGGCTCTCTCCATTAAACAGGAAGAGAGGTAGTGAATGCAGGTAACCAAGACATAAGAAAAAGCCCGAAAGGAACTGCAAAGCCACAGCCATCGTGATATTAGAAGCAGAACGGACGCTCAGGGTGAGGACTCCAGGCAGTGAAAACCACCTTTGATGGCTCCAGGTTTTTCATCTAGTTGCCAGGACTCTTGGGCTTATGTAAGCATTACAAGTTGAACAAGCTATGCTTTGAGTCATGGGTCTTATTTCCAATTTCATTTCATTTCATCGTGTTGACCTTTGGATGTTAATCAGGCTTGCGGTGAACTGATTTAAAATGTATATATTCCTTGACTGTAAAGTATTCAGATAAGCATTATCTGCAGTGGCAAAATAAAGCCCACACTATTCTCACTGTAAATGTGTAACACTTCCCCCAAATGATTAGTTTGGGCTGTATAATAAATTCATCTGCAACTGGTAACAGCATGAAGCAGACATTATGCCTGAGGAAACAGAAAACAAGCAAGCACATACTGGTAGAAGCTTATCCAACACGAGATATTCGCCAGGGGCTCGTTAGAATCTACAAGGGTTACCTTCACACACAGGGCAACACTCCCCAGGCACTTTGACGGGGTTCATGCAGCTCTGTCCGCAGGCCGTCGCAACACAGTGGGGTTCTCCGTTGATGCACTGGCAGAACGTGCAGTCGTCCTCCCGCCACCGGTCCCCATGGGCACGGATCTGACCATTGGCATAGCAGCCAGCGGGATTATTGAAAGGATACACGGGATCTAAATTAAAACGTGAGTTCAGAGTAAGACTGAGGGCATTCTACATCTTATCTCTGCCTGCACCTAGAGACATTTTTTCCCCAGGTTCTCGTCATCAGCAGTTCTTTTCCAGCTGTGCTCAGCAGAAGCTCAGGGCCACAGGAGGTGTCTCTAGGGGGACATGCAAAAGCAGCTGTCATGCTGAATTTCTGTCCACCCATCCTGACACGGCACACAGGGCAGGGGATCTGAGGCATAAAAACCAATGTGCAGGTGTTATCATTTCATAAAGGCGCAAAACTTTGTGGATGGAGCTGTGGGTTGGTCGTGAGAAAAAAATGCCGATCCATTTTAGGCTCTGATGATGCCTTCTGAGTTGCCAACTTAAATGTTTATTATACCTCCATCTTACCTCCTGTAAGGTGGAAAGAATAATGCCCCATCTAACTTATAGCGAGCCTGTTATTTCTAGGACTAACTGAAGTCTATCTCACGGTGCCTGGAGGCACAGTGAGGTGTATACAGTTCCCTGCTGTGGCCTTATTCAGGACAGGACTGACACAGCTTCTCTAAACCATTCATGGCACTGCTTGTGCCCTGGAGGGAAAGCTGTGGACCTACGCCATTTTTCTCCCCCAAGCTGAGCAGTCAGGCAGCAGCTGAGGCTGGGGAACGCAGGTAGCCAAGGAGAGTGTAAAAAAGTTTTCTGAGGTTGCTGACAAGCACATAAATAAAAAATCCCCAAACATCCTTATAAATGAAAGCAACTAGATAAATCACTCAATGTTCTTTTTCAGAAACATAAAATCTGGCCTCAAGAAGCAAGCGCTGCTGTGCTGGAAGCAAAGTCCAGGCAGTTCCGAGTTTGGTCCTCTTTATTCCAAAGAGGTAGTAGGGCATTACAAGAGAGTTAGAGGGCCAAAACTGAAAAGCACGCAGTCACAGCTTCAGAAGGGCAGTCTGCCAGACATGCAAGCAGCCAAGAGACCTGAGTTAGAGAAGACTTTATAAAATTTCTTTATAAAAAATATTACACTGCATACTTCATTTCGACTTTGAGCCTGGATCTGAATTCCAGGAAGTGAGACATAACCGGATCTATGCCCAGACAACTCATTATGATTATTACACAGAGGTCCATATCTATGTTTTTACATGACCAACTGCTACATAGTTTCAGAGACTATTTACACACCGGGGGGAGTAGCTAGAGAACAAATCAATTGGGAAGGTTAAAAGTTTGATGTGACTTTCTTAAAATCCCTGATGACACCTAAGAAGTGAACCTCCTTTCTCCCCTGTTAGCAAAAATAATTTCTAACAGGGAAGGTGGCCTCCCTGCTATGAACCACTGTTCAATGTTAGGAATGTAGTTCGCATACTCTAAGCAATTTCATATCTTCAGTATTATGTGGCAAACAGAGCTCAAATATTGAAAAGAAATGGATTTAGAAAACAGAAAAAGTTATGGAACATGGCATGAAATCCTGTCCTCCCGTTTCACGTGTGGAGGTAAGGGCAGGGTGAGTGTCAGACATGAGACGGATGTGCCTGACTCCAGACTGAAGGTCTGTGGTCCGGGCGGGACAAGAAAGCTCACGTGATCCTCTTTTCTGGGGAAACAGTGTAGTGCAGTTAGGCCAGAGACACGGTCAGGCACTCACTGTTCCTGGCTTCACTGGAAACTCAGACAAGTGACTACTTTTCTGATTATCCTGATCCTTAAAATGTGTGGATTGTAGTATATGATATTCAGAGTTATCCTTCTGAAATGTTTATTACTTCTACATAGGAGAGACAGGAGGGTCGAGCCTGTTGGAGGAACATGGACCTATTATTTCTTGGAGGGAAATGGGGAACAAAGAGAAAGCAGGCCCTGGGGATCCTTCTGCCCAGGGCCACAGTGGACACTGTCTGAGCCTTGCCTTGGTGTCACCACCATGCCACACCATGACCCTACTCTCACTACCACACATTTTCAAAGGACGGGGAGCCCTGCTCTCACCTGGACTGGCATGGGTATCGGAAAGGAAGCAGGGTTGGTTCCTCTCTGAGCTGACTGGCTAAGGTGGTCAGTGACTAGGGCGGCCCTGTCCTAGCTGAGCAATCTGAGGGGAGCAGGGTGGGTGGAATTCTGATGTCAGGATGGAGAGAAAGTCCCAGGACTTGCCAAGGAACGGCTGGAACCACAGAGGAGGAACAGAAAGCACCTCCGGGAAACCTCACGTCCATCTGTGGAAACAGGTGACCGCTGTCTACACCCAGGGTGTAACTTCCCTCAGGGAAGTATTGACAGTTTCACACAGTCTACCTAGCATTATCGAAGTCCTAAAAGGTAGACCATGGTGACAAAAAACGGGAACTTCTTCAATCTTCCTCTATTTTGGAGTGAGACTGAAGTAGGTCAACTGTGATACTAAGTCCCTAAACCATGTCTCTTCTTCTTATTCTCTGATTGGCACCTGTCCTTACCTTCACACACCGGGCAGCACTCCCCTTCGGGCACATAGTATCTCTCGCAGTTCAGCTCACCACACTGGGCGGTGAAGCAGATGGAAACACCCCCTTGGCATCGACAGAACCGACAGTTGTCCATTCGAAACATATCCCCATCGCTATACTCCACATTGTTGAATACACAGGCTGGCTTTGTTTCTAAAGGAGTTAAAACAAACATGGCAGATTCAAAGTCATTTCTCTGGTGTCCTTTCATATTTTTCAAACAGCCTCTAGAAAATACTGTCTGACAGCAGGTTAAAATTTGATGGAAATTTACTACACTCAATATAATTTTTTACAACAGAAGCAACAAAGCAATGCAAAGTAAAGTAGAATAAAATAAATAAAACACATCACTATTCTCATTATACCAAGGAATCGAAATTCCTCTTAGTAAAATCTATACTGGCGTCCCCTTATCCCAAATAAAAGTAACCATGTGACCATGAAACACATTTCTGATTTGTGCTTTAAAAAGATTTTTTGTTAAACAAAACGTTTGTTTTGTTAAATCATTCTCTACCCTCAAGTAAATGATCCTGCCTCCACATTAGGTTTTGTTCTGCCTCAAAAAATTTATTTAGGCCTTTTAAGAGGTTATGTTCTTCTGTTTCTCCAGTGTTTTCTCCTAAATTCTTTTTTCTATCCTGTTTAACAATCTGTAATTATAATAGTGCTTGGCCTTTAAAAAAAACACTTTCTACATGCATTATTTCACTTAATCCCAATAACAAAGTCTGATGTAGAAATACTTATCCTGAGTGCAGAAGTGAGGAAATCCTGGGTAATTTGCTCAAAGTCACACATTTAGCAAATGATAGAAGCAAAAACAGTAGCTCTTCAACTAAAACCTTGTACTCCTTCCATTGTGTTTCAAGGCTATGTTCTGCTAAGGACTCAAAGCCCTGCACTTAACAATTCTCATAATGACACCAATGATTTTAAATTGTTTCTCTGCCCTAAAACACTCTCACTAAATCCATTTCTTAACTCTAATTTTGGTTGACTTAAAAGAACTCCCACCAGACAAAGACATCATAAGAAAAAGAAAACTATCTCTTATAAACACAGAGATTAAAAAAATCCTCAAAAAAAAAATACTAGCTGACTGAATCCAGCAACATATAAAAAAGATTATATACCAAGTGGGATTTATTCCAAGAATGCAAGGTTGGTTTAACATCCAAAAATCAATTAATGTAGTACAACATGTCTATAGAATAAAGGAAAAAAAACACAGGATCATCTCAGTTGACATAGAAAAGATATTTGACAGAAGTCAACACTCTTTCATGATAAAAACGTTCAATAACTTAGGAGTGGAAGTTGTTAAACAGCAGCTTGATAAGTGGCATCTATGAAAAACCCACAGCTAACATCATACTTAATAGTGAAAGGGTGAATGCTTTTCCCTTTAAATCAGGAACAAGACAACGATGTTCACTCTCACCACTTCGATTCAACTTTGTACTGGAGGCTCCAGCCAGGGCACTTAGGCAACAAAAGGACATAAAAAGCACACGGGCTTCCCTGGTGAGGCAGTGGTTAAGAATCCGTCTGCCAATACAGGGGACATAGGTTCAATCCCTGGTCCGGGAAGAGCCCATATGCCGCGGAGCAACTAAGCCTGTGCGCCACAACTACTGAGCCTGCGCTCTAGAGCCCGCAAGCCACAACTACTGAAGCCCACGCACCTAGAGCCCGTGCTCTGCAACAAGAGAAGCCACCGCAATGAGAAGCCCGCGCACCACAACGAAGAGTAGCCCCTGGGCTTCCCTGGTGGCGCAGTGGTTGAGTCCGCCTGCCAATGCAGGGGACACGGGTTCGTGCCCCGGTCCGGGAAGATCCCACATGCTGCGGAGCGGCTGGGCCCGTGAGCCATGGCCGCTGAGCCTGCGCTCCGCAACGGGAGAGGCCGCAACAGTGAGAGGCCCATGCACCACCAAAAAAAAAAGAAAAGAGTAGCCCCTGCTCGCTGCAACTAGGGAAAGCCTGCGCGCAGCAACAAAGACCCAACACACCCCAAAATAAATAAATTTTTTAAAAAAATCACGCATATGAGAAAGTAAGTAGGAAAACTCTCTTTACCTGCAGATGACATGATCTTGAATTTTAAAAGATTCTAAAGAATCTACTAAAAAACTAGTGAACAAAAAGTTCGGCAAGATTTCAGGGTACAACTGCAACTCAAATAAATTGTATATCTACACACTAGCAAAGAACAATCTGAAAATGAAGTTTAAAAAAATTCCATTCACAGTAGCATTGAAAAGAATAAAATATTTAGCAATAAATTTAATAAATGAAGCACAAAACTTGTACTTTAAAAACTAAAAAGCGTTGTTCAAAGAAAGTAAAGAAGGCCTAAATAAATGAAAATATATTCCATGTTCATGGACTGAAAGATAATATTGTTAAGGTGAAAATATTCCCCAAATTGATCTATATTTTCATTGCAATCTCTATCAAAATCCTACTTGGTTCTTTTGTAAAAACTGACAAGCCAATCCTAAAACTCATATGGAAATGTGAGGAACCCAGAACTGCCAAAACAACCTTGAAAAGAAGAACAAAGCTAGAGGACTCACACTTTCTGATTTCAAGACATACTACAATGCTACAGTAATCAAGACACTGTAGTACTGACATCAGGATAAATATACAGTTCAGTGGAATTGATTAAGAGTTCAGAAACAATCTCTCATATTTAGTGATTTTTAACAGGGTGCCAGGATAATTCACTGAGGAAAAGAATAGTCGTTTCAACAAATGGTGCTGGAGCAACTGGATATCCACATGCAAAAGAATAAGAATGGACCACTATTATACCATATACAAAAAATAACTCAAAATGAATTACAGAACTATGATCTAAACGTAATAGCTACAACTATAGAGCTCTTAGAAGATAACAGGAGTAAATCTTTGAGACTTTGTAATTAGGCAATGGTTTCTTAGATATGACACCAAAAGCATAAGCAACAGAAGAAAAAATAGTTAAACTGGAGTTCATCTACTTTTGTGCCTCAAAGAACACCATAAAGAAAGATAACCCAAAGATTAAAAAATATTTGTAAATATCTGATAAAGGACTTGTATCAGAATATATAAAGAACAACAATAAAAACAACCCAATTGAAAAATAGCAAATATTTGAATAGAAATTTCTCCAAATAAGATACAGAAATGACCAAGAAGCAGATGAAAAGATGCTTAACATCATTATTTATTAAGGGAATACAAATCAAAGCCACAATGAGACATCACTTCATATCCTAGGATGGCTAAAATGAAAAACATATAGATAATAACAAATGCTGACGAGGATGTGGAGAAACTGAAACTCTCATACATCGCTGGTGAGGATGTAATGAAACACACAGTTACCAGAGGATCCAGCAATTCTACTCTTAGGTATGACCTTATCCAAGAGAAATGAAAACATCTATTCACATAAAAACTTGTACACAAATGTTTATAGCAGTGCTATTCATAATAGCCAAAAAAAACCGGAAACAACCTAAACGTCTATCAACTGATGTATGAATAAACAAAATGTAGTATATCCATGTAATGAAATATTTCTTGGCCATAAAAAAGGAATGAAATTTTGATAGATACTAAAACATAAATGAACCTGGGGAACATTGCTAAGTGAAAGAAGCCAGTCAAAAAATACCACATATTGGATATGATTCTATTTATATGAAATGTCCATAATAGGTACATGTATAGAGACAGAAAGTAGATTAGTGGTTGCCTAGTACTGGAGGGTTTGGGGGAAATGGGGAGTGACCGTTAATGAGTTTGGGAATTCGGGGGGGGATTGATGTAAGTGTTCTAAAATTGATTGTGAGGATCAAACAATTCTGTGAATACATTAAAAACAGTGAATTGTGCAACTTCACTTGGTGAAGTGCATGGTATGTGTCTCAATAAAGCTGGTAAAATAGAAGTACTTCCAAGCTAAAGACAGTTCTCCTGAGCTAATGCACCCTGTTTAATAAGATGGGAAGAACCAGATCATGAGACACACAGCTTTCATGGGCTCCTCTGTCCTAACGTCATTTCTCCATGTCACCTTGGATATTCGAAATATTTGAGACTTTCACTGCATTTTGAGTATATTTACATTTGTTTTGTACCTGGACAAACAAGTACTTTCTCATTTGATTTTATAACAATCCTGTCAAGAAGACAGAACAAATATTAATAGCCACTTCTTCAATGAGGAAAATGAAATTTTTAGGCAAATTGACTTTTGCCTAAAGTCACATAACTAGTGTGAGATGAGCTGTGTGTCTATATTTACACAGGCAGTAAATGTGCATGTCTGAACCTCTTCCGTAGTGTTGGCTGGATATACTGTTTCTTTTTTTCAGAAAACTCATGTCAGGAAGAATCATCTAATTACAGCTCAGAATTTATTATACTTTTAGCTAACATACTAAACTGAGCTGGGATTGGAAGAAACTGGGCAGCTGGACCACAAGTTCTAAAGTGTAGAAAATGGAGTGCTTTTTATCAATCAAATTTGCATGCTGTGGAAGGAGGCAAAATACTGCATTCTAACAAAATGCTGAGCTTCCATTCAAACTGAAGAAAAAGAAGTATTTTAGAAACCAATTAATATTAATTATCAATACTTATTTGCCTTAATCAACCACAGCTACCATCTGGGTGAAGCCACAAATCTTGGTGTGAGATTTGAAGGAGTGAGAAGGGAAGGCTGTGGTTATGACTAAAGCAGCTGCAGATGAACTCGCTTTTACCGTGGGTTGTGCAGAAACGTGAGCGGGAGGGGATGGGATTGACAAGAGTTACATTTCACTAGCTAAGGCACAGAGAGCAAGGGAATGGAGTTTAGAGAGATGGAGAGTCCCAGAAAACACAGCCTTGAAAACACAATTGATTCTTTAGGATTAAAAAAAAAAAAATCACACGACATAATGAAATCCCTATTTGATGCCAAGACAAATTTATAGAAGCTCTTCAGAAAGATGCATGATAAAAATGGCTGGCAGTGGTCTTTGAGGAGCAATGACCAATTACTTCTTCACCTGCTGGGGATACATGTGAATCTTAGAACCCTATGGAGTTTACCACTACCTCTATAACAGGACATTTTCCATGGACAGAGAAAAGAATAATATTACAAATAAAATAATTTACTGTGTAACTTGTACCTATCAATGCATAAAATTGCATATGCATTGAGATGCACAAAAGTGCATGCACAAAAAATGCACAAAAAAAAGATGCACAAAAAAAAGACACAAAAGTGTCTTTTTAGGTATTTTTGCACGTTTTTTGTGTCTGCCCAATTAAATTTTATGTTTCTCAGTTCTGGAATATTCTCTTCCCTCTTTAACATATTCCAGAACTCCTGAAAAAGAACCTTATAGACTGTTAATAACTTCTACTGCCTGCCAAATTACACTGATTGGCAGACAGTGATAGGTATATAATTTTAGCAAAGGAAAAGACTAAAATGTAGAACTTCACATCAAATGTGAAAATGGAGAAAAAAATCCAAATAGGTATACTTCTGTTGCTTTTTCTCTTTAATATCTCAGTAGAAAATGGCTAATGTCTTGCCTCTGGTCTCCTTTCACTGGGGGTAAGCTGTATAGGAAGCAAGTGGGCAGACTTAAGAAGTCAAAAGAGAGACAACTGTATGACAGATGAGAAATGTCTGAAAATTTCTCCATAAATCAGAGACAAACTGATGTAATCACAAAGACAGGGTACATGAGCTTCCAGATAGCTATAGGAGGAAAACACCTTTTCTATGGGGGGGAAGCAGGGTGTGTGTGCTAGAGAATACCAGGCAGATACTACTTCAGGATAAGAGAAGGGGAACAATACTTACAAAATAGGACTGCAAAAGACTGTATCACTGTTAAGCAAAATTAGCTTGACAAGACCCCAGGAACACAACAGATGCTCAATAAATGCATACTGAGTGGAATATTTCTTTCAAAGTGCCATATTCTCTCCATCACTGTAGAAGTAGACTTTATGTCCCTAGAAATATTACTGAGTATTATTGCTAAACAGACAATGGGTTATCATTAGAAGTTTTTGTACTAATTTTCTTAACAAACTGCAGGTCTCAGTTTTCCAGGCCCAAATTTTACCTGAGGAGCAAGCTGACTTTGGGTATGGCTCTCCTGTGACTGATGGATTTGACATGTTAGTGTGTCTGATGCTGGAAGAGTCAGTTAGTGGCTACAACACTCAAACCATGATGTTCCATCATGTTGGATTTCTGTGCAAGTACATTGGACAGCTGATCATATCTAAGCAACCAAATGACTGTTTCCATATTCTGTATGTGGATGACTTCCCTATTCAAACCCAAATGCCTCTAGAAATGAGTGAGCTGGGCCAGTGTAAGGCAATAAGGTGTACTGTAACCAAATGGAGAACACATGTCAATCTAAAAGTAGAGGCCAGGGCTTCCCTGGTGGCGCAGTGGTTGAGAGTCCGCCTGCTGATGCAGGGGACACGGGTTCGTGCCCCGGTCCGGGAGGATCCCACATGCCGCGGAGCGGCTGGGCCCGTGAGCCACGGCCGCTGAGTCTGTGCGTCTGAGGCCTGTGCTCCGCAACGGGAGAGGCCACAGCAGGGAGAGGCCCATGTACTGCAAAAAAATAAAAAAATAAAAGTAGAGGCCATCACTCAGCTCCAGCTGGCTAATGACAAAAGTTTTGCTTATGGGCAGAAGCAGACACAGAACTGTTTCTTGAAGAAGATCTGGGATTATTCAACACTGCTGTGGAGGTCATACTTCTAGGGGATGATACTGATGTCTTCTAGTTTACACAAAAGGAGCTCAATCATACCACCTGTTCCTTTGGTTTCTAAACAACAGGTTCTCATTCAACCAATACCTCACAGGGCCTCCTTTCAGTCCTCAGTCACAGACCATAACAATCCGATGGGCAACTCTCCCCCCCTCCCCCCAAATAAAACCAAACCCAACAGAAAAGAGAACGAATATTTATGGAGAATGTTCTTTCCATCTATTCATCTAGGCTAATGTTTTCAAAACTCAAGAGTTCTTGAATTCTCTGTGAATATTTTTTAACCTTCTGTGTTCACTATAACGCTTATCTTAAAAAAGTAACGTAAGCATACGGATCACCTGGATGGCAGCTTAGGAGCCGAGTGCTGGCAGGCAATCTCTGTTTCTGCACATGGGGCTAGTTAACATGCAACCCACTGTCTCCTGAACTGGGGTTCCCAGATCCATTCCGACATGTTCCTACATGTTTGGGGGTTTCTCAAAATCAATAAGTAGTCCTCTAAGCACCCAGGTTCCAGCCGGGTGTCAAACTCACCTCTGAAAACTGCTTTCGCTGAGGTGTATTTTAATATTTTGCTTTTGCTTTTTATTGAGAAGAGCAGCCAGAGGAAATCTGTTTCCACATTTAAGGGATTAAAGCAACTAAGGACAGGATCTACTGTGTCATCCAGCGCTCTCTTTTCAAGCTTCCATATGAGCAGAGGGTTGCCCTGTTCAGCAGGCTTCTTGTCTCTAAAAATAAGAACTGCAGATCTGATTCTATCTCCTTTTTCACTTTGATGGCCAGGACGCTGGGGGCCTAACTTGACATTTAACTCCAACAATTAAACAGACAGATGCTATGGCCTGCATACCTGTAGGCACTTTCTTTCTGCTTTTCATTTTCAACTTTTACATACAACTCTACGGTTCTGATTCTCTTTTCTCATTAATATTCTACCACTATGTTATCGTATCTGTTCTCAGTGTAAAGTTGCCTCAAATCCTTTGTGCATAAGCAAGGCTTTATATATATTTTAAAGCTATATATATATATGGCTTATTAAAATATGTATATATAAAATAGACCTCTGCTCATCTGGGCAATGATAATGAATTTTGGATAATGTAATATCCTCTAATGGTGACCTTATGACAACAGTAAGATTTTCCCAGGGCACCAGTTGCCAAATAAACAAACAAACACATACACTTACATACGAATATATGTATGTGTGGAGGGGAGGTGTGTATATGTGTGTATGTATATGACAAAAAAAGTGAAATATAGGCTTTGAGACAGAATTCCATACACACTATTCTGTGGGATTTTGAATCTTCAGAGGACTGTAGTTTCTAGTCTCATCTACAATTGAATGACTAATATAGAAACAGACACACTGTAGCAGGACACGAAATAAAGCAAAGATCACCCAACCAATTTATGGTGGCAAGAAAGAGGCAAACACCAGAAATCCTGTGACTGCTTTGTCAGCTCAACATTTTCTCACAGCTGAAGGCAAGTCCTGTTCCTGAAGTGACTTCTATAAATGGGCTCTATAAATGGGGGCAAGGGCACTGAGGGGGCGGGGGGCAGTTATCAGCTGTCCAAACCGTATCACACTGGGGAGAGATGTAAAGTTAATGTCCTGATGAGAAAGTCATGACACTTGGGTTTCTATAATCAAGAAGCAAGGAAAAAAGAAAAGCACTCCTCTAGAGGTGATATTTCCTGGGGACAAGAGACCTAAGATTAAAGTGTAGGGCAGTAAAAGATGGCGAATTCCCACAAAGTAAGCCCTCTATGGGCTGATAATTAACAGCCACTCTAGAGGGAACTAAGATGATATGAATCAGATCATTTGCTCACTCACCCACCCAACTACCCATCAGAACCTGGGTGCACTCTGAGAGGCAGGTAATGTGCTAATAACACAGACACAAGGATAGATTCTCTGTTCTCTGGCAGTTCAGATTCTAGCATGAGAGACAGACATGCAGAGGGATGAATACTGGAAGGAAGCACAACTGAGATGCTGGGAGCCCAGGACAAGGACCAACTATTTCTGTCTCAATGGTACAAGTTAAATATTCACAATATGTCACCTACAATCAACTAACTTCAGCAATACCAGAGGCTTGGCCATTTGCTGGTGGTTAACAGACATTACTACCGGCTGGATAATAACACGGGTGGGGAGAAGCACTGAGAAGAGATTTATGCACATGGAACTTTTAACGCACCTCTCCCTGCATGCTTGTATTTATAAAGGTCTTTAAGTCAGGATCCTCCCCTCACCTTCTCCATCCCCCTGCCATGTCCAGAACAGCATCTTTGGATATGAACAGGAGGTGGGCACACAAAATTATAAAGACCATTTGCTCTTGAGGCACAATTTCAAGTGCTTCACATATAAAACCTCATTTAATTTACTGTTATTCACTCCATTTGACAGATGTGGCAACTGAGGCCCAGGGAGACCAAGGGATGCCCAAAGTTACACAGCTACTAAGTGGAGGAACTAGTTTTCAAACTGAAGTCTTTTAATTGTAGTCTATGTTCTTTTCTAACCACAAAGCCATACTACAAGTGTTTCTTCAAAGCAAAGCAAAGCAAAACAAAACAAAATATGCAGCCACTGGGCTAAAAACTACAGGACTCGGTGAAACAGGTCTGGACTTTAATATAACCTTTTCTTGTGGGGGAGGGGCAGCTTGGGAGGAGGGCAGAAAAGCTTCTGAACCCCTATTTCCTGTAGGCGGCAAATATGGACGCTTCTATATGCGTAATTTTGTTGTATTTGTCCAAATCCAAAATCATTTTCCTTGTGTGTCTAGGTCTTGACTAAATAATGTCCTCTAAAATTACTGACATTTCACTTACTTGAGTTTATTCTTTGTTTTTCTTCTGAAAATTCTGATGGAGGGACATGTTTTAGGCTCTCCTCCCTTCTAGCATCTAAATTCAATAAACGCCAGGTCATCACACACCAAGGGAGAAAGGTGGATTCTATTTGAAGTAATCTTATGACTGAAGGATCGTTTTTCTGGTCCACAAGGTTCCAGCTCCAACTAGGCCAATACTACTGACCAAGTAATAGCCAGAGGTGTTTCCTCTAAGTAGGAAAATGCTAAACTAAAGGAACAGTGTCTTTTCTCTTTCAAATTGTGGACACTCTGATGTGGTGTTAGTTACAAAGATTACCTCTGACAATAATGCAATGAGATCTTGAATGATAGGAGGGATACGACCACATTTTCCATAATCCTTTTCTTGCAATCCTAAAATTTCTGAACTACTGAAACACAGCAGAATATGATGGCTACGTGCAGTCTGTGATTACACTTCCAAAATGCTCTTTCTAATGGATGGAATGATGATTCCTTTCCTAACTTTCTCTACTGCCTAGTGGGATCTTAAACAAATATTCTTTCTGAGTTTCATCAAGTCCCTGAGTATATTCTCTGCCTTTTAAAAGACAGAAACAGCTAGATTGAACCCTCCCTCCTCCTCCTGCACAAATGTACACTCTCTGAGAACAAGAGAAACCCCACGTACCATTAACACATTCAAAGACATCACAGCACTTTCCAGGTGTCCCATCTCCACGAGAGACTATGCGGGGAGTGGATCCCACCTCACACACGGGGAAACCACATAAGCCAGAGAGACACTCGCATCTGAAACCAAAGAAAAGGGAAGGAAAACCCCATGAATAAACAACAACATAGAAGTCGGGAGACCACAAACAAAGTGGCTGTGGAAAACTATTCACCCCTCTCTGTGACACTGTCCTGTTTATCTGGTGTCGCTGGGGAATGGGGAGCGGGTCCTAACATAATTGGCATTCCAAATAACTAAGGCTCATCTCCTTAGTATACGCCCAGATATTTAACGTTAACCATTTTGACAGAAATATTCCTAAAATGCATTACTTCATTTCTTACTTAACCAGGCTGGTATTGAGCATAACAAACATTTTCTTGATGACTCAGGGCCATCTTTACATGCATACATTATCCTGTTACTCCAGACATCAGTGATGCTTGCACGGTCTGACACAGAATGATGCTCCTGCGTTAAATGATTCTATGTTGCTACTTGGTTGCTGTTGACCTTTAGGTGTTTTTCAGCAAATTTTCTGACTCGTCTTTCAACTAATAGGTTATTAGTTTGGCTTTTTTTTTTTTTTTTAATCTTTGTGATTGTGTCTAGTAGCATCCTCCTCTGGAGCTACATTAATTAATTTATAATTGTGTATAATAAAAGAAATAGATTCTGATTGAAGACCGAGGAGCTTTATAAATAAAGGGCATAAGCTTTAGCAAATGGAGTTTGTGACAGCTATCTGGAAGCTGAAAGTCTTGATGTTTTGGATCTTCTAAGCTGCATGTGTGCATTTCTCTGAAGGCAAACTACCTCTGTTGGCTCTCACCCTTAACTTCAACTCCGCTGCAAAACTTGCCTGACCACAGGAAAATAAGAGGCAGGTAAATATAAGAGGAGAAAAAGATATTGTCAACTGCCTGATGTTGATGTGTCGTAATGAAATAAGAGGCAGGAAATGAGAAGCTCAGGGCAGGAGGGTGTCAGGATGTAACTGTAATACAAGGAAGGAGCAGCTAGACTCTGCCCTGGGACTCCCCTGGCAATAGAAGCGTGGGTCAGAGGGTAGAGAGGATGACTAAGGGAGTTCCCAGGTTGGCAGGAGTGAAAGGAAGACATCCTAAAAAGAGACATCCTTGCCGGAAGTATGTGGGTATTTATGTAACAGAGAGGCCAAGATCAGGGGAGGGTAACATTCCCAGCAAGGAAGAACCATTAGCACATTAATTCTGTTTTTTCCCTCTTCTTATTTGATTGTTTTGTTCTATTTTTCTTTGGATCTTTCATAAATTAAAATGTGACTGTTGTCCACAAGTACTTCCATAATCAGGCCTAGAGGTTTAATGACATTTATAGTTAACTGTGGAACTAAAAAGGAAACGAATTAAGTTAAAATTTACACCAAACTCCATTAAAGCCACTGGAAAGGTGTGAATATCCCCTCTCACACTTCTTCCATGTGGGGAGATAGTTATATACAGATTATATTGGAGAAGAGGGTGTTAGGTAATTAAAGTTTTGCTGCAATGGTATTTCTGACTATGGTTTAAAATAAATGTTTGGCTGTTTTGTGTGAGCAAAGCCGGGAGCTCTTGATTCATAATCTCTATTCCTACAGAACAATCACCTTCTACAGCTGAGTAAATATGAACTGAGCTTTTAGTCCCTGGTAAGGTTATCCCACAGTCTCTCATTTTTATGTGCCTAGGCACTGCAGTTTTAAGCAGATGATCATATCCCTGTGACGTTACAGTAACAATATTTATTGCACTTGACACTCTGTACAACTTAAGCTCTTCAGAGTTTACAGATTAATGGGGGTAGAGTACTGAGAGGCCCCACCCTGATCCCAATATCTGGATGTCATTACAATGAAAGCATCCTACAAGAATAGCTGACTAACCTTTTTCCACATCTTTGGGAATTCCCCTTCTCTCCCACTGACGTGTTCGAGGAAATTACTTTAGGTTAAACACCAGGGAGCATACGATCAACCAATAAATACCTCCTCTGATGCCTTTCAACCCTTCAGAGACCTTTCCTCAACACTTGCGTGCCAGGCTTTCTGCTGGGCCGACAGAAATCACACCAACCTGAAAACCATGACTAAGTTTGCCCTTTTTCCCGCTTTTGACATTTCATCTATTTCCCAACATTGAAACATCTCTCTTGTTTTCTCAGAGACCCATACAGGTTGTCTCCAGCATGTTGCAGAAGATCTAAAACTGCACAACTGCCTAGTGACCCATTTAGGAAAGGAAAACCCTTTAGGTTGAATTTTTATTTCTAAACGCAGAATGACTGCACACTAAAGACCCAAGGATTCAGATGCCCTGGTTTTGGCCGGCAGGCTTGCTCCCAGCTCCTTTCCCTTCTCTACCAGCCCCTTGGAAAGCCCTCCCTACTTACTGCCACCTTTTGATTCTTCACAGCTTCCCCGAACCTGAGACTAGCAGAGGTTCAAGACCATTAGCACCTTAATAAAGAAGGAACTTATGAAGGAATCAGAAAAGGTTAAAATCTGGGCTGTCATCAGATATCTATCGAGCAAGTATCTATTAGGTTGAGACTTCATGAAACTGCTTTCTTTGTAGATCAAAAATAGTCAAATAGCAATTTCACAGAGTTCAACATAATACAACTCATGTGAGTTATTTTTCGACAGATAGTCTACACACACTCTCAGGTAACAAACGGGGGCTTCATCAGGACCCTTATTTGCCAAGGAAATTTATTATGTCTATACATAATAAAATCAAACAGTTTCCTATCCTGTATTTTCCACTAGAAGAGCCTAGAGGGCACTCCCCTAGAGTCTTCTTATAGTGAGTCACTGAATTACAGAACAACTGAAGCACTCAGACAGAATCTTGCCCTCATCACCTTTTCTCTTCATTCTTATTATTTTTTTGGTCCCTCCTCCCAATCTCCCTCTTACCCTTTACCCCAATGCCTGGATAAACAGCAAGCAATGGAATGGAGAAAACATGTGGATTGGTAGCTAAGGAAACAGAATAACTTATGAGTAAATCGATGTCCACACTTACCCCTCACTTCTAAAACCTTCCCTCCTCCAACTTCTAGGTTCCGACCTGGTCTCCTCTCACCAAAGTCTCCCCTTCTCCCAGTTCATGCCACGCCCATCCTATGGCTCAGTTCTTGTACTTCTGTAGTCAAAAACCTTCAGTTACTCTTCATTTAACTGATCAACTTCTCAGCCTAGCATTCAACACTCTCAAGTCCACAGATCTTTATTCGAATTCAATCTCGCAGTATTTCTCTTCATTCTCCTGATGCTACAGTCACCTTCTATTCTCCAAACAAGCCCTCCCTTTGCTGTCTTTCCACTGCTCACCCTACTCTCTCCTGAACATTCCTTATCTAGCCCTCATCTCCAGCTGTCTGTCTAGATACCATCTGCCTTTCCAGGCCAACCTCAGATAATAGCTCCTCTCTGAAACCCCAAATACCATACTTCTCTTAGGACATCTGAAGCAGAAGTGCTAAGGGTTTTTAAAGAAAACAAATAAAATAACAATTTTACTGAGATACAATTCACATACTGTAAAATTCACCCTTTTAAAGTATACAATTCAATGGTCTTTATAGTCACAGGGTTGTGCTACCATCACTGCTACCTAATTTTAGAACATTTTCATCATCTCATAAAGAAACACTGTACTTCCCATTTATCCTCTCCCAGCCCCTGGCAACCACGAATCTCTATTCTTTCTCTATGGACCTACCTATTTTGGTCAGTTCACATAAACAGAATCATGGGCTAAGGGCTTTTCAACCTTCAACAAGAAGCAACTTGCATTTGCCATTTGCCTGAAAAATCAAGCCTTTAATGTTATCCTCAGTATTAAGATAATCATCAGTCAAGGTACCAAACTAATAAATGTCTGCAGAATGTAATCACAGCTGCAGCCAGGTAGGCCGGTGAAGCTGTCTTTTTTTCTCTCTCCAGTAGGTAATGGATTCAGCTTAGTGGGCATGTGGGTGGCGGAGTACAAAGACGAACAGCACTCAGAAAAATCATCTAAGCCCCTAGAGGGCACTCCCCTCCTTATGAGGCCCACGCTGGCTGGCTCTGCGGGCTCAAAGGCAGTGCACACTCATGCATTCCCTTCCCGTCGTTTGTTTCCTGGTCTACACAGACAGTCCCAGAGTCCTAGTACAGCTTACAAGGTGCTCCCAAGTCTAGGCTCTACTTCTCCTCTAGCTTCCACATTCTACTGGCCCCTCTACATGCTCCTGCACACGTGAGTAACAATGGCAATCTGCCATTCACTGAACCCCTACACCCACTCCCGTCACTCAGCGCCGCAGCGCAGCGTCCACTCCCGTCACTCAGTGCCGCAGCGCAGCGTCCACTCCCATCACTCAGCGCCACAGCGCAACGTCCACTCCCGTCACTCAGTACCGCAGCGCAGCGTCCACTCCCGTCACTCAGCGCCGCAGCGCAGCGTCCACTCCCGTCACTCAGCGCCGCAGTGCAGCGTCCACTCCCGTCACTCAGCGCCGCAGTGCAGCGTCCACTCCCGTCACTCAGCGTCCACTCCCGTCACTCAGCGCCGTAGCGCAGCGTCCACTCCCGTCACTCAGCGTCCACTCCCGTCACTCAGTGCCGCAGCGCAGCGTCCACTCCCGTCACTCAGCGTCCACTCCCGTCACTCAGTGCCGCAGCGCAGCGTCCACTCCCGTCACTCAGCGTCCACTCCCGTCACTCAGCGCCGTAGCGCAGCGTCCACTCCTGTCACTCAGCGTCCACTCCCGTCACTCAGTGCCGCAGCGCAGCGTCCACTCCTGTCACTCAGCGTCCACTCCCGTCACTCAGCACCACAGTGCAGCGTCCACTCCCGTCACTCAGTGCCGCAGCGCAGCGTCCACTCCCATCACTCAGCGCCACAGCGCAACGTCCACTCCCGTCACTCAGTACCGCAGCGCAGCGTCCACTCCCGTCACTCAGCGCCGCAGTGCAGCGTCCACTCCCATCACTCGGTGTTCACTCCCGTCACTCAGCGCCGTAGCGCAGCGTCCACTCCCGTCACTCAGTGCCGCAGCTCAGCATCCACTCCCGTCACTCAGCGCCGCAGTGCAGCGTCCACTCCCGTCACTCAGTGCCGCAGCTCAGCGTCCACTCCCGTCACTCAGTGCCGCAGCTCAGCGTCCACTCCTGTCACTCAGCACCGCAGCGCAGCGTCCACTCCCATCCCTCAGCGTCGCAGCGCAGCACCCACTCCCATCACTCAGTGCCACAGCTCAGCGCCCACTCTTCCTCAAATCCCTGCCTCTCTTTTGCCCCAGGTGAATTCCACACAGCCTTAAGGCCACCGCCCTACAAGGCTTTCTCTGACCAAAAAAGCAACCAGGATTAGTTTTCTCTCCTCTTGGAGTGGACCTGTTCCTCCTATGAAGTCAAAATCCTACTCTTTCTCCTGTGAATTCCCCTAGTGCAGGGGCATGTCTTATTTGTCTTGTAAATGAAAAAATGAATGACATAAAGACATCCAAACAATAATCTAGAATAAACTTTTTTTTTTCATGGCTAGTAAGTCAGAGGTTAGGCCATGCATTGTTTTTACAGTTTTTATGTTTATAAATTTTAAACTCAGGGCTAACTGGTGCAGTGCTTTTCAAAATCAGTCTGTGGAGGGAAAGACTACGGAGTTTGTTTAGAATGCGGATTCCAGGGTACCACAGTCATGAACTGTTTCTCAGAGTCTGGGGCAGGGCTCCAGAATCTGCCCGTACAGTAAGCTCTCCAGGAGACTCCACTGGAGGGAACCGGGGACCCACTTTCTGAACAACTTGCTCCTAAAGGTGCAGTGTCTCAATCGTCACAGTTTAATTTGCACTTTCCGTTGGAAAAAGCTATGTACAACTAGTTTTATCATTTTAATTAGTAGCACATTTTGATGAGTAGCACTTGCTCCTGCCTGAATACAGTTGCCTATGAGTGAGAGACACATAGGGTGAAGAAAACAGTAACTTTATTTACTATCCAATACCATCCATCATCCACCAGAAAATGGATGACTGCTAGCAAGCCACTTAAACTCTGGGATGCTCAGTTTTCTTGTCCATAATACAAGATGGTTGGACCTTAAGCTTTCTCCAAACTATAAAATCCTGTGATTCCATTACCGTCATTCCCATCACTGCCACAGTCTGATCCCGGCTCATCCCCTTCTGCGGCTTCTCCTCGCCTGCACCCTGTCCTTGGAGCACATCACCATCTCGCCCTTCCACACCCACCTCCTCCTTACCAAGCACCTCAACCTTCAGGCCCGGCTCAAGATGGGCCTTGTCCCTGACACTGCTTTGTTTTGTTTTGTTTTGGAGGGGAATGCAGGAAAAGAAACAACATACTCAACAAGTTGAGGAATCAACAGTTTGTTTCACCAGAGTGACTAGAGAAACTGTAAAGGATGCTAAACGATAGGGAGTTAGAAGAAGACACCGTGGGGAGTGGGGAGAGGAATCCTCTTTGCCACTCCCACCACCACTCAGCAAAGCAGCAAACTGTCAGACTCCTCATCTTCCCCAAGCAGATCCTTATTCCCTGCCCCTTCCTGGAGGGAAAACAACTCAGTGAGGCCCCTGCAAACATGTCTCCCAACCCTGCACTTATTCCACATCCAAACTCAGTGTTGAGCCCTTTGAAAGGGGAGAATCACTGTCTATAAATCAAAACCAACTCTATTCAGGTGGGAAGGAAGGCTCCCTTTACACAAGAATAAATGTGGAATGAAAAGGGCAAAGCACGTGTACTACTAGGATTCCACACAGGGCAACAATGAAACTGTCAGCAAAGGAAGTTACAATGACACATAAAACATATTCTTATCCTGTAAAAAGTATTTTCAACTTTAATTATATCTGATGTACTATCTTTCTACGGATTAAATTTCTTACCTCTTTCTAGGTATGTATAAGTTTAAAAAAGAAAAGAAGACTGCAAATAAAACATCCAAAAAGAAATGGGTTTCCCACCTGAGGGTCCACTATCCTGCACTCCTCCCTACGGAAGTTTCTTAGGACCACCATGCTTCTCCCGCCTCATTGTAAGATTTACTGCTAAGTAACAAACCCTCTTCACCCTTTCTCCTGCTCATTCCTCCTGTGATGCCTTACATTTCCACCACCCAGGGGGTTAGGCATGTGCCTTAGTTGCAGCAGCAAACACACCACCCAGCTCTAAGGATCACACGTGCCTCCTTCCAGAAGCCTCCCTGCTCCTTTCACCTGTAAAACCAGAAACCCCATGTTCTTCACCACTTTCCCTTCAGAGACAACAGCAAACTCACTCTGCATTTTTGGTTGCTGTTGTCACGTTTTGCTTTTTTCTGCGGGGAGCAACTGAAGGATATGCTCCAGTACACGGACAGTATCAATTGAGGGCAAGTACGTAAGATATTCCTCTTCATTTCTTACTACGCGGTACTGGCAATAATGATAAAGTCCACTGTAAGCCCTTAATGACATAGTCATTTTAGCTGCCCTCTTCCCAGCTTTCTCAAGGAGCAGATGATTATGGCTGGATCCTCAGGGCTGGCCTGTGGCTCAAGAAACTTATCCTTAGGTGCTAATTTTGAGAGAAAAGTGGTATAAATTGTAAGAAAATAGAGGCAGTGGGCCCGCATGGTTCCTGGAAGATCTATAAATTATCTTGCAGAGTCAAGTCCCACAGTAAGCAGGTGAGGTCAGGAGAAAGCAAGGGCACTTCACATCGGTTACCGCCTCCACATGACTGCTTAAAGGAGAGGAGAGTTGGGGCAGTTCCCAAGAGACTCCCTCCTGCAAGGGAGCCAGAGGCACAGACCCACGGCTGGGAAGCACCCCCAGGGCCCGTGCCCCTGCTGAACCGTGAGAGCTGGGATCTGGCAGGCATCCTGAACTGCACTCAGTTCAGCCCAACAAGCTGATAACCACCACATCCCAGGACAGGCAGGCTCTCTGCCTTCAACTCCCCGGGCCCGGGGGAAAGACACTGGCGTGTGCTCCCATGGTGGGCAGGACGGCGGCAGAGGGGGACAGGAGAGGCGCATGGAGACCCAGGCGGGAAAAGCAGGAAGGAGGGGAAACCGGCACGTGGCACTCTGCGAAGGAGGAGGACTGGGTCTGGTGGGGACAGGACCTTGTATCAGAGAAATGTCAGGTGTTTCCATTTCAGGGCTGGATTCACCGACCGTATTAGAAACGGATGCTTTGGAACGTGGAATCAGCTTGCTGGTGAACATGCAGTGGTCCCGTAACTACCTGCCGAGTGCGTGCGTGTGGTAGGCACTCAGCTGGGTAGGGCTGGGGATACGCAGGGTCCTGAGCCTCCATTTAGGAAGTCTGGTTTAGGGAGGTGTCAGATACACATAATCACAAACCAGAACACAATCAGATGGGGACTATTCTGTCTCCTCCCCGGAGCACGTGACGCACAAACACTAATGACATCAGGACTGGACCTCCTATTTGAAAATCTGGACAAATCCTCCACTGCTTGGGTGGCTAATGCTCCTTCACCTCCTCGGAGCTGCCTGCAGCCTGAGCTGCTGCTGAAAGAGCTGACTCTGAGCACACGTCCACGGGCTCCCTGTGGGCTGTCAATTCCCAGACCTCTCATCCTTGTCATCAGTGCAAAGTGCAAGGTCCTCTGGTCTCCCGTCCTCAAGGGAATGCACATCCCCACAGAGAATCGCTCTGCTTCCCAGGGACTCATCCTCCCAGGCCCACTGCTCTGCCTTCCCCACCCTTTCCTCTCTCAGCATCTGAACATCATCACAGAGTATACCACTCAAATCTGTCCTAACCTGGCTCGCCTGAAAACACTACTTCCTTACAGTGAGACCATGAATTTCCCCACACTCACCCTTCACCTGGGGTGGAAGGGAGGCAGACGGTCTCCAAGCTGACCGCCGTGGGCTAGCCCACGGAAAGCTACCGCTTTCCTCCCTCATTCAGGCCCTCCCTCTCTGTGACTTTGCCTCCTGCCCATTTCCTACGGGGGTGGAGGTTCAGAGAATGTACTCTGACATCCGGCAGTCTTAGGTTTGAGTTCTGGCCACTGAGGAGCTGTATGACCTTGGGCAACACGTCACCCCTCCAAGCCTCACTTGTACTGCCTGTAGGATGAGGGTGATTAACATACCCATATCTCACAGGACTGCTGTGTGGATTAAATAAACTGATATGTGAAAAGTACCCAGGAAAGTGCCTGGAACACAGAAGCCCTCAACACCTGTTAGCTATTGTATGTATATCATTATAAACTGGAAGCTTCTGGGCCTATGTGGAGGAAGCAGTTTCAACATCCTGACCTCGCATGATCTTTTGGAATCCAGTGACCCTTGCTGCCCCTCCACTTCGGCCACTTACTTTACTAGCCACAGCAATCTCAAATTTCAAGTCAGATATCCTAGTCGCCGAGCACAACGGTTCATCCTTCCTTCCAGGTCTTCTCAGGCCCAAGCTCCCACTGCACCAACCCTTCAACCTCCCGGAGACATCTACTCCCAAATCTCTCCCTTTTCTTCTTGGCGTGGGCCTCATCCTGATGGTAACTCCTTAACAATACAGCCCAAACCCATGGCGTTTTACCTGAGTCACCACCTTCATGATACTTCTAAATTTCCTGCCCCTTTAACCTCCATCCATATCTTGTCTCTCAACACGAACCCCAAGTCAGTTACACCCAGAGACGGCAAACCTGTCTTCATTCAAAGGGAAGTGGGATGTTGCAGACAACTCTAGAGGGTCTGTGCCCTCTGAAGGGGCTTCACTACTCACTCCATGCAGAAACGTACAGTTGCTACACCTTTCAACTGCTCAAGAGAAGCCAGAGTTTTAAGTCAAGCATCCCAGGTTTTAAATGCTGATGACTAATTTAAAGATGGCAAAAAAAAAAAAGGCAAATCAAAGAAAACATGTCTTGGGGTCAAATTCAGCCCAAAGGCTGCCAACTGCAAATACCCAAGTTGTTGATGACTGGTGGAGAGAGAAAAAAAAAAAGGGTACACACTCAGCAGTAGCTATTCCACCTCTTCAACACTGGAGTCCCTCACCTGTCCAAAGACCTCCATTCATCCCTAAGGATCATTCTGCCAACTAGAGGCACAAAGAGCTGATGCTGTGTGTATATGTGTGAGTAGGGGAGTGTGAGTGGGCACAGATGGGAAGTGTCCATCAAACAAGGGGAAGTGGGGATGGAGGGAAAGACATTCCAGGAAGAGGAAAGAACCTACTTACATCTACAGGGCAAGAAAGAATATAGTGTTTTAGGTTGGAGCAAATGGTTCAGCCACCAGGAGCATATGCTGTGCTGGGATTTGGGACTGGAGGATACTGTGGGGGAACTTGCAGGAGACATGGCTAGTGAGATAGGCCAGAGCTGGTTAACAAGGGGCCTTGCATACCATACTAAGAGGTATCTTTGATTGAAAGCAATAAGAAAGTAATAAATATCTTGAACAAGTGATGGAGTCTTGCCAAGGGATGATTATCTAAGAAAAAACCAACACTGTCATGAATTCCATTTTTCTTGAATCATAAAGATAGGCAAGATTAGTGGTAATATTTTTTCCTTTTTCTTTCTTTTTTTTTACTGAAGTGTAGTTGACTTTTTTTTTTAAAACATCTTTATTGGAGTATAATTGCTTTAAAATGTTAAGTTTCTGCTGTGTAACAAAGTGAGTCAGCTATACGTATACATGTATCCCCATATCCCCTCCCTCTTGCGTCTCCCTCCCACCCTCCCTATCCCACCCCTCTAGGTGGTCACAAAGCACCGAGCTGATCTCCCTGTGCGATGCGGCCGCTTCCCACTAGCTATCTGTTTTACACTTGGTAGTGTGCATATGTCATTGCTACTCTCTCACTTCATCCCATCTTACCCTTCCCCCTCCCCGTGTCCTCAAGTCCATTGTCTATGCCTGCATCTTTATTCCCGTCCTGCTCCTAGGTTCTTCAGAACCTTTTTTTTTTTTTAAGATTCCATATATATGTGTCAGCATACGGTATTTGTTTTTCTCTTTCTGACTTACTTCACTGTGTATGACAGACTCTATGTCCATCCACCTCACTACAAATAACTCAATTTTGTTTCTTTTTATGGCTGAGTGATATTCCATTGGATATATGTGCCACATCTTCTTTATCCATTCATCTGTCGATGGACACTTAGGTTGCTTCCGTGTCCTGGCTATTGTAAGTAGTGCTGCAATGAACATTGTGGTACATGACTCTTTCTGAAGTATGGTTTTCTCAGGGTATATGCCCAGTAGTGGGATTGCTGGGTTGTATGGTAGGTCTACTTTTAGTTTCTTAAGGAAACTCCATATTGTTCTCCATGGTGGTTGTATCAATTTACATTCCCACCAACAGTGCAAGAGGGTTCCCTTTTCTAGTGGTAATGTTTTAAGTTGCAAGACACATTAAAAGTTTAAAAATCAATGACCACAATAGCCTAGAATGCCCTTTCCTCTTTCTCCATCTGGTGAACTCTGACTCATTCTTAAAGACTGAGCTCAAAAGTCAAATCCAACAGTTTTCCAAATAGGATCTCTTTGCTCTGTGAGCTTACTGTTTTTTGCACACTGCTATCTCTAAAGCACGTAGCCCTCTAAATTGCATTGTTTTCTACATGTTTGCCTTTCCTTTATTTATTTATTAATTTTAACATCTTTATTGGAGTATAATTGCTTTACAATGGTGTGTTAGTTTCTGCTTTATAACAAAGTGAATCAGCTATACATATACATATATCCCCATATCTCCTCCCTCTTGTGTCTCCCTCCCACCCTCCCTATCCCACCCTTCTAGGTGGTCACAAAGCACCGAGCTGATCTCCCTGTGCTATGCGGCTGCTTCCCACTAGCTATCTATTTTACATTTGGTAGTATATATAAGTCCATGCCACTCTCTCACTTCGTCATAGCTTACCCTTCCCCCTCCCAGTGTCCTCAAGTCCATTCTCTACGTCTGTGTCTTTATTCCTGTCCTGCCCCTAGATTCTTCATAACCATTTTTTTTTAAGATTCCATATATATGTGTTAGCATACGGTATTTGTTTTTCTCTTTCCAACTTACTTTACTCTGTATGGCAGACTCTAGGTCCATCCACCTCACTACAAATAACACAATTTCGTTTCTTTTTATGGCTGAGTAATATTCCACTGTATACACGTGCCACATCTTCTTTCTCCAGAGAAGATATACAGATTGCCAACAAACACATGAAAGAATGCTCAACATCACTAATCATTAGAGAAATGCAAATCAAAACAACTATGAGGTATCACCTCACATGGTCAGAATGGCCATCATCAAAAAATCTAGAAACAATAAATGCTGGAGAGGGTGTGGAGAAAAGGGAACCCTCTTGCACTGTTGGTGGGAATGTAAATTGATACAGCCACTATGGAGAACAGTATGGAGGTTCCTTAAAAAACTAAAAATAGAACTACCATACGACGACCCAGCAATCCCACTACTGGGCGTATACACTGAGAAAACCATAATTCAAAAAGAGTCATGTACCACAATATTCACCGCAGCACTATTTACAATAGCCAGGACATGGAAGCAACCTAAGTGTCCATCAACAGATGAATGGATAAAGAAGATGTGGCATGTATATGCCTTTCCTTTAGATGGTAAGCTCCTTGACATCAGTGTCTACATCTTATTCCTACAAGGTTAGCATAACATCCAGCACATGATAAACACTCGAATATTTGTTCTCCACACAGACTAAAAACACTGTAGGATTCTGATGCTAGGACTTGCCACAGTTTAACTATCTATAAATTTAACCCAAAGCATATACTGTGGTAGGCAATGATGAGATTGAGACTTACAAGGTGCAACCTTGTCCTCAAAAAAGTACACAATCTAATGTCTTAGGAAGTGTCATAAGAGTCTTCAAGAATCCATGATCTAGTTATGGAGATCAGAGTACTCCATCATCTTATCGTAAGAGTCATGACATACAAACAAAGGCAAAATCAGGAAAGGTTCATTTAAACTGCACTTGTCTGTGTGATACATTCACAAGAGACTAACTGAGCATCAAGTCCAAGAGAAACCAGCTGCCTCCACCTTCAGGGTTGCAGTCAAGCAGTTAAACATCTGCTGGGCAAATATAACCCTGAACCCTCTGCACTCTGTGTCCACACAGTAATGAGTCTTATCACTTACATCCCACGTAAAGGTGCAGATGAAGAGTAAAATATAGTACACCAAATTTGGGGTTGCTTCTGGTATTTCCAGAAGAGGTAGGATTTGAATATGCTAGATTTGCTTATTAGTTACGTAAATACCTTCACAAAACATTTTTGCAGAACTGTCTGGAGCTGTTCTCCCGTTCAGCTGTGTCATGATGATGATGATTTCAAATGAGGGTGGGTGGGGAAAGCCCTCTGAGGTTCAATATTATCCAGGCTGTGCACTCCACTTTCCAACCTAATCGAAAGTCTTATGGAATTCAGCTGAGTTACTCTCTTTGAACGAGGGTCAGAAGGCCGTGTCTTTATCATCTGGTGATGGCCAGGCTCACTCAGATCAAACTGAAAGCCTCTGAGTGAGAGCCCTGAGCTTTGTTTCAGGACTGAAACAAATATAAACTAAGACTAGACACTGGTCTAATGTATGGTGAAACGCCAAAGACATAAGGCACTAGTATAGGAAGTGCAGGGCTTCCACATCTGAAGTGAATTATTGACAAATTAAACTCTCTACTAGGGAGATAGTTCATCTCCAATGGGCAAGGGCTTTACTTCTAGGAAAGCATATTTTCTTCATTCTGGGGATAAGTCCAATAATAACATGGAATTCCTACAATTATTTTGTTTTAAAAACATCAGAGTTTAATATAGACTCTGGCTTTTTTCATCATGAGTTGACTTGCTCTTTTGGGCCAAAAATTACTGTGACAGAGGGCAACAGAATAGATGTTCTTTTCTTAGTTGAGAAAGAAGGGCTTCAAATATATTTCCAAATTTTTCTGCATGTGTTTAGAAACAGAGAGAATGCTACCATGACAGCATGTCAAGAGTCAGGAATGTTTTAAATCTGTGCTATGCCAATCCATATTTTACATATTGGATAACTTAATTTTATTTATTCCCCAAAAGCAGCTGGATAATTATTCAAATTAAAGGGAACAACCAAAAAGTGAACTGAATTAGAGATATTTGTCTACTAAAAGATTAATCTTACCAAAAAACCCCCAAAACTGTTATTAAGTGCCGTCTTCTTCAAGACAAGGTCTTGGGAACAGATGGACATGATAATTCATTACAAGAGTCTTAATTTGATAAAGTACTTTTGAAAATGAATATTCAGGGATAATTTCCACTGGTTAGTTTCCATAAGCATGATACATGCAACTTAATTACCTAGCACACTGTTAAGAGCATAGGGATCTACAATAACTGTTATTTGATGATCTAAAGAACTTAACACCATCTCAAAGAACTAAGGGGGGGCTCCCTGAGCTTTGAAAAGGAACCTGCCTTTTCTGAGCCACATGCAGGAAGTTTCTGGCTTTGACATCCGTGTCTGGTTGGGCTGATGTGCCCTGTGATGACAGTCTTGTCCTCCGTGTTCCTGACCCTTGTGTAATCCTCCCGCCCACCCTCTGGCCCCTCAACACCCTCCTAAAGGCGTCAAGCAGCAGAATGATAGGCTGAGGCTCTGGAGTCAAGACTTGACTGGGGAGCTCTGGAAAGCTGAATCACCCAAGTGTAAGTGTAGCAGCAAAGTCTTGACACTGTCCCTCCAACACTATTACTCAAAAGCGGAGAGATGTTAATGGAGCAGAGGGATACAATGGGACTTCTCTGTAAGATCATACCTGTAGATTCCAAGCTTTGAAACTACAGGCAAATACGGAGGGATATGAAAAATGATCATCAGTGATTCTGTGTGTGTGTGTGTGTGTGTGTGTGTGTGTGTGTGTGTGTGTGTGTGTGTGTGTGTGTGTGTGTGTGTGTGTGTGTGTGTGTGTTCCCTTCTTATTACCTTCCAAAGGTCTGCAACTTTTCTGAGACTGGCAGAGGTAATATTTTTAAGGTAATGAGTTCCTTCAAGCCTTGTCCCTATCTTATTCATTACCACCAAGCCCAGTGTTCTCTGTCTTCTATGAGGTTCTCAATGAGTCTTGGCCATTTAACTGAGCATTTCCAAATCTGCACCTTGTTTTCACTCACTGTAGCTTTGTGGTTAGATTAATTTTTTTTTAATTAATTAATTTTTGGGGGGCTGTGTTGGGTCTTTGTTGCTGCGCGCCGGCTTTCTCTAGTTGCGGTGAGTGGGGGCTACTCTTTGTCGCGGTGCGCAGGCTTCTCACTGTGGTGGCTTCTCTTGTTGCGGAGCACAGGCTCTAGGCACGTGGGCTTCAGTAGTTGTGGCACACGGGCTCAGTAGTTGTGGCTCACGGGCTCTAGAGCGCAGGCTCAGCAGTTGTGGCGCATGGGCTTAGCTGCTCTGCAGCATGTGGGATCTTCCTGGACCAGGGCTCGAACCCGTGTCCCCTGCATTGGCAGGCAGATTCTTAACCACTGCGCCACGAGGGAAGTCCTGTGGTTAGATTAATTTTGCTGTAACTCAAGCGCTTCTGAAAGGAAAAGACAACCTGCCAAAGATTCCATTCTGTTGGCTTCAGCGGGGATGAGTCAATTTCAGGCTATGAATTCTGAAACCCCGGAAAGCTTTTCTAAATATCTACATCCAGTCACAAGAAACATCGTGCAGCAATCTGCTAAGACTCTATTATTGTAATACAATACAGTACCAACAAGACAAATTTTCTTGAGAGCACAGAGAAATCAGGATGGAGGAATGGGAACTAAGCATCCTAGATTTTCAACCTGAAGCAGCAGAGTATGACTATCTAGATGTTGTGGTAAAGGAAAAAAATTCATGACCTTCGTTCTGGTCATGGGCTGTATATCTGATGTATCTTTCTGATACAATAGGGTTAGGCATCCTTCCTTTTTTCTTGTTTCCTTTCCTGGAATTACAGTGTTTGTAGCTGTTATAATATGACACAGTATGAGTGAGAAATTGTCTTCTAAGGTCAATGTCTTACAAGACAGAAATAAAACTGAGGCTCAAACAAAGAAAAAGGAACTTAACTCAGTAGACCATTTTTTATTTTAAGAGACATAGAAAGAAATGGTGTAATCATAAAGTTAGGAACAGAATCTAAACCTCTTCCACAAATATAATGCTCTCTGTGTGTATATACAAGTTAGTGTGAAATAAAGAAAAATGCAATGAAAATATGGAGACGCTGCATAAAGAGGAGTGACAGGGAAGAAAGACAAAGACAGACTTTACCTTAAGGGAAGTGGGGTAGCAATAGCTGGGGAAAGGGAGGTACAAATACTGGTGTGGGAGCCAGCCAGCAGCCATGCACAGGCTGATGGGAGTTCATGGTGGTGAGCATGCAGGGGTACGAGGATGCCACACCCAGCACGCTCCCCACAACGTACCCAGAAAGGCAGGCGGACAGGCAGAGATATCCACATTCTATGAGAAAGCAGTTTAACACAGTATGTCCTTATCTTATGGATTCAGCCTTTGGCCACACAGTCTCTGCTCCTGCTACATAAGGGGCTATCTATTTACAGATATTAAAACAACAACTAACTAGCAATATTCAACTAGCCATTAACCAACAGGCAATCTATTTTGTTGGATTACCACTCAGTTTTCACAGTTCAACCAGTTCTGAGCATCCTGGTTTAAATTATTAGTCTAAGAAAAAATTATTACTATTATTTCATTTTGCCTTTCCTATTTTTTTTTTAAAAGAAAATGGAAAAAAAAGAAAAAGTAACCGTAATTCTTTTATGACTTCCTTTGGACTTTATCCCCTTCATGATGAAAACCATATATCTCTCCCATTATCTTCTGAGTTCTGGGATTTTCTAAAATTTCCCTTCTCATTTCTTTCTCAGGAGTCTCCTATCACCAGCAGATTGGGGTGTTTTTTTTTCCCCTCTCTAAAGGGTTTGGGAAAAGTCAAAAAATTTAAATTTAAGTAGAAGCTACTTTTGAGATCATCAAATCCCTCCTCCCCTCCTTCTCTCTCAGGTAAGAAAACAGACCCAGATGTTGTGAGGCTTGTCCAGATTCATGCAGAAGTGGACCTGGATTCTAGAACTCAGTATCCAGGCACAGGTTTTTTCTGCATAGCACCAGGTGACGTGTGAAGGAGTATTCTTTAGCTGCTGAACGGTCTACTCACATGTACACATTTGCCCACACACTACACTGTAAAAGCAAGTGTATGACATGGAATGTTAGGTCCCCTGAGTGGTGGGGCCGGAGAGGGGCTTTGGGGAGTGAGCTCAGGACCACAGCAGTGCGGTGCTAGCTGGTGATCTGTGCTCACAAAGCCTGGCTCTGCCACTCAGCGGGCAGGACCCTTCCTGAAACGGGAGAGCCATACAACCTGCCTCCTGTGGGTGGGGCACCGCTGGGATTCAGGTTCAGCTACATTTTCACTGGAACTGTACTCAGAATCTAATGTGCTCGAGACATTCTATTAAACGTTTTAGAGAAAACCAAAGTCACATAACAGTCAACATTTTAGCCTACAGATAATCTAAAATTTTTAATTACTTTGGACTAAGAAGAAAAAGTTAAAAGTGCTTCCAAATCTTGATTTTAAAATAAAAGAGGATTTTCAGTATAGTCTCAGAAAGCAAGAGATATAAATGTTCTGGATATAGGTTCTGGAAGAGAATCAGACCCTTTAGTCAGAGAGAGGCTGCAGACAGGAGAGAGCTTGGGAACCTGGCTTGATACACTGCACACAACCCAGGAGAAACCCTATTTTAAGTTTTTCAACGTTATAAACACTGACTTAATTTATTTCCACCTCAAAATAACTGGATTGGGCTTTTCTAAATAACTATTAAGGAATGGATATTTAGAGACAGAAATTGAAAACAGAATGTTTCAGAACAAAAAGTTGGGGACAAATCTCATTAAAATAAATTTAGAATGGGTGACTGTCAATAACATTATATTCATTCATCTTCTTAATAAAAACATAAGAACAGTTACATAACAAAGCAAAAGGCATAAGGATATTGAAACACTCATTTGACTTACGGTAAAAGGGAATACAGTAAAGGTATTACTTTTTAGATTTTTAACTAGTTAATTTCTCCCCTGTGAACCTGTATCTAAAAAGCCTGGTGAAAAATTACAGAGGCAAAGAGAAAACTCTGTAAAATGCAGCACATACATCGGGGATAGCAAAGGGTGAGGAGTGCAGAGAAAAAACAAAACAGTCTAAGCTGGCCGACACAGGAGGACACTGGATGCACAGAGGTACAGCGCAGGCTGGATCTACCCTCCAACCACACCTGGTGGGTATATTTCTCTCAGACAACTATCCATTCCAGAATCAACCATTACCAAGGGAATTACTATGTACATCTTTGAAAGTTTGGGGTTTTTTTCTGTTAGTTTTAAAAACTGACCTGGTTTTATCAGGCAGTCTTATGGCGTCCAAAAATGGCATTCCCTGTTGTGTGATGAGAGAAAACCAAGATTAACTAGATAGTCTCAACATTCCATAAGGAGAGGAGTTAAAAATAATGACTGGCTAAATGATGCTTAAAGTTGAGGTGGTGCTCAGAGGCTCCTCAATCATTTATCTGCTCCCAGGTGAACTGCTGACTGGCAAGTGAAGGGAGAAGCAGAAACAGAGCAGCTGAGAGAAAGGAGGGCCCTGAGTCCCAGGGCCAGAAGGACACTTAGTCTTTGGAAAGAAGGTCGCAGAGCTGCAACACTCCACCAACTTTCGACCATTAGAAAATGAAACCTAAGGAGGCCCCTATTTTGATGACATGTATGTTATGGTGGATTAAAAATGGTCACAGGGCTTCCCTGGTGGCGCAGTGGTTGAGAGTCCACCTGCCGATGCAGGGGACACGGGTTCGTGCCCCGGTCCAGGAAGATCCCACATGCCACGGAGCGGCTGGGCCCGTGAGCCATGGCCGCTGAGCCTGCGCGTCTGGAGCCTGTGCTCCGCAACGGGAGAGGCCACAACAGTGAGAGGCCTGTGTACCGCAAAAAAAAAAAAAGTCACAAATTCTTTGCAGTTTCTCCCATCAAGAGGTGGAATCCATTGCCCCACACTTTGAACGAAGGCTCTCCCTGTGAATTGCTTACACTATGAGAATGCAGTGGAGGTCATGCTGTGTGACTTCCAAGTTCTTGGTCTCTTGTAAGGCTTTGCTGCTTCCTCCCTTGCTTCTGCCATCACACAGAGGAGCCAGGATGAAGGACCACACAGGGGGTGACAGGCCTTTCCAGCCAGATATGTGAGAATGATGCCACCGTAGACCATCTAGCCCCAGATGACCCACCAGCTGCCTACAGAAGAACCTCCCAGTTAAAACACTGAGGCATGAGAAATAATAAATCTTCATTGTTTTAAGCAACTACTTTTGGGGGTGTCTTGTTACACAGCAATGTGTAACTGAAACATGGGTATATTGTGTTAATATGTACTATGCTGATATAAACAAACATGATGGTGAGATATAAATTCATATTCTTTAATATATTTCCTGAGCTTGAAAACAACAACAGAACATTGTACCAAAAAAAAAAAAAAACTGCACTGGAGAGTATAGGGCTTTGAATCAAAGAACCTGGGCTGAAGACTTGGACCTGCTCTGTCCCTTGTACCAAAAAACATTTGTGATCTTGCACAAGTCACTTATTCTCTCAACCTCTGTTTTCATATCCATAGGTTTCTCATGGAGTCAGAAAGATGACAAAATGAGGGCAGCAAAAGTAAAAAATGCTTTGTAAACAGCAAGGTACAAGTTTAAGCTGTCACTGTTACTGCCACCTAGATGTTACTTAAAGACTTTCCTGTTTTTCCTTCCCTGCAAAGACATCATTTGATTTGACATAACTTTCTCTTTGTAAGTTTCCTTTTCCATGGAGGCACTGGCATGCACACATGCACACATGTACAAAGGGTCTTGCAAAGACCATGAGGTGTCATGAGCCCCATGGACAGTCCCATTTTAAGGCCCAGAGCCACTAAGTCTCATTCCTTTTCACTATCTCCTGAAAGGTATGATGAGCTGCCCTACACCTCACAACATATTCTAGCACCAACAGAAGAGAAGAGGATGAAAAGAATTAGCAGAGTGCTTGGACACCTAAACCAAGTTGAGGGAAGGAAGATTTTAAAATGATAATTCTATCACAAAGAATTATATCTAAACAGGATGAAGTTCAGGAGAAAAGACAGCAAAAGAGGGGACAATGAAGGATGGGCCATTAAGAAAACACAGAGACTCAGCAAGGGGAGAAGGACTAACGTATCCTTAGAAAGGGCAGAGGTGGGTGGGAGAACCAGTACTTGTCAGGCATGGAAGTGGAAAGAGATATCCATGCACCATAAGGACATCTGGAGGGGAGTATCTATCACTTGGAAGAGCTCAGCTCATGTTCCATGAATGAATGAATAACTGAATGAATAAATGAACTGAGAACAGGCAACTCAAAAGAAAATTCACCAAGTGAGCAAGTACTTACACCCAAACAGGGCAGTCAGGGGCCTTAATGGGTGACACAGTCTCACTGGGAATGGCAATTCCATTTGGATGGTAATGAAGGAAGGAGGGATTTATTCTTTAAGATGAGGGCAGAATGTCCACAAATTCCTTTTTTAGTCTATGCAAGTATAATAAGTCCTACAAAAAAAGGGCTGTGACTTCCACCTAAGGTAAACCTCTAATGCTAAAGTTTCCAATATTTTACCTTACTCTGTCCTGACTATAAAGGGCTTTCCCCCCTGAATTCGCCACACAATCAGTTTTGATCTCAAATGGCTCTAATTTCTTAACAGTGCTCTTTATAAATATGCTGGTAAAGGTCAAGTCATCATAACAGGGCTTTGCATATTCTAAAATGCTCTTCTTTATACCTAATCATGGTCTCAAAGAGAAAACCCTTGACGTGGATCACACACAAGGATACAGTTGGGTAGTTTTCTTCTCTTAAAATACTACCAGTATTACAACATATTAGACTCTCTTCTTTTTATTTCCACTTTCACGCGATTGTTTGGGTTTTTATTCTCTTATCAAAGTATGACCTGTCTGTCATCCTCCTTAATAAGTGGGAACCCATTTAATATGCTCAACTAGGTTAAGTCACAGTCTGAGTGTATTCTGCATTACTGATTCACTCATAATTAATGCATACACAGAGGAAAAGAAAGAAGACACAATTCCTGACCTGTAGAAATGTCCTTTAGCTGGTGAGACAAGACTTTACCCATGTTAACAGTTACATAACAATGCAAGGAAGTATACGATTAATTGGCAACATGGACAGGATATGTTGGGAGTACCTAGGGAGTGAGACGGGTGTTGGCTGAAGAACAAAGACCTTGTGGATAAAGTAGAATTTAACTGGGAGTCCTGCAGGATGAACAATACTATTAGAAAAGGTAGAATGGAGAGATAAAGACATCTCATGCTTTGAGAGGTGAGCCCAGTGCTTGGAGTGGAGGATTTCTGCAATACTGAGGACTGGCCATAAAGAAGGGGGTTGGGGGGAAACTGCAAGGGTTTTATAGTGAGACAAGGAGTAGTATTACCACCTAATGGCAGGAAGATAATTTTTCTCTTCCTCAACATATAAGTCATCATGGCCAATAGTGGGCCTGTTCATTCATTCATTCATTCATTCACTCATTCATAAATGTCGGTTACCATTTTATATCAAGTCCTGTTCTATGTACCAGAGGCTATAAAATACTCCCTTCCCTGAGAAGCACAGAGAGTAGGAGAGACTGACCAAAAAACATCAATGATTTCCATGTATTATGAAAAGGGCTATGATAAAGAGATACAGGGGGAAAAATAAAAAAAGAGATACATGGGAATTAGATTACAAGGGAGCAGAGGAGAGACACCTAAGTCATCTTTAGGGGCTGAAGACTGAAAAACACTTCAAAGAGAAGGAAATGTAGTCCTGAAAGAGGAGAAGTTTGTAGAAGGGGAAGGCAATCAGGGAAGAGCCCACTGCAAATGCAAAGGCCCAGAGCTCGAGACAGCTTGGGGGATGGAGGGAATCCAGTTCAGGTGGGAACACAGGATGCATGTGGAGAAGGGGCAGCAGGGGAGGAAGGGTCACTGACTATTTAAAATACAGGAAACCAAAGAGCTGTGAGAACTTATCTCCCCCTGCAAATAATTTACCCTGGGATTTTTGGATGGCTTCCTTCTCCATGCTTCCAATTTCTTCATTAGAGCCCTTTAACTGAATATCCTTTGGTCCTGAATGCCAAAGTCAAAATTAGGTCAATACGTAATAATCACCCTAAGGTTTATGTTTACCAGACTCACGGAAGCTTGGGGATAAAAACGGAAGGCTTCTACTTGAACCTCCTTTCCAAGGTAACATTTCTTCTAAGCATTCCTGGAAGGTGGCCATCCAGACGGAAAGAAATCTCTCCGGCCCCAGGGAGCTCAGTTTATCTCAGGAAGCAGCCCGGTGCATGACTGTACATCATTAGTTGTAAGAAATTTTTTTCCCTTAAATTGAAATTAAGTATGTCTTCCTGTTGCTTCTATCCATTTCGACCCCTTAGAGTGAAAAAAATAGCCTGCTGTGCCTCCTACATACAAATGGTGCTACGTTACATTTATAACGGTGAATTGAGAAATGTCCCTTTTGCTCTCTAAAGGTCTTGTTAATTGACAACTGGCTTAGTTTTGATTAATTAGATGGTCTTAATATCATGTGCCACCTTCCTTTTCATGAAGACCTTGAAGGGACATCTGTCACTGTTAGTAATACTCCATTTTCCTCCTTTAGTAATTAGTAATACCTTATGTTTGCACAATACTTCAACCCTTTCCAAACATCTTCACATAAATTATCACAACGTAGTGTCGTAAGAAAGTGCTACGCCACTGTATGTTACCTTCACAAAAATTTCTGCACCTGTTTTATGATGCACTATAAAGGATAGGGCAAGTCCTGTAAAATATGTCTGAGAGAATCCTACGGTTTCTGACACAACAATAGCTAGTAAATGTCAAAGAATTAACATGTTTTAAGAGAAGGAAGAAGAAAAAAGTAGTTATCAGAACAAACTCTGGATGTCTACTTCAATCATGGACAAATGACTGATACTTTCCTTAACTACAGACCATACACATTCCTACCTTAGCAAACTACTTGTTTAATCACAATTACTCATGCAACAAACACAGATGCTAAGTGCCTGGCACAGGGACTGAGGGAGAGAGAGCATAGATATGGGGTTAAGGAAGGTACCATGTTAACTCTGGATATTAAATGTAAAGCAAAAGTTCAAAGAAATGAGATGGCTTAGGCAAAATCATGACTTAGTGACCTGGGAAATATGGAGGGGAGGACCTGGTAGGGAAGAGGGGAGGGCACTCAACAGGGGAAATAGAACGTAAACCCCATGATTCCAAGCACGGTCTTTCCCAAAGCAAAGCACAAAGTACCAGCTCTACGGTGGTGCTATGAAGACTGTCAAGGATGGGGGGGCCTGGGGACCCTTGCGTTCTGGAATAAGTCTGGCCCTGCAGGGTTAAGGGGATGTCCGGCTACTAAGACTAAACTGACAGCAGCTTTTTCCCCATCAAGCCAAAGAGAGATGTGCTTGTTCCTCCAGAAAGCATTATAGGAATTTAAACTCCTTGTTGCCTCAGCAAGTTATAGGTCTGGGTAGAGGTGTGATTGCAAACATCAAGGATCCCTGGGGAGCAATTCTATGACGCATGCAGTGTTTCACCCCGTTGGAAACAATGGTTAAACACCTGTAAGATTCACTGCACAGGATAAAATGACATGCCCACTATGGATCGATACCTTGCTGCCTCCCCGGCTCCAGACTGAGGGACACACGTGCCTGTTTAGTTTGCAGCCTGCAAAAGTGCACAGGCACCCCAACCTGAGGAACCTCTAAGGATTAGGGACTTAACCTGAGGACAGTTGACTTTGGCCCCAGGAACGATACATGGAACTACCAAGTCATAGTAACCGTTCAGTGATTTCTCCATAGAAACAGGAGGATATTAGGGTTCTCTGACCCTTGGAGAAAACAAACGGCATGCCTGAAACCGTGCCTTTCGTGATGCTAACACACAGGACAGAGGAGAAAGCGTAAAAAACGAATGACGGACCGACCTTGTTGGCAGGGTGCAGCAACCGTCCGCTGTGAGTCTGACTTGAGTTTCATAGCTGTCCAGGGGGCACACGGCCTGCTGAACGGAGGGACACTCCACAGTGCTGCAGTCCACGCTGAAAACTGGGGGGCAAACAGAGGCACCATTCACCGTTACGTTTCCTTGCATTTTGAGTCCCCAAACGAAACACTGGCTCTTCAAATTTTTGTAGTCTCCTTGCTTCCTGGAAACCCTGTCTTAGCACTGGCATTTTCATTTCCATCAACGTTAGAGAACTGTAATATGACCCCAATCTTCTGTTCAAGAAAAGAAGGGAACAAGACACTGAAGAGTTAAGATGCAGACACAGAGAAAGACAGAGAGTTAAACCAGTGGTGGTTCTGGGGATGGTGACGACCAGCCCAAGGCATTTCTGATGAAACAGCTCAAGAGACGAACAAGGGCTTGCTTGGCTTGAGCATTTACCAAGCAGTTAAAAAAAATCTGACCCATGGTTAGAAACTTTGGAAGAGGAAACCTCTGCAGTCCAGACCTATTCACAGACCACATCAGAAACGCAGCCACAAGAACAGAGATGTTAGAAATACCATAGATCCAGAAACAGCTGGGACATGACTACAAAACAAATGTGGCAAAGAAGTTGAGTAAACAGTCAAAGATGACTTAGCACATGCTATAAAGCTAACAGACGGATGGTGGGGAGCTGGCAAGGAGGAAGACTGGGGCTGAGTATTTCATTATAAAATGTCTGGCATTTTGATGCATATATTTATCTAAAAATAACTTTGTTTTATGTATGATGATTGTTTTTAAATGTAATACTTTAAAGTGACAGATATATCTGCAAATGAGGACGACGACCTCCTCTGGGGGGATGAAGCAGGCAACCACAGTACCATAAGTTTTAACCCTACGGCCCCCATCAAGCATACTTTGAAGGAAGAAAAAAGAAGAAGAGAAAAAGACAGGGTCCCTCTCTGAAGGCACTTCTGTACCAGTGGATTATCTGGTTCTCTGACTGGAGGGCAGAAGCCAGGCTGCTGTTAGCCCAGAGTAGCAAGTTTGCAGCGTCCCACTGTCAAGTGGCCAGGGTGGGGCGGGGGGCGGGGGAAGGCTGGCTGCTGCTGCCCTCTGATGCAAAGCAGCGAGGCTGCTGGGACCAAGCCCGTGCATACCTGGTTTGCACTCATAGAGGTCACAGCACTCTCCCGGCTTCCCTGAGGCTTTGGACACAAGTATGTTCAGGTATCCTGGCTGGCAGACTTTCCGCAGGCAGCCCGCGGGGTCGCACACGCAGCGGCTGGGGAGGGGGCAGCACTCCCCGGGGGGCGCGTAACCCTCGATCAGAACGGAGTCTTCAGGACAACGCGGAGAGAACTGGACTTCACAGCGGGCCTTGGAGCAATCTGGCTTCTCTTCTAAATGGGAGAGAAAGAGTTTAGCACAGGCCCAGGGGCAGCATGGGGCACTTTCCCCATAAGTGCAGGCAGCCCTGATGATAGACTAACTAACAAAGAGTACAGGAGGGACAGACATCTGGTGAGAACCCTCAAACACAGCTAAGCCGCCCATGGAAATCTTTCCTGAGACCTGCTCATGACACCAGAGCGAGAGGTGGAAGCTGCCTTCTCCATCGGCCCGTCCCCTCCCTTGTGTTGAACAATCCATGTCCAGCACATAGACCAGGTGAAGAAAGGCGGAGGGAAGATGCCTATGTGACGCAGAGACTCTGAAAACCGGGCTCAGTCACTGACCAATGGAAAGATCTTTAAGTTTAAGAGGAGTTTTAAGGGCCGTTCTTTGAAAACAGTGTACATTTAAACACCAAAACAGGCCCACAAATACCTAATGGCTGCTTTGGGGACTGAAGACAAGATGCATGACAGTCACCACGGAGGAACTCGACCTCCAAGCTCTGAAATTTGAGGAGATGAACAGATTAAGATGATATGAAAGCTTTAGCAAGATGGATATTGAGGCCAAATTCCCATGTAATTTCCCGAAATGGCATCTGGTGTGTTTCTATCCCTAGCAGAAATCCATCAAATGGACCTCATTCTCCTTTCTACAGTATTATGTCACCAACCTATTGCTGCACTTCCATTTTACAGATAAGAAAAATAAATCAAGCAAAGCCCTACCTTCTGGAGCCCCAGTCCATAGCTCAGGTTCTTGGTTTAAGCTTTTAAGAAACTTATAGCCACATTAGGCCCTTGTCAATTGCATTATTATGAACTGTCACCAAATCTTTAACCGTGGTCATTTTTAAGTCTTTTGTCATTTACAGACAGTTCTGGGTGTACTCTGATGCTTTTGCACAAATGTTCCTATAAAAGGGTTTCATCTTCAAGGAATTCATGGAAAAGACTCTGACAAGTACAGGTTTCTGGTAACTGACTATAGTGCTGAACCAAATGAAGAAGCATTTTCAGAACTCTAATGGAAAACTGATGAATTCATAAAAGTGCTAACAAAAGATCAAGATGAAAAAAAATTAATTACATGGGACTGAGTGAACTGATGAGGATGATTATAATTTTTGTGACTTTCTGTTTGAATAAAAAAAAAATCCCACAAGGACTCAGAGGCAAAAAATATACAAATCAATTTTCACTGCAAAGTAAAGGAGCTGTTACTGTGGAGGATTACTGGACTGAATGTCAATATTATGACATAGCATGAGTGTGTTTCGTGTTTGGTAATTGCAATCATTGTTGCTTTTGTTGTGGTCATCCATTTACAATGCTTGGTGTCAGTCTATTTATCTCTTGTAAAAATAAAATATAGTGTGTGTGTGTGAAAAAAAAACGTTCTGGAGATGGATGGTGGTGATGGTTGCACAAACAATGTGAATGTACTTAATGCCACTGAACTGTGGCATTAATATGCCTTCACTTAAATATAGTGAAGATGGCAAGTTTTACATTATGCATATTTTATCACTATTTTTTAAAATAAAGATACCTTTGTTTTATAATAATACCTTTTTAAACTCAAAAAAAAAAAAGAAAAGAGAAGTCTGAAATAAACCAAAAGCACATCATCATGGCCTCATGACCTTGAGTGGAAAGAGTTCGGAAAATGTTGGGTGAAAATAATGCCATGTCGTATTGGGGTACGTTCATAAGCTCTGTCTTTCCTAAAGTAAAATCCACAAAGAAGCACAAAGCAGGGTTAGATGCAAGAGGTCTCCTAGTTCAGCCTTCTAAACTAAAAATTTTAGTCTATTTTGTAGATAAAGAACCTGAGGCCCAAGAATTCAAGCGATGTGTCTAAGGTCAGTGGTAAAATTAAAGCAAGAATCCAAGCTTCCTTACTTCCAGTCCACTTAGCTCTTTATATTACAAAAGTAGGTCTATTTCCAAAATCAAGTGTCCCTCAGGTCATTTCTACCTTGATTGCTGTATCTTTCATTTCACCATCCATCTTCCTTGTGTAACTATTTCTTGTCTAATCAAAAGATAGCACAGGAGAGCCTTCATACTCATAGTTCTAGTAAATTCATTAAAAAATATTTCTTGAGTGCCTGCTGTTCCAGCCGCCTGGGATACACCACAAGGAACACAAACATAGATCCTGGCCCTTATACAGTTTACAAGGCACTGGAGGGTGATATAAAATAAACAATAAATATTATAAATAAGCAAACTATATAGTAGCAGAGGGTGATAAGTGCTGGGTGGGGGAATAGAACAGAGCAAGAGGGAATTAGAGTGCATGGAAGAAGTGGGGGGCAGTTACAATTTGGTCGGGGGACTTCCCTGGTGGCACAGTGGTTAAGAACCCACCTGCCAATGCAGGGGACACAGGTTCGAGCCCTGGTCTGGGAAGATCCCACATGCCACAGAGCAACTAAGCCCGTGTGCCACAACTACTGAGCCTGCGTGCCACAACTACTGAAGCCTGCGCACCTAGAGCCTGTGCTCTGCAACAAGAGAATCCACTGCAATGAGAAGCCCGCAAACTGCAATGAAGAGTGGCCCCTGCTCGCTGCAACTAGAGAAAGCCTGAGCATAGCAATGAAGACCCAACACAGCCAAAGATAAATTAAAAAACAAACAAACAGACAAACAAAAAACAATTTGGTTGGAACAGGCATCACTGGGAAGCTGATGTTTGGACAGATTTGAAGGAGTGAAGGGTGAGCCATGGAGATACTTGGGAGAAGAGCATCCCAGCAGAGGGCACAGCTACTGCACTCCTGCACGTCCCAAGAGGAGCAAGAGGCCGGTGTGGTTGCAGCAGGATATGCAGAGGATACGTATATCCAATTTTCATATTACGAGCCCAAGCAACTGTCTTCAGAAGAGAACACAATTAAGAGGAATTCCACTCCTGGATCCCCACCAGCGTGGGCAGAACAAATCAAAGAGCTGAGGAGGAGAAAGCAAATCGTGGCTGTATGGGTGATGGAGTGTGTAAAGCACACTGAGTAGATCTCTTATCTGTCAAACACAAACACATGGTCTCATAATTAATAAGAGTGCTATGACTTTAACTGCAAACAGAACTTAATTTCTGCTCTTGTTAATGTGCTGTAATTAACTTATTCTGTATCACATTCTATTACATTCTCATTCTAGAAAATATTTGGTATGTATAATCAGATTTTTAAAACATAAGCTTCAAAGAAAGATGTTTTCATTAAAACCCAACATATTAGATCTTCCTAGTTATTCTGCTCTTTAAGTTTCTTTTAACAGTCCCAACATTGTCACTGACTGATATGTATTTTGCAGCTCAAGCCCTGAGAGATTTATTTACTTCTGAAGACCTGCCTTAGTAACACACGTGGCATAAGGTACCACATAAGGTACCACATAAGAGGACTAAATCTTATAAATGCTTTTTCAACTTTTCTCAAGATTCATATCGGCTTTCCCTTTAATTTACTGATATAATCAATTAGTAGATTTTAAACCAGCCTCGTTTTCTTAGAATAAACCCTCTTTCTAAAGATCCAGCTGGGTGTGACTTCCTAACATTTTAAGATTTTTAGATTAATAAGCTTGAGTAGTATTAGCCCGGAGCTCTCTCTTTTCGTGTGTGTGTGCTGGCCTCATCTGGTCTTAGTTCCAGAGTTATACTAACTTTTTCAATGACCTGTTTATCATTCTACCTCTTTCTCGGCTGTGAAGCAGTTCATATACCACAGGAATTATCTATTCTTTGATGTTTTCATATAACTCATGAACCTATCTGAACTCAGTATATTTTTAAAGGAGGAAAGGACAGATTTCTTTGTTGGTTATTAGATTATTCAGGTGTTCCACCTTTTTTAGAATTATCTATACTAACATATATTAGAAATATATATAACATTTATATATATTAAGAAATATACACATTAAGAAATACCTCATTCATCTAGAGTTACAAATTCATTTCAGGCTTTATGGAGCAAGCTTTCTTTTTTGTGGTTTATGTGTTCATGGGTTCTCTCAAGTTTTTGAATCTCTTCCTTGTCTTTCAGATTGTTTACCTGGCTTTTCTCTAGGTTTAAAATTGATGCTTAGTTCACTTTCTCTTCTACTTTCTCAGAAGTGTGAATAACTTTAATTATGATTTTAATACTTTAGCCAAATATTGCTTTGGTTATATTCTAATTTTTGATACGTACTACTCTCAATGTAACTCATTTCTAATTCAGTTTTGATCTCTTCTTTAACTAAGGACTTTTTAGGACAGCGCTAATAAATTTCTGCATGGCTTTCCTTTTTCCTTTCTTTCTCCTTGGCTTTCCTTTTCAGTTTAATTTATAGTTTCACTGCCCTGTTGCCAGAAAATGTAGGCTATACAATTTTCTACTTCTGTTAATTTCTTGAGTTTATCTTTTGTTTTTGATTTTTTGGCATGCGTGTATGTACATGTGGCCTATGGCCAACTTTTTGAATACACAAGTACTTGGCAAGGACATGTATTCTCTGTTTATTGAATCCAAACTTGCAAATCTATTAAATCAAGCTTAATTATGACATTCAGCTCACTTACATCTTACATTTTTTACCTGATTTCCAAGAAGGATCTATAAAAAATCTCCCACTATGAACCAGCAACTTCTCCTCATATTTCTAACAGTTTTTACTTTAATTTTTCCAGGATGTGTTGTTAAGTTCATGACTAGCAGGCAGAAGATTCAAGCCTGTTATACTGACTTGGCAAATTGTAAAGTGATGCTTTCAAAGAATTTAGATTTCTAAGATCTAAATCTTTTTTTTTATTTTGTAATCGTTAAGTGTCTTAGCTTTATTCTCCTCTTCATCCTACCCTCTATTCACTTTTCAACAGATAATCTAGAACACTCACCCAGCATCCTTCCCTTTCCCCATCATCAGCCTGTCACTTGAACCCAACTATGGTTACCATAGCATCAGGAATTGTTTTTCTAAAACCTTCTTTCTCAGCCTGTTTCTAAATAATTCTTACAGTCGACTTCATTTATTCATCTGTGTCTCTACTCCATCTCTCTTCCATGGAGAAAATAAGGAGAAAACTACAGACACACCATATATTTTCTATCATTTAGAAGGCTTTTCTGACATTACCTCTGAATTTTAAATTTTATCCATTTGAAGAGAAGCCTCTCCTTACTCTTTCCCTATGATGTCTAACAAGTCTATATATAGTACTTAACTTAATTAACAACCTTTTCAGTCTGGTTGCCCCTTTGCAACTGGCATCTTAAAAAAAAAAACAAAAACAAAAAACAACTGCCCCAGATATAGAAAGACTAAAGTGACAGGATCACTTGCAACAGAGGTAATTAAGGGAAATAAGCTAGTTTCATCATATTAATTATCTCTCTTTAAGAGGTTAGCCTCAAAATATTGACAGGGTCACCCAGTATTAAAGGGACTTTACAATAATAATGGCAAGTCTGTATCAATCCTAGTCACTTTAACCTGCATCTTGGCCAGTTGTAGACTTTTTTCCAGGTCCATATGTCAACAGGAAAAGTAAAATCATGATCTACAAGCAGCAAATGCATTCAAGGGTTTTCTGCTTTAAACACAGATTTAAAGAAAACCAAAGACGAATGAAAAACTACTAAATGGAAAAAGAAAAAAAAAAGAAAAATTAGACTGCCAGATTCTCATTCTAGCTATTTAATTTCTGTAGAGCCTCCCACATCTGACACTGAAGCATTCTTCCTCTTTCAAAACCTCTTAAAATGGCCATTTAAAAATAACAGCAGGGCTTCCCTGGTGGCACAGTGGTTGAGAGTCCGCCTGCCGATGCAGGGGACACGGGTTCATGCCCCAGTCTGGGAGGATCCCACATGCTGCGGAGCAGCTAGGCCCGTGAGCCATGGCCGCTGAGCCTGCGCGTCTGGAGCCTGTGCTCTGCAACGGGAGAGGCCATAACAGTGAGAGGCCCGCGTACCGCAAAAATAAATGAAAAAAAATAATAACAGCAGATATGCTGCACACTTATTAATGGAAAAACAGGCCACGTAAAATGGACCAGTAAATTTAAAAAGGCAAATACAAAGTCAGTGCTGCTGGGTACTCTGTGCTTTGCTGAAATCTATCCCAATTCTCACGTATACATATACATGCACACAGGCAACCCATCATCATTCTGAGACAATTCTTGGGAGTTCCAACTATGGAGCTATTTTAAGGGAACTCAAATTTGGATTAGAACTAATATCACAGAATTTAGCAGATAGAACATAGAGTTAAGAGGAGAAGAGTCTGGGATCACTGTTTTCCCCATACCTTACTCTGGTAATCTCCCTCCTTTAAAACCTCACTCCTTTAGAATCTGAAGTCTTGCAGTAGCTATGGCATCAGCCTAGGGTATCACAGTGGCCACTAGGGGGTCCTGGGAGACACACCTCATGGTACCAGCTGAGATGCAATCTATGAATCCTTCTTTCACCCATTCATTCAGCACATATCTACTGAATGAGTTCCATGTGCCAAGGATTCTAGGCACAGGGCCTGGAGCAGGGAATAAAACAAAGTCCTTGCTTGCCTTCTTGGATTTACCATTCTAGAGGAGTAACATAATAAACAAAGAACTACACAGCATAATGCCAGACGGCGACAAATTCTTTGAAGCAGAATTGACAATACGACTGTAATGCACTGGCCAGGTGGGTGACGCAGGTCTCTCCTGAGGACATGGCACCTGCACGGAGACCTGAATGAAAGAAGGGGGAAGGCAGGCAAACTGCAGGGCAAGGGTATCCCAGATGCAGGAAACAGCAAGAATAAAGTCTCCGACGCAAGAACAAACCTACTCGCCACAAAGAAAATATTTGTCTCATGATTGTTAAGAAGAAATCTGAATTAGTATAATTCACAGGTAAAAAATACCAGTAAAGACTTATAAGAAAAACATTTTGCTGGATGGTGTTTCTTATTAAGGATTCAATTCTCATGATCATGCTAGAGCAGTGAAGGAATATCTACCAGCTAGGCACCTTCTCCGTGAGGTGCCACGCCTCACCTCGTGCTCACACCCCTTCCCACTCCTGTGCGAAAGAGACGAAATCGGCATTGCTACTTGGCAGATGAGACAGGAACAGAGAGACTAAGAAACTTGGCCAAGGTCACAAAGTAAGTGGCAGAGCCTCCAAAGCACGAACTTCACACTAGTCCACAATGCCAAGAGCAAAAGTAACTTCAGCTTTCCTGGTATTTGTATGTTGAGTCAATGGCTACATTTTTGCTCAAGTATAGAATGCAAAAGTCATTTGCAGGGACTTCCCTGGTGGCATAGAGGTGAAAAATCGGCTTGCCAATACAGGGGGCACGGGTTCGAGCCCTGGCCCGGGAAGGTCCCACATGCTGCGGAGCAACTAAGCCCGTGTACCACAACTACTGAGCCTGTGCTCTAGAGCCTGTGAGCCACAACTGCTGAGCCCGTGTGCTGCGACTACTGAAGCCCACGCGCCTAGAGCCCGTGCTCTGCAAGAAGTGACGGCACAGCAATGAGAAGCCTGCACGCCGCAACAAAGAGTAGCCCCCACTCTCCACAACTAGAGAAAGCCTGCGCACAGCAACGAAGACCCAACGCAGACAAAAACAAATTTTTTATAAAGTCATTTGCAAAGATAAAGAGGTTCAGGGTCTTCGGCTGTGTCCTCATCACTTTCTGGTTGGCCATCCTCCCCATCTCATTTGCTTCTTGGCCATACAAACGTAAAGGAGGCGCTCTCTTATACCCAGCACTATTTGGTTCTGAATACTTCTACTACAAGTGCAAGACACATGTCATCCCTGCATTTTTAAATTTAGAGGCTGACTCCTTTAAAGTTACACTGTGAATTCTTTTCATTCACATTCCATGATTTTATCATAACCTTTTTTGGCAAGCTTCGTGGTGAAGACTTGTTCCACACAACCATAACCCCGAGGGGAAAAAATTAGGCTTGTTGATGCAGTCCCAGAAATATTTCATATTTCAGCTTGTTCGGAAACACCAGCTGTACTTTCCCAGCACTTTCTTTTACTCTGAATTTAGGATTTAACAGTGATGGCATCTACATAGAGCCTTTCCCTGGTGGTTTGTTAAACATGTCACATTAAATTGTTTTCAAAAACCTAACAGTTAGTTTGTACCAGAGTGGGATATAAATTAGCCCAATATAAAGAAAAATAATTAAATGATCTGTAAGACCACAACATGTGATCCTTGAACTCAGTGGTTCTCAACCCTGGCTGTGCGTTTAGGATCACTTACAAAGCTTTTAAGAATGCCACTGTCTGGATTCCACCTCCAATCAATTATAGCAGAATTTCTGGGGAAGGAGCCTGGGAATTAATATCTGTTTCTATAGCTCCCTAGGTGATTCTATTGTGTGACTGGGGTTGAGGACCACTGTGTTACTCCTTCAAGCAAAATGGGAATCTTTACAATGAAGTTCTCTACTGACAACAGAGCTTCACCAGGGGCCTGTTCAAATATCCTGGCAAACGGCAGCTGGCCAAATGCCAAAGCAGCACTAAGCCCTCCAGATCTCTGCCTGCCTCCAAGTGGTCCAAGCTGTATGCTGAGCCCATGGTACCTCCAGGAATCTCACAGACCACACATCTTTTCTAGGCAGGATGTTATTGAATTGGGTTGAAACGATGCTTTCCATTAGAGCTTTGCTGGACTGGCCGCATCAGCATCAGTATCCGCCGGGAGCCTGTTGGAGCTGCAGAAGCGTAGACCCCATGCCAAGCCTACTGAATCAGAATCTGCATTTTAGCAAGATTCCCAGATGAGACAAACTGCTCTAGGTTGGTGGTTCTCAAACAGCAGTCCGTGGACCAGCACATCAGCCATTTCCTGGGAACCTGCTAGAGAGGCAACTCTAAGGCCCACATCAGACCTGCAGAATCAGAAACTCTGAGGGTGGGGCCCAGGAGTCTGTGCTTGAACAAATCCTCCGGGAGATTTTTCATGCATACTATCGTTTGAGAACCACAATGCTAGAATTTTGATTCTCAACCCTGGCAGCACATTAGAATCCCCTGAGGAACTTTAAAAGTTCAAAAGCTCAGAATACATCCCAGACCAATTAAATCAGAATTACTAGAAGTGGGACCCCAGCATCAGTATCTTAAAGTCTCCCTGATGACTCCAATGTACAGTAAGGGTTTATTCACTGTTCTAGCCACCCGCCACCCCCGCAGTCCCCTATACTCCCAGGGGATCGGAAGCCGCTTTAAATCTTAGGACATCTGAATCAACAAGTTCTCTGGAATCTTCCTGGGAGAAATGAGAAAAGCTGAAAGGGGTGTCCAGCATCTGCCTCTGGTAGGTGCTGGGGTAGAGGAAGTAGGGAGTGGGAGAGAGATTAGCTCCCAAACGAGACCTGTGTGCATCCTCCAGGATTTAAAATCCTGACTTATGAAAGTTTATTAGAATTTTGAGTCCAGAGACATTTTATCTCATCATCTGTTAATTCACACCAGGAACATGTATTCAGTTTACTCCCAGAAGGATTTGCCATTCAAATAACTATATTCATGTCTTCATACACGGTAACAAGTTTTCAATATGTAACAATGAATTTATTTTTTTTTAATCTGGCAATAAAGTAAGGCCTAAGGATAGTTTGGATAAATGTAAAAGACCTGAAGATTGGTTTCAAAAAGATTAATTTTACCTAATAAACTATAGCCTTCTCTGAAAACCTCGTGTCCCCTCCTTGCCATAAACACAAGCCCACAAAAAATGAGTAAAGGGACTTCTCTGGTGGCACAGCGGTTAAGAATCCGCCTGCCAATGCAGGGGATGCGGGTTCGAGCCCTGGTCCGGGAAGATCCCACATGCCGCAGAGCAACTAAGCCCGTGTGCCACAACTACTGAGCCTGTGCTCCAGAGCCCGCGAGCCACAACTACTGAGCCTGAGTGCCACAACTACTGAAGCCCGCGTGCCTAGAGCCTGTGCTCTGCAACAAGAGAAGCCACTGCAATAATAAGCCCGCGCACTGCAACGAAGAGTAGTCCCTGCTCGCTGCAACTAGAGAAAGCCGGCACACAGCAATGAAAACCCAACTCAGTCAAAAAAAAAAAAAAAAAAGAATGAAAATTATTAAAGAATGGGACAAATGACTGATGATGAAGACTTAAATGAACTAAAGTTCGTATAGTCAGTTCAGCAACATCTTAAGAGGAATCTTCGTAACAGCTTGAAAATGTCATAGAGGCATAAACATTAGAAATGAAGCATTCCCCAGGGTAGCGTTTAAACGGAAGGCAACATCCATTATAGAACACAAACAAAGCCTCTATTGTGCTGAATGAGTCTGTGTCTTTGGGTGGGTCACTTTCCATACTTCAAGTTTTCCTCCACAGAGGAAAGGATACTGCTACTAACTTGGTTGTTACTTTCTTTAATCGTGACATGGATATAAGAAAATGTACTAAAATGTCAGATGTGAAAGAGGTGAAATGAAGGGTCTGGTGTTCCTCATCTGTAAAATGAGGGGCTGGTCCCTGTGGGTGACTTATGAACATACTCCAGCCAGAAGCCCTGTGAGCCCTTCCTGTGCAGTCAGGTTCCAGGGGCTCTTGGCTTCTGCTCAGCTAAGGAAGACCAACAAATGATTGTTACATTAAAGGAGGGACCAGTCTTTTTCTTTTAGAACTCCAGTATTTGTTACCACTGTAGAGTTTTAGCAATATAGTAGGAAATGTGATCTTATATGATTTAAAAAAGAAAGAACAGTAAACCAGGGGTTCTGTCAGTAATACTGTCAATAACTTTCTGAGTCCCAGAGGTGGCATATGGATCTCAAGTCTCCAGAAGGACCCAAAAAAATATTATGTGCTGATCTAACGTCTTCAAAGTTTCCTCGAAGTGACTACACTTATGCAGTTAAAATGATCAACAATAAAAGGCAGATGAATAAAGGACGGGTAGAGTCTGCAGAACACGGCTGCTGCTCTGTCTTTGCTGACAGTCGCAGTGCAAATAAAGAACAGCAGGCTCTCTTACTGTTCAACTAACTGGTAGTTCTCATGAGGGTCTGCACATTATGGGGGGGGGGGGAACGTGTGGCTAAAATTACAGAAAGAGAGTTGTGAAAAAATATTTTGGCCATTTATTTTTTTCTTCCCCTTCCTCCCTTTCTTATTTCTGTCTTGCTAAAGATAAACTACTTGTTTGTAACACTTACGTGTCATTTAACAGTGGTTGCTTTTTATCTCTCTTACATGGCGGTCAGTATACCTACTGGTTTACCACAAAGATTTGAGAGCCAGAAAGAACTATGCTCAAATCTTGGCTCTTCTACAGCTAGCTGTGTGATCTCAGGCAAGTTTTTTGACCTCTCTGGGTCATAATTGCCTCAGGGTTGTTTTAAGTGTCAAGTGAGATAATAAATATTGCAAGTAGCCCCGTGCCTGGTACATCTAAGTGCCCAAGTGATAGTAGTTCTTATCATCACCATCATTAATTATTAGAAAAAGTTTGTGCTTTGAGTCAGACCTCAGAATACTCAGTATACCATTGTGTTAAACAGGGCATAAAAATACTTATTCTACAAGTTTGTTTGGAGACTGAAAGAATATACACATTCTTTCATATACAAAATATTATATAAATGTAAAAGAATATTTCACGTATTTTATATGTATATGTGTATGTGTATAAACACACACACACACACACACACACACACACGCACACACACACACACGCACAGAGGACACTCACAGGCCCTCTTGTTAGTTCACTTTCCTTCTCAGTTTGTTTTAAACCTAATGCCCAACATGGGAACTGGGCATAATGAACACAGATCTGATCATTAAATGTTTGCTATTATTGACAAAGGTAAAGATGACTATGAGGGGCTTCCCTGGTGGTGCAGTGGTTAAGAATCTGCCTGCCAATGCAGGGGACAGGGGTTCAAGCCCTGGTCCGGGAAGATCCCACATGCCGCAGAGCAACTGAGCCAGTGTGCCACAGCTACTGAGCCTGAGCTCTAGAGCCCACGAGCCACAACTACTGAGCCCACGAGCCACAACTGCTGAAGCCCACGCGCCTAGAGCCCGTGCTCCGCAACAAGAGAAGCCACCGCAATAAGAAGCCCGCGCACCGCAACGAAGAGTAGCCCCCGCCCTCCACAACTAGAGAAAGCCCGCACACAGCAACGAGGAACCAACACAGCCAAAAATAAATACATAAAATAAATTTAAAAAAAAGATGACTATGAAACACACACAAATATGCCCTATATCACATACATATCTTAACATACCCAGCACACATCGTCACCCTACTACGCTAAAAGTTGTGCTCAAGTGCCGTTTCTCTGTCAGCTTCCATTTACTTTAATTCCTTTTTTTAAAATGCTGCTTTTTGAGAGACCAGTCCTCACTCTGGAGAGAAGGAAGGAAGCTACCTTATTCAGGTAGTTTTCCCTGGAGAGTCTTCCCAGCTATTTCTGCATTCAGGATGTGTGATGGGCCTGCCTACAAAGCTACCAGACTGATGGGATGGCATATATGGTAATGAGTGCCTCGCCCAAACAAAGGCCTCCTGACATTTACCCCTGTACCATGAAGGAAGGCCCTCCCGCGTAAGAAATTGCCTCTTCCTTGCAGACCACCTTTGATGGCCAGCACCTCTCTGAACAGCCTCACTCCCTCCCCATGACTTTCTCTGAAGGCTTCTCCACCTTTCTGACCGTTCCTTCGGCTCCAGCACCAACTTTCTAATCAGATATGCGCCAGGCCGAGCCCCTGAGAGGGCCCCACGTTTCTATGCTGTCTTTGTATCCTTTGTGTACCCATGGCGTAAACCCTCATCCACTGCAACCGCTGAGAGGGCACCCGGAGACTACAAATATGTGAGCTGCAGCTGAGCAAAGGGACGTGTTTACTTTCCATCCTGAACTACAACTTGACCTGCAGCAAAAACAAAAATACTGCAGTGTGTATTTTTTCCCAGAAATGATAATTATAGTACTCCAAACATTTTTCCAACATCAACTACCAAAATGGAAAAAGCATTTCAAAAAATAATTTATTAAATAGGCACTTATATTCTTGGTAGCCCTTACATGGAAATTCTACTTTTTTTTTCTTCATAGCCATTAAAGGGCTTAGGTCTTGGCTCAAAACCTCTTCCAGGCTAAGGTGGGGCTCAGCCTGCCGGGCTGAGAGGTAAGTGACTGAAGAGCCTTCCCTATTCATTGCAGTCAGCATGGGTTTATAGCACCTTTTTCCACTTCAAAAATACCGGCGATTTAAGAAGCACAGTTTGTACATAGGGTGATACAAAGGCACTTCTGCACATCTGGCTAATGATACTCCTGAACCAGAAGCAGGAGGCCAGATGGGCTCCTGGTACCAAACTCAGGATGTACAGTATTTAGACCCCTTACAGGAGCATCACATGAATCCCAGCTTAGTTTTACTCCTCTCTCTTAAGAGAATGCTTCCTCACCTCATTCCCCACCTGGTCCTTTTCCTCTAGCCACGCTTTTTTTGGAGCCGGTAACTCTCATTGGGATACAGCCATTGTAACTACCGCTCTCAGCTTTTCAACACCCTTTAGACCCCCGATTCTCACTTGAACATGCTAGAGGGCTTTTTTTTTTTTTTGCGGTACGCGGGCCTCTCACTGCTGCGGCCTCTCCCGTTGTGGAGCACAGGCTCCGGACGCGCAGGCTCAGCGGCCATGGCTCACGGGCCCAGCCGCTCCGCGGCATGTGGGATCTTCCCAGACCGGGGCACGAACCCGAGTCCCCTGCATCGGCAGGCGGACCCCCAACCACTGCGCCACCAGGGAAGCCCTGCTAGAGGGCTTTTGAAAGCACAGACTGTGAACCTCATCTCCAGAGCTGCTGATTTAGTTCAGATGGGTTGGGGCCTAAGGATGTATATTTCTAACAAATTCACAGTTTACTGATGCTGCTCTCTGGGTACCGCTGCTTTAGATCACATCTGTTTGGAAATTTTAGTCTCCCGTAAGCTCAGCCGCCCTTTCTCCTGCCCCTAGGCCAAGCTATTTCTCTACTTTTGTCTCTGGCTGTCTCTATATAGACATGTGGTAGAGCTGGCTTTAGGTACAAGAGGATAGTGACATACACTAGATGGACTTGATGGATCTGAACAACAGAGGTCCTAGCCAATCTCACCCTCTTCCATATTAAATAGCAACCCGCATGGAGCTACCATCTCAGGCCTGAGGCAGAATTCAGACAGCCGCTCGTGGAGAGAGCAGACACACTGCTCAGGCCTATATGTTGGATGGGAAGAGAGGGTAGGGCTGCTGCCAAAGTGAACACCGTGCTTAGTGCTGGGGCTGCTCCCACCTTTCAGGGACACAGCTTATTTCCAAATATTTTCAAATACAACACAGAACACAATGATTCCATTAATAAGACTCAGCAGAACGAATTAAAGGGGACACAGCAGTTTATGATGCAGCAACTCTCACAAATTCACACTCCAGTAATTGGGAATTTGTGGCAATTAGGAATAAGAGTGCCATGAAATTTAAGTTTACGTGTATTATGGGGCCCGGGCTCCACAAAGTTGCTCAGGACCTAAGTTCCTTTTATTTTTTGGCTCTTCAAAACCTGCTGTGTTAGCCCTTGTCCAAAGAGTCTTCCCACCAGTGGGAAGAGAAGAAAGTGGAACGGAGTCACAACCCTAAAGGGCATAATGTGAGAAGTTATATTATTGCTTCTGCTCCCTTTATGTGGCCAGGACTTAGTCACATGCCACACCTACCTGCAAGGGAGTCTGGAAATGTAGTCTTTATTCTGGGTGGCCATATCTCTAGTTAAAATTGTATATCTGTGGGAGAACAGGGGAATGGACACATGGACATGAGGACAACGAGAAACCTCAACAGTAAGTTTCCAATGAAAGTAAACTGTATAAACAAGGGAAGGGTCTTGCCCCTTGAAGAATGAAAGTAAAAAAAAGCATTCTGAAAATCACTTGGGAAAGACTCGAATAAGCAATACATGAGCTTCTTACCAAAGATCCACATCTAGGTGTTAAAAAGTACCAGGAACGTTCTTATTCATTCAGCAAATCCACAAATATTTAATAATCAACTACCATGTATAACACCCTGCAGTAAGTTGTATATTTTAATAAGAGCAAGGAGATATATATAAATAGAAACCCCTTAGCTATCAGTGAGCCTAGATTTTCCATACATATAAACTTTAAGCAGAAAGCCTGGGCTTCTTTTGCAATGTTCTATAACTCAGAATTTTCAACAAATCAATCTAATCCTTTCTACAACTAAGGTATGAAAAAAAAGATGGATTGGAGAGTTGAAGGTTTAATTGACGGAGGAATCAATAGGCTTGTTCTTGCATAAAAACACGGGAATGTTTTTCTTTTTTACATCTTTATTGGAGTATAATTACTTTACAAGGGTGTGTTAGTTTCTGCTTTATAACAAAGTGAATCAGCTATACATATACCTATATCCCCATATCTCCTCCCTCTTGCGTCTCCCTCCCACCCTCCCTACCCCACCCCTCCAGGTGGTCACAAAGCACGGTGCTGACCTCCCTGTGCTATGTGGCTGCTTCCCACTAGCTATCTGCCTTACGTTTGGTAGTGTATATATGTCCATGCCTCTCTCTCACTTTGTCCCAACTTACCCTTCCCCCTCCCTGTGTCCTCAAGTCCATTCTCTACGCCTGCATCTTTATTCCTGTCCTGCCCCTAGGTTCTTCAGAACCTTTTTTTTTTTTTTTTTAGATTCCATATATATGTGTTAGCATACGGTATTTGTTTTTCTCTTTCTGACTTACTTCACTCTGTATGACAGTCTCTAGGTCCATCCAACTCACTACAAATAATTCAATTTCATTTCTTTTTATGGCTGAGTAATATTCCCTTATATATATGTGCCACATCTTCTTTATCCATTCATCTGTTGATGGACACTTAGGTTGCTTCCATGTCCTGGCTATTGTAAATAGTGCTGCAATGAACACTGTGGTACATGACTCTTTTTGAATTATGGTTTTCTCAGGGTATTTGCCCAGTAGTGGGACTGCTGGGTTGTATGGCAGTTCTATTTTTAGTTTTTTAAGGAACCTCCATACTGTTCTCCATAGTGGCTGTATCAATTTACATTCCATGGGAATGGTTTTATCCACAGGACTTACTTGCCAAAGGAGAAGAAAAGTTTTCTTCATCAGAAATTCTTAGAGTTAAGTAGAGAAAACAGTGGCCTGGAGAAGCCAAGTGACTTGCCCAGGTCACTCGACCTGGAAGGGCCAGAAGCCAGGTCTACTGGGGAATCCCACACTGGCTCCACCAAGACACACAATCATCATCCTAGCTTCCTCATCCTTCAGTCTGCAGTCTGATATTCATCTCTTCCACAACACTTAAGACTGCTTAGATTCTAGATTAAAAATCTGATCACAGGGACTTCCCTGGTGGCGCATTGGTTAAGAATCCGCCTGCCAATGCAGGGGACATAGGTTCGAGCCCTGGTCTGGGAAGATCCCACATGCCACAGAGCAACTAAGCCCATGTGCCACAACTACTGAGCCTGCGCTCTAGAGCCCGCGAGCCACAGCTACTGAGTTCGCGTGTCTCAGCTACTGAAGCCCGTGCGCCTGGAGCCCGTGCTCCGCAACAAGAGAAGCCACCGCAATGAGAAGCCTGCGCACTGCAACGAAGAGTGGCCCCTGCTCACCGCAACCAGAGGAAGCCCACATGCAGCAACGAAGACCCAACGCAGCCAAAAATAAATAAATAATTAATTTTAAAAAGTCTGATCACAAAACTTTATCATGAACTCAGCTCAATATACAAATCAAACCAAACCAAAAGTAACCTTTATAAGTGGAATGGCTAAGAAAGGTCAGAAGAGCAACCTCTGGTCACAGGGTGGCTGGGGTGCTGTCCACCACCCAGGTGCTGATAGGCTACACACCCACACAGGCAGAGCCTCACCCTCCGAGACACAGAGAACAAATATGCTGGGAATGGGAGGGATGGCAGGCCTGCCAAGATGGCCTACAAGGACAAGCTGCACGCACACTAACGGCCTGGGGACTGGGCCCCGGACGGAGCTGGCTCCCGTGAGGAACACCCTAGTGCCTCTATACCACAGGGACTTCTCTGTAACAATCTAATCCCTAGGAAACTTAGAACTCTGGCAATTTCCCCCAGCTCATTCAGAAGATGAGGCCCAGCCAGAAAAAAAGTGGAAACTCTAAGACCAGAGGAGCTGGTGAGACGAGACAGGGTGTCTCGCATTAGAGATGGTAGAAAGCCTCACGTGGAAGCTAGAGATCACTTCCAGGGCCTTGGCCTGGTGTAGCCTCCACCTCTGGAAGCTCTTCCGTCTGTAAAATCCCTTTAGGCTGCCATGGCTTCCTCACATTTTCAACAGTGCTTCTCTGCTCTTGTTCTGCTCCCTGGTTTTGTGATCGACCAGACTTATCTGGACATCTGCTCCTGGTGAAATCCTACTGATGCATATCCCACGATACTGAGACTCGGTCTTATGCTTCTGCCTGCCCAGTCTTGTCACAGCACCGTGGATCCTTTGTCGAGCAACGAGGCCAGAGCCAGCTTCTCTATTCCCTCCCCTTTTCTCCTCTTCTTTTCCTTACTAATTTCCTGTTTAGAAGTCACAGCTATTCTTATCCCTAGGAAAGCCACTTTTTAAAATTCAGGGTTTATGTCAATACTATCCTTTGTCCATGCTATAACTGAGAGTTTAAAAACTTGCCTTGGAAGGAGACTGGATATGAACAAGGAGGGGAGGTAATCCCACAAATTTACTGTAGGGATACTGGGAGCTTGTGGGCTTGCAGTACGTGAATTTCTATTCTAAGTATTTTTCAGCAACAGAGTAAGATGCTACCTTTCTCCCTGACTTGACGCCCAATCTTGGACCTCCAGGATCTAGGGAGACTATTGCCCCAATTTCCAGGTCTACTTGGAGAGGCACCGTTTTATTGCCCTCCCTATTCAAGATGATTTCCTCCTAGGAGGCTAGAAGAATCTGATCAGCCAGATATTCTTTTAAAAAACACAGCCAGTGTTTGATACAAGTGGCTACTAATATATGCTAGGAGTTTTACCTGATCTTAAAGGCTTCAACAACAAGAGATTTAAGAACATCGCAGTTGACCTGCAAGATTAACGGTGTAATTTAAAAAGGCTGTTTAGTCACCGTATCATGACTGGGCCTCCTATAAAAAACAGATGGAAATATAGTAGACTCAGAATTTCCACAAGAGCGTTCCCAAGGTCTTTGCAAACACTCTAATTGGTGCACGATGCCACAGATTACAGGTGCCCCAGAAAGTGCAGTCTTACACACTGGCCAGTAGACTCACTGAGGTATTTCTAGAAATTGTTCGTTTTTGAACCATGTATTTTAGAGATTCGATCTACTGCCAAACACAGCACACCAGCTTTTTAATTTGTCCCAGATTTCTGTTTTCTGGTTAAAAAAAAAAAGAAAAAGCTGTCACTCTAGGACCTCTTTACTCCCCTTCAGTCTTTATCACCAGCCCTAGAAGCTGCTTTCCTTCATAAAGAAAAACATTTTGACCAGTTCATGACTTGCTACATATGTGATAATGAGCTAAAAACAACTGGGCAGTTGGCTTGTCACCAGCTAAGTGATCTGCTCCTGCAGAGGTATTTCAAGCACACCTGATTCAAATTACAAATTATTACGTGTCACGGATCTTCTGGGTCATTGTTTCATGAATAATTGAATTCATGAATGTTAAATCAATGAATCGCAAGGGTCTGTTGTGTTGATTTCTCTGTAATGAATCTTGCGTGAGTCACGGCTGTTCCTATTTAGCAATAACCTTGTACCTAGCCCTCCCCCTCCCCAATGCCCACTTAAGAACGCATTCAGAAGGCTTCTCCTCATCTGAGCCTCTAATGAGAATGTTGGGGACCACAGAGTTTGTCCCAGTAAGCCTCCTTTTGAGTCAGAGAAGAATTTCTCACTTAGCAATTTCAAGGGCACCGTGAGGTCTAATTTCCATCCTTAATTATGTCAATAGGAAGCAAATATTCCTAAATTAAGAAAATTACTTTTTTTTATACTGGAAAATAACTTAGACTAACTTACAATCACAACTTAAACATAAGCAACCTAAGTTTAAGCTGCCAGAAATACATAAAGCTGACTTAGTTCAAGGTGGCTGAATAGAACAGCCACCTTTAACAGTATTCCTGGTGAAATTAACAGAAAACCCCTGCCCAAACTAATTCTGAATGAACGTATCTTATGGTTGAGGTCTTATTCTCTGTATGTTTAATGCCCTAGTTGCCACTTTTAAAGCTGAGAACCACACCATTTTTACGTTAGCCAGAATGCCAAAGTGGTATTCATTCTTTCACTTACAAAAGTTTCTGCAGCAACTATGTGACCCACAGTTAAGTGTGATACACGGTTCCTCACCTCCACAAACTCACTATGGGGTTTGGGAGAAAGAACGGAGCACCAGCAAGCACAGACCGGGCTGTGGCCACAGACGGGCCTGTCACTGACTGCTTGTGTGATCTTGTGTAATTCTTTGCATCTCTATGGGCTTTCTGTTTCCTCCTCTATCAACGGGAAGATCAGCAGATGATCCCCAAGGTTTTTTCCACTCTAAGAAGCAGAGAACAATACAGGAGAAGTTAAACAACAACACAAAACAGTAATCAGAGGTGACCCAAGGGAGTATGTTATTAAGTGTCAAAGGAGTGCTAGAGACAAGGAGGACTCTGACTTTAGAGACAGGAGACAGTACTGCTCCTGGCAGCTGTGGAGAAAGCTCTCTGGAGGAAGTGTCATTTTTATCAAGGCCTTGAGATATGGGCAGGATCGAATGCAGGTGTAGCAGGGAGGCTGGGCACAGGGCCTACTGCTAGCCCAGGATGTGGTCAAAGGAGAGTGATGTGTGATATAGCAGCCAGCCACCCTCCCATCCATTCCACTTCCCAGAGACACAGCTACAGCCCCACTGCTGAAGAGCACCCCATGCCCTTACCTGCCCCCGTGCTCTCACCTGGGGTAGCCATCCCCTCCAGTGCTCTTTCCCCATACTCACCGCTAGCCAGAAGCCACTATCTACCCATCCAACATTTACTGAGCACTCATTACATCCTGGGTACTTTGCTAAGGATTCGGAGTTACAAAGTGAAAATACATGGTCCCTGTTCTCACAGATAAACCTGGTTGTTTTCAAACAAGTCATCTCCTCTGTGAAATATCCCTTCACCTCTGTTCCCCCCACAAGTCTGATTCCTTCCTCTATTTTTACAGACTTTATACATATATCAGGTTTACAAAGTGTTCACATTGTATCATTAATTACCTATATTTATACCCTGGCATTCTACGATCAACTGTGATTTCAATGAGGGCTGGACTTGATTCTTGTACTTCTTTGTTTTCCTACTAACCAAAATAATGCCTAGACCACAGCAGTTAGCCAATTAACTCTTATATGTCTCACTAATATCCTCTACTACTCCTAGTATCTCTACTTCTTCCCATCTATCTACTTGCCTACCTACCTACCTATTGAGCTCTACTACTTACTACTACTGTATGACCCTGGGTAACCTCTCTTAGCCTTAGTTTCCTCATCTGTAAAATAAGGATAGTAAGTTTCTACCTCAATGGTTTGTTGAGAGGTTTAAGTAACACATGTCAAGAGCTTACACTAATACCTGGCACATAAGTAAGCACCCTCTTGTTAGCTCTGATTATCATTAGCTGCTGATCTTAAAATAGTTACAAAAGGTTCTGGGATCTTTTTAGAAGTCATGGAACCAAACCAACAACGGAAAGTCAAAGCATCAAATGATACAAGGGCAAAGGACTCAAATGATTTAGCACAACAGTCAGTAGCACCAACGCAAAGCACAAGCCTCTGATCTTAGCTATACAATAGCAAAGGTCTGGACTCTTTAATAACTGTGTAATTATTACTATTATCTTCCTTTCAAAATGTCTGCATACAATGAACTGCATATTCCTAGCATACTGTATTTCAGCCACATTGATTTTGTTAACAAAGGAACACTGTAAAATTGATACAGTGCTTAAGCAATTGAGCAGGGGCTGTGTCTCAAGTTGTAATTAACTTTATGGACTTTTCAAAGGTCTCCAGATCTAGGCTGATAATTATTTTAAAGCATTAAAAACATGTTCTATCAAAAGCCTCAAATGGATGGGGCTTCCCTGGTGGCGCAGTGGTTGAGAGTCCGCCTGCCGATGCAGGGGACACGGGTTCGTGTCCCAGTCCGGGAAGATCCCACATGCTGCGGAGCGGCTGGGCCCGTGAGCCATGGCCGCTGAGCCTGCGCGTCCGGAGCAACGGGAGAGGCCACAACAGTGAGAGGCCCGCGTACCGCACACACACACACAAAAAGCCTCAAATGGATGTGCAATTCAGTGAGTCCTGGCTGACTGTGGCTTAGGGGCCCCCCAGTATGACACTAGTTGCCTTAAGAAATACAATGAAATTCTCAAAATCAGTTCTGAAAATAAAGGACCTAAATTTATTTGTGATTTTTAAAAGGCTAAAGAGCGTTGAACTGAATTCTAAAGTACTCAAGAATCTCTGATGTAGACAATTCAGAGATTCCATGGTGAGAGTTGTAAAATACTCTAGCATGGAAGTAATTCCTTTCTCACCCAGCACTCTAAATATTGTTTCTGTTATATATACTATTTATATTCTTGAAAGCCCATTTGAAAGAAAAAAGGCTTTAGACTGGATAATGTATTGCGGTATTTCTGTAACTAGTCCTTGAGTCTGACATATTTAAGGCAGCTGAGAAAATATGACAAGGAGAGACAATGGACAAGAATCAAGAGAACAAACTCTAGCCCCAGACCCATCACTGACTCAGCAATAACAGAACAGATAGATCCTGGTGGGAACCACCATTTCCAAGGGATTAAATGGAGCATTTAGGGAGTTGCAATGAGAACATTACAAAAATAAAACTGGCATCATTACATCTGGGGGGAGGAGGTAGGGAGGGGCAGCAGATAATTTAAGTCAAGAAAGCAGCTGACATATACCACAGTATTTCAAATTTTTTAACCACAGGTATCACATCATAGTCCCTGACAAACCACACCTTTAGTATCATAATAACAGCCTCAGGAGCAGAACCTACCCCCTTCCAGATGGGGAAGTTACTACTTCAATTAAGGGTGAACTGAAGGAGGGATAAGTAGTGAAGTAACTTGTATAGAATAAACCCTGGCAGTTACTGAGAGCAAAGCTTCTCAGAAACAATGTTTTGGATATTCAGAACTCCAAATGATGCAACCGTTCAATTACACAGGGGAAAGAAAAAAGGTTTGCCTTACTGCATTCTATTTGCTCTGTTTGCTGGAACCTCTATTAACTGGTGCAAGTATATTCCCACATATACAGTAATATACTAACTAATGTTCTTTCTGAATTAAAAGATATTAATTATATTTAATGTATAAGATATGACAGCAAAAAAGGGAACAAAGTCCCCAAGAAACAAAATAATAGAACTTAACATATTCAAATCATGTTATTCTACAAAGTCACCTTTATGAAGTTATATAGTTATTCCAATTCTGCCATTTCTCAACACCTTTCTGTAATGTTCCTTGTGACATTTTCTTTAAAGGCCGTTCATAAGATGTACAACAAAATCTGCCTTGGTGCCTCATAGTTCTACCTTATATTTTAACAAAAACAGAATTCCCCAAAGTGCTCACCTATTTTATTAATCAGCTATGACTCCATATGCCTTTTGGCTATTTCCCCAAATCAAGTCCAACTTAAAAAAAATGAAAGTTTTTCATTACCAAAGGCATTCAAAAGAAAAGTGCTACAAATGCTGAAGGCAACTAAAAACAAAAGAAGGGAGGAAGGAAAGGAGAAAAGGGAGAGAGGAAAACATTCATCCTTGTTCAAGGGCAGCCTCACTAAAACAAGCACATGGGCTTCTAAGGTAATGACTGTGAACATCTTCTAGATTTTAAAATATGTTTGGAATTGGGTTCAAATAGTCCCCACCTAAGAATCTTAATATGAGGTATATCTTACTATTACATTGTATTCTACTCTTTTGGCCAGTAGGTAATTCCCTTTCCCTGAGTAAGGTAAGACAATACTTTTGCAACCTGACTGAAATGTTATTATATTCTCTTTAGTTTTCTGACTGAAAATAGAAAAGAAAAATGGGTTTTAAATGAAAAAACAGCAACTGGGTCCATATCTACTCATCTTGTTAATAAGACCAGAAAAATGACTAATAAAAATGTTTTTTGGAAAAAAAATGCCATCAAGAAATATGCTGTTTGCTTTATGAAGGTTAATTTTAAACAGTATTTAACAGAAGTAAATAAGCATTTTAAACAGCATTGATTACAACTCTTCAACAAAGTCCAAATGCTTCTTCATATAGCATCATGTAAATGTGTAATTTCTTCCCCCAAATTTTAATTTAATTAGGAAAAACAAACCACTGTTGCATAAAAACCATACATTTAAGCTTACATAAAAACTTCTTTGGAAAATATCTCTGTATTAATCTTACCAGTTAAGAATATAAGCACTGAAATTAAGCTGTTTATAGCTTTGGATTTAATTTAATTCATAGTTGCACAGGACCAAGGATCAAAAGGTTGTATGAAACACTAGTTTTTACAGTGCTACGGCAATAAAATTTCCTCTAGCTTCTTCACTCAGTGCTCTCAGCTACTGATGTTAAACACCACGGAGCTCCCAGGCTTTCCAGTGGCTTCTATGGAATGAGGTAGCACATGCAGGAGGGATCTGAGAAGGGAAACATGGTATGGGCACACCAGCCCCCTAGGGACTGAAGAATAGAGTCCAAACTGTACCACAGCACTCGGAGCCCACGGCATCTGGGCCTGACCAATCCCATGACTCATTGCCACCATCTGCCCCCTTTCTCCACTCTCATAGGACCCATGCATGTTCCAGTTACAGTGAGAGATGCTGCTTCCTCAACTGTCCCATATTCTCTCATTTCTCATATCTATACGCCTTCTCCTCCTTCCTAGCTGGCAAACTCTTTCTTATCCTTCAAACTTCAGCTCCTTAGACGTGAAGACTTCCCTGACTTTCGAAAAGAGTCAGGCACTGGCAGGAAAAGTGTAATGGAAGTACCTACACCTGCCTCTCGAACGACACCTGGGACCCAGTCCTGCAAGACGAAGGGGGGTCTTTGCTACAGTTCTAGCATTTATGTGTCTAGTGTGGTGCAGTGACATCACTGGTAACCTTTAAATCTTGATGGACTGAATAGTTGAGACAAAGTAACAACTAATTAAGTACGTGGGCTCCAGAATGATCCCACTGGGTTCCAATCTTAGCTCTACCTCTACCTGGCTGTGCGACCTTGGGCACATTACTTCACCTCTTTAAAACTTACTTCATGGGGTTCTTGTGTTTATTAAATAAAATAAGCCATATAAATGCCTGGTGACAGCCGGTACATGATAAGCATGCTAGAAATGTTAGTTATTATTACACCACAGTCCCATTCTCAGAAATAAGAGATTTTTTTTTTTCTTTTTTTTTGGATGCTCCGTGTGGCTTGTGGGATCTTAGTTCCCTGACCAGGGATGGAATCCGGGCCCTCAGCAGTGAAAACACGGGAGTCCTAACCACTGGACCGCCAGGGAATTCCCAAGAGACTTATTTTTAAACAAATGAATTAAGCTAATATAGTTTTCTGGCAAGAGAACATTTTAACCACGGAAGATCTGAAAAACGAGATATAAGGAGAAAGAGGGCAGGAAGTTGGAGAGAGAATTAAACATGTGTGAGTTAAGAGCTCAAACAAATACAAAAACAGGAGACAATAAGACTAAGAGGATATAAGAGTCAGAAGTAAGAGATGAACGTTGAAAATGAGCAGAGAATGGAACAGGATTTTTAAGTTGCAGGGTCAGTAGAACAAAGAAAACAATCACCTCATTGGGCCTCAACGCTATCAATTTGGTATGAATTTATTTACGAGCTGTCATCATTTCTTAATCTCACCACCAGATATGACCACTGTATATGACCACATCCGAGGTATTTTAGATGTGCTGCACAGAGCACCCGTGTCAGAGTATTTCTAGAAGTCCTTCTTTGATTTATTTACTCATGCATTTCTCATCTTTAAATAATAATTGGCTCCAGAGAAAATAAAATGAAACCTTATGCTCAGATTCTAACTTAAGCTTCAGGAATAAGAAAAGTAATATTAAAAGAGCTAGCCGCTCCCCTGGCATGAGACCTCTGTCTTAAAATCAGTGCATTCAGTCTCTTCAACATGATAAATAAGTAGACCAAGAACTTGGCACATTACAGAGAACATGGAATGTCAATGCCCTGAGTGCAGCTTAACAAGTTGCCAATATCAAAACTACCTTTTCTGGGATGCCAGGGAATCTATTTTAAGTGGCAATAAAATGTACTCATGTTAATAATGCAAATAGGGGACTATAACATTAACCTAGTACTTCAAGGAGCTGCAGTTTTTACTGAATCACGTGCTCATCCTGACATCAATCTCAACTTTCCAAAGAGGTACTAGATGTAAATCAAAAGGACAAAGCTATTAATGAAACTGACTAAAGTATATGTACGCTTCGACATTGCAAGAGTCAACAGGGCCTCTCTCAACAAAATTACCATGCCTCCTAATAACAAAGAGCTGTATGTATGACCAGAAGTCTAATTTTAAACTTTAGGATATCTTCTTAGACATGAAGCCTATCAACCACTTTACTGAATCGTCAGAAAATTTCCTTAAACATGTCAGTGTTGAATTAGCAACATCCACTTATATTTCTCACAGGGATAATGTCAGGATAAATCAGCTTAATAATTACAACAGGAGAGAGGAAGGGAAGTGAGGAGGAGAAGAGATAGAAAGGAGAGCCTGGATTTGTATCCAACTTTAAACAGTGATGGTCTAGGACACAAGTCTGGGATCACCATCCTGCTTTAACCGATAAAGGCAAGGAAGGCTCTGAGAGGATAAATGACTTACCCAAGGTCACAAAACCATGACGACTTGAGGACTGAGACCCAACAGAAACAAAACTTTCAATCAAGGCAATCTACCGCAGTTCTCTGAATCCCCTCAACTTAGCTGCAGAGAGTTGTAGATGTGACTTCCATCGAGAGAAGGTAACTTTACCTCATTTTGGGGGCTGATTCCTTGGTTTAGCAGCTTTACCACCTTCGCATAGTAAAGGAGGCCTGGACATGGCAGAACAGGAGCCAACGCGTGGAAAGTCTAAACATCAGTACTTAAAGTCTGTTGTGCCATCTGGGGCCCCGCACTCTTGCTCTGTGCCTTGAATTTCTCCCTCCCTTCTGTTTATAAAGCATGCTTAAATTTCTAAAATTTGCAAAGTAGAAACCACTCTTCTTTTAGATCTTATATTACCTTCTGGCGACAATCCTAACCTACTCCTGTTCCTTTCGTCACTGTTTGGTACTCACTCACAGCAATGTGCCAGCCACTGCGAGCCCCACGGGAAGATCCGCGCTCCCCCTGCACACGTGGGGTGCTTCTCCATTCCCACCCCACCTCCTGGGTCTAGAGGGCCCTTTGTCCTTCTCCATCTATTGAATCCTGTCCAGTCTTCAAGGTTCAAATAAAATGCTACCTTCTCTGGGAAGGAATCTTATCCCTGACATTCCCAGTCAGAATATCACTCAGCACCCTCGGAGACTTTTTCTTATACCTCCAAATTATGAAAATACTTACTTCATTCCGCTTTCTATTCTAGTGAATTGTTTTCATGCCTGCCTCCCCGAGAAAACTGGAAGCATCTGAGCTAGAGCTACATGTTATTTACTGTTGTGTATGTGACTGTTCACTGCAGTAAAATCTTCTTTGGTAAGAATTTGTGACAAATTTATTCTGGGTCTTCCTATTACTGTTTTTAAGATATCACAGATGCAGTGGAGACTGTTTACCTTTGAAGACCCTGGAAGGATCCCAAACTCCAACCACCTAAATAACAGACCCCTGAAATAAACTAGATGGAATTCAGAGCAAGGAAAACAAGAGAGAAAGGCAAATTAAATATATGATCTGCTGTAACAGAATTTTATTATTTCAGGCTACCAATTCTTCCATGAACTGCATTAACTTTGTTAAATGGGTAAATATTTTAGGTTAGCAAAAAAAAAAAAATGAGGTGCATTAATATTGCTGGAAATAGGCCAACATACAAGGCTATTTCAGTGTAATAGCGGAAATGCAATGATAGAGGTAGATAGAAGAGAAACAAATTAGAAGTATGGAGGAAGAGATGATAAGGGAAGAAAGAAGAGGGGTGAGGAAAAGGCTGTCAGGAAAAGTTACAGAGCAAATTAATCACTGTAGACACAGGAGCTAAATGGCCTGGATAGGAGTCAAGAACAAAAGAATAAAGGAAGAATTACAACATCTACATCGAGGAGAATGACATGCTTCTGCAGGGGACACAGTGTCCAACGTGAGGGAAGGGATTCTGATTAGAGGCTGTTGTGTCTTTGTTATCAGCTGCCATGTCTAAATTGATCTGGATTCTCTTCCTACCTCTCTGCTCCCTAACCCGCCCACCAATGTCTGACATGCTGAAGGTGGAATCAGAAACAGAGCCCTGGCAATGACTTTTGCTGTGCAGCTGGCCATGCTCTGAAGCCAGGACAGACTGGGCTCAGGAAAGAGGATTTTCAGCTACAGAACAGATTCTCCCATTAATCAGGAATGGTCATGGGAGGAAGAATCTGAGCCAGTCAGCTACTGGTTTGGATATTGCTAATAATTTCTCTCTTTGGTTTCTGGAGGATCTGTGCCAGGATTTCTTCCAACTACATACAGCAAGTCTGATTTTGCCTTTGTATTTGAAAAAACTGGCAGCAATAATACCGAAAAGAAATGTGACTAGGGCCAAAAGGGTAAGCTTAAATGAAATTAGGCATAAGTAAAATCAAGTGACAGGTCAATAAATACTAAACCTATTATGTCTCTTCCTTTCAAAGGATAAACAGAGTATTAGAGTATGAGTCTCGGTGTCCTCTTTTCTATCACCTGGATATCCCTAGTAATTACATACTTCTCTCCTTATCAGGTCAATGGCAATTAATATTCATGATCATGACCCTGAATTTTTCCAAATTCTGAATATGTTTTATACTTGAGGATACTTTCTGACAACCAACCTGTTTCTACTATCTCTTTATTAACTTTCTATTCTTAACCCCTCTCCTTATAAGCCTGCAATGGATCCACAATGACTATAAGATAAAGTCTAACTTTTAAAAGTATGTCGTGAGTGATCTTAGTTTTCATCCATTTTTTCAGAATCATCAGACATTTATTAATTACCCTCTAGGTGCCAAGCACTGTCTCTGCCTTCAGGGGATATGGGCAGGCATGCAGGAGAGCAAAATATGGTATAAGTACACAGCCTAAGAAAGTATAGCAAGGTCCTACCACATTCAAACACAGGTCCTCAGCTAGGGTATTGGGAGAATGGTTTGAACAGCATGGGGCCTCCTCCTGAGCTCACGAGTGTGCATGAAAAGGGACACATGTGCACTTGCATTTCCCTAGGTGGCCTTGGTTCCCTCTGGGATCCTAGTGTCAGATAAATCATGCCTGAGACAAGAGATGCGTGTTGTCAGAAACTTACAGAAAGAATCTGTGAACAATTTTAAAGAGAAGCTAAGCAAACTGGGGTGTGGGTTGTGCTGACACTCCTGGGGAAGAAACAGAAGCATTCACCAAAGATCAGACAGAAACACTGCCTATGGCAGCGCCAGAGGATTAGATAGTCAGCATAAGACCAAGCTAAAGAACCACAACCAAGATGGAGTCTTGGAATTTTGCTCTTGTGTTGCAGTGATACACGTTAATGACTTAATTTCCAAACACCATCACTAAATGAAGAGAAGCGCTCAAAATCACCCCTACTTTGGTGTATTTGCTGCATTTCAAAGGGTAACTTTGACTCCACCCAGCTGTTGCCCAGTCTTCCCCATCTCAGGAAATGGCACCAACTGTTGAAGCCAGCAGCGTGGGGTCAGTCTGGAGCCCACCTCTTAACCTGACCCTCAAATCCAATCACTTTCAGACTTTTTAACTGTACCTCTAAATGACACACAGAATCCACTCCCTTCTCTCCACCTCCTCTGCCAACACCCCACCTGGCCACACAGCATCCTCTGGACTCTCCCTCAGTGCCCTCCCCAGCCCCATGGTTCCACCTACCTCCTGCTACAAGACACGTTCCTCAGAGCAGCCAGAGTTCACCTTCTTAAAAAGGGCATACTATCAATCTCCACCTGAAGCTCAAAACCCTTTAATGGCTTCTGATCACACTTAAAATCCAAACTCCTTATCTTAGAGTCTCTGTGAGTTAGTCCCTCCCTAATCTTCCACCACCCCACTCGCGACACTTCAGCCCCTAAACCTTTCATCTCCCAGCACACAGAGCTCGTTCCTTCACTGGGCTTGCTGCGTATGGGTTCACTGTGCCTAGAATGTTCTTCCCTAGGCTCCTTGCGCAGCTATTTCCTTCTTAACTTTCAGTACCACTTAAACATCATCTCTTCAGAGACTTTTCTCAAGCCGTCCTATCTTGGTCTCAGCATTCTGTTATCCAACTGCACTTATTATACTTTTGTTTATGGCTTTTATTTATTTTCCCCATAAGACTGGAAGCTCGGTGTGACTGGGACCTTGTCTGTCTTGTTCACCCTGTATCTACCACAATGTCTGACACAGAGTGAGTACTCCACAAATATTTGTAAAATGAATGCATGAATGAATAAATTAGGGGAAACTACAGAGGCATCTGCTAAGGGCAGATGACTATCCCCTTCAACTTGAGTTTATAGGATAAATATATTCAATACATAAACTTCAGACAAAACAAACTTTTGTGAGTTAGACGGCTTTGAAAACTACTTTTACGGCTACTTTTTTTTTTTTAACATCTTTTTATTGGAGTATGAGTAAGGCTACTTTTAATTTTAAATCTGTTAACATCTCTGCATACTAGTACTGCTTCCTAACTTTTCCATCTCAGAACTACACAAATGGCCCACAAGCACTGGCGATGCCAAAGCCAGAGAGGGTCTTCAGCAGTGAGTGGCTAAGGTGACCACTGTAAAGAAAGACATATGTTACCAAACTCATCTCCTGTGAAGAAAAGAACACCTAGGGGATGCTGCTTCGTATTATTCAAGATCTCAAGAAAAGCTCACACACAGAGAAGCTTATTGGATGTAAAGCCGAGAAAACATGAAAATATGAAGATGTCCACAGCTTACTGTTTTGATATGAGTATTTATATCAATGGGAAATCAGATGCCATTGCTTCATTCCCTAAAGTTTTAAGTGACCTTTCCTTAGTGATAAATGATACACATGGCTGAAGAGCACTAACAGAGCTGAAATAAAGCACCCATGTCAAAATACATACACTTTATAAGAATTTTAATTAAATTAGGTTCTCTTCTCAAGCTACCGAAGAAACTTCTGAAAGAAACAGCTTCGAGCAGCTAAAAATCCAGATGAAGATCCTCAAACCATATACAGATGAAATATCTCGAACAGTGGCAACGACTCAAGAAGCTCAAAAAAAAGGACACTGACTGCTAACATGAAGTCTTGAGTATGTATACATACGTTTATGTGCACATGCGGAGGTACCTAACTTTATACAAAATTTGTATTTGTGTGGGATTCTGTTTGTTTGTTTTCTGGTTCTAGGCTCCCTCCATGAAACAACAAGCCATTCAATGAGGCCCTGCCACGGACGGCAGAGCAGAAACATTGCTTTTGGCCTCACAACTGTCCTTCCCCGCTTGTGTGAGAAGCCTGTGTTGACTGTACTGTGAAAAAAATTTAAGGAAAGAAAAGCTCTACTGTTGTAACTGTGCCAAAAAAGTATAAAGAAACAAACCCAGATGCTAGAATGTGAGGCATTTCCTCTGCTGTGTGACTATGTCCTTTAACTGAAGGTCAAAAGAACATTAAAGGACTTCAATATTTTAAAGCCCAAAGTGGATATTTTTGTGGCCCTATCAGTTTCTGCATGCCACTGACACACGTTTAACTGACATTTAACGAGCAGAATTTATTCAGAAGCATTCAAGGGAAATCCTGGTATCGCTTTCAAACACGATTTACTTAAATTTCTAACGCTCTCTATTAATACAGATTGGCTCATTTCCCTGACTGCTTAAGTTTTTCCAAAATGCCACTAAGTGAATAAAGTCATTTTTAAGCCCATTTCACAGTTACTACCTCCCAATCCCTCAATATGTCTATATGCTGTAATTTCATAACCCTTTTTTCTAGAGACATTCGTTTATTTCTGATGCTACAGATAACAGTAAATAAATGCAAGATAGAATCACTTTATTTCTCTTTTAAGGAGGTACTTAACATCAGATTTGATAAAGACTTCAAATGTGTTTTCTGGTAATAGAAAACAGTACCTCAGCCCATGGGAAATACAACAAAATCAACCATGTTTCATTATGTTCAGAAAACATTTATCAAAGGGCCACCGCATTTGGTGATATCACTCATATCAGTCAAAGTCTTCAAAACATATCTGAAAGAAAGGAATTCTTTTAAGAGCTGGCAAAAAATCTTGATGGAAAGGTTAATATGATTGAGGAATAGACGAGTAACTCAAAACCATGAAGCATCAACTCAGTATGTGATTTAATTAAAATCTCTCTGAACTGAGCAGTGATACAACTATAAGATGTGGCAAAGATGGTATAGAGGTCTCACATCAATCAAGAGAGCAGTGAAACACGGCAAAGAGCTCCCACTGCAGAGCTCTGAACGGCCATACATGGAGGCTCCTGAGAAACACTATTTCACGTGGGGTGACCCAGAATCACCTAACCTCAGAAACGTGGAGACTTCTATTTTCTGTTGATCCTTACCTTCTTCCCTAGTAGTCGCCTTCCCATATATAGAAAATTGAAACAGTTTGTCAGTTAACAACCACTCCCCTTTTGTTTACCAGAATTCTGAGTTATTCACTGGAATGTTTTAAATAATTCTGTTGGGAGTCATCACGGTTACTAATGGACATACCATCTAATCATGACCCGTAGCCTCTTGTCTACCCAGAGGGAGACAAGCTTTCTGACTTGTTGCTCTAGAAATGTCAACAAAAGGAAGACAATTTTCAACGTTATCTCTCATATTTCCTTTGCTGTTCAAAGGGTCAGCTTCAACTAGCGTGTGGGAAGCAGATAGACAACACGGTTTAATAGCAAAGTTGGGTGTGGTTGTTATGGTGATAAGGGAAATGAAAGTGGAAGGAGTCTGAATAATATTTATTGGAAGACTCTTGCCTTGTCCTCTATAAGCTATTCACAAAGTGCATAATATTACACCAATTCTTAAGAAAAACTGTTGGAATGTAGAGCTGGGGCTTAGATTCTATGACTAATTTCTACCATCAAAGATGAGCAAAGTTTTCAGAAAACTCTTAATGAGAGAAGGTAACACCATTATCAGCACCGTCATATTTAATAACATATAAGTAAATGTAGACATATACATATCGGGTAAGATAAAAAATAATCCTACGGTTGCATTTATTTCCATGTATTAACTATTACGCCACCATGTGTGTACATGTGCTTACATACATCTAGCTGTAGATTCATACATGCACATGGGACATATGTGTATAGATTGCACTTTCTGGCACAGAAAATACACAAATGCACATGTGACATGTATAATTTTTTTATAGAAAAAACACGTTTTCTATGCACATAAACACACTATTATAGATCCATGTGGGATACACTCTCTGGATTAAAGATGTTAGCTTAGTTACTGATATATCTAAAAGACCCTCGAGGAAAACACTATAATACAGCCTGAATTTAGGTAGACACAAAGTCTGGCCAGGAGGCATGAAATAACACATAAAATTTTGGGGAGTTCCATGTCACACTGAGGTGTGACACCACAGCCTAATTTGTCTGAAAATTTCCTGATGGAACAAAAATAAGTTGGCTCTCAATTAGAAAACATTCAGAAGGTTCCACTGTGATTAGCAACCCAAACACCAAAAGGCACCGGGAACATATAAATAGGATCGTATTATATTTTCCTTTTACTGCCAAAGAGATAAATATCACTTTATATATTATAGGTAAGGTATTTAGAAAGTTTAAAAACCTCACTAATTGCCCAGATCTGGGTCAGAAACAACTGAGATTGTTAGATTTTGTTTCATCCTTTAGAAGTAAGCCAGCCAGGTCCTCTGAGGCCATAGCAGGACCACCATGGGACAGGTCACCAGTGCCTTTGCTCAATGTGGTTTCAAGGATACTTGAGGAAGCCACTTTAAATGCACCTCTGCCATAAACTCAAACTGCATCAAAACACTGAAACAAGCTTCCTTTCATGTCCACTGTTGCAAAAACACACCCCTGATATTTATAAAAGCTCTGTGAAGCAGATTGGACTTTATTTTTGCCAAAACAGCAAAGAGAGTAAATAACGATCTTTTATATACTTAAATGCATAAACAAGATCAGAATGTTTTCCAGACACCTTTGAAACGTCCTTCTATTAAGGGGACAACAACTGGTCTTACCTATCTTTCTAACTTTCAGAGGACTTTGACTCTTAACAACAGACCATGGGAACAGATTTTGATGAGGAAAAAAATCCCTTATTTCATTTTCCAAACTGGGTAAAAGGAAAAAAACATAAGAAGGACACGATAAAATATGAGTTCATTTTACCAACACGCAGCTTTTCTCTATGTCTATAAAACCTGGATTTTATCTACAGACAAATACATGGATATATTCAGAAAAAGGGGTATCAATTTTTTAACATTATTAAATTCCTGTATTGTTCTTTTGTTATTGCAACAGGAAAAGAAAGGCTACTGATAAGGAGAAAGCACTTTACTTGCTTTTCGGGAAATTAAAAAAAAAATCCCAGCAACAGAGAAAAGAATAATGAAGTGTTAGGAAAACCAAGAAGTTATCAGCCAGAAATGAAAAACACATCCACAATTTAAAGGAACATTCCAGTCTCTGAAAAACTCACACAAATATTAATTCATTACATGTTAATTCCTTCCCTCTTCCAACTTTACAGGCACTACTTATACTGTTACTTCCTCCTGATGCAAAGAACACTTAGAAACAGAGACCAAAAATCAAAAGCAGGAAGGCACCCTATAAAAGGTGTATCCCCAGCTTTAGATGTTTCAGCAACCAATGTGAATCCACTATCCTTATCTTAGAGACTATGCACCATTAGAAGAATGGTCTCATAAGTTTCAAAATAAATTATTCAAATGCTCAGAACAATATCTTAGTGGTCAATATGAACTAAGGAATGAGTCAAAGTTTCCTTTTATTAGAGCATTTCCAATTTAAAAAAAAACCCAAATATTGAATTTTAGTGCTCTTAAATACCTTTCCTGAGAAAGTATACATTTCACAAAGAAGATATAGCACCAGCTCTGGAAGTAAATATAGTAGTTCTATAAATCACAAAATAGCTTGTAAACTGATTAAGCTTTATTTTTTATCAGTATCTTCTAGAATGCCAACCATGTACAACACTATTCAGACTGGGAATGGCCACTCTGCCCTTATTACAACTGCCTGTGTGCCCATCTCATCTCTCCCACTAGAGGCAACATCCTTTCCATGTTGCCTTGAATGCCCTGGTACAGCTGGGCTGGACCCAGGTCCATGCTCCCCAGGTGTGCAGGACACAGTCAGGAAGGGACAGGATTAACTTTAGGGATTCTTGCTCCATCCTAAAGAGTTCTCCTCCTTCTGGGCTGAATTCCTTCAATAGGAATTTCACAATTAGAAAGGATTATAATGCGAATGCTGGATGAAACAACATTCTAGAGTGTAATCAATCAATAAGAGGTAAGTATTTAAACATTTTCCTAGATTACTGGTGCTGGTGGTAAAGACAGAAAGGATGCTGGGCTTTTGAGGTGGGAAAAACCTGAAAGAACAGAATGGGGTGGCCTTAGGGGAGAAAAGACAAATTTGGCAGTCTTCACCACTTTCTCCTAAATTAGCTCTGTTAGCCTACAGGAAGAAGTGGAGGAAATTGTAGCTTTGCCTAGAGGTATATCTTTATGGGTCATTATATGCATTCGTGGCTGTCTCCTTCCATTCATAAAGATTTTCATGTTTTTTTTTTAATTAAAACCCTCTTTATTCAAAAAAGTTTTTGTTGTTGTTGTTGCTTTTCCCTGGAGGATCTCTTAATCAAGGTACTAGGTAAATACTGGCAAGACTGGGAAATGGAAAAAACACACTACCTACCAAAGAATCCTTACCTATATTGATAAAATTATAAGAACATCTGAAATGATCACTTTTTGATGCAATGCAAATTCCTGCTAAAGTGATCATGCTCCCAAACTCTTTCTTGAACTTCCCTCTGAACAGACTTTTTTTTTTTTTGCATAAGCAGAACAAATACAATCCACCAAGCTTGCCTGAGATGTCCAAAACCCCAGATTATGGTTTGGGAATACTGATCACACTAATTAATGAAGTTTTAATGGCTTGAGTTTGGGAATGACAACTCCTGATGGTCCACACCCTCTGCGGATCTGATGGAGACAGCTGGCTTGAGGCCTGAGGACACAGAAGGGGCAGCTGTAACTCCTCTCAGAGAGGCCCTGCTCTGGGAAGTGGATCCCACTCGGCTCCCTTTGCAGCAGCTCGGAAGGCCTCCTGGGCTGGGATTCCAGACCCTTTGCTCATGTCAGGAAAAGCCTTTGTGGGGGCCAGCGTTTAGACAGACACAGCTGGGCAAAGCAGCAACTCAGCAGCTCTGTGTGATAGAGCACACGCCAAGCCCTGGGAATAACTGAGAGGTCACCTACAGCCAAGTCAGAAACCACAAATCCGCAAGGGACTACTCAGCGCTACCCAGAAGCTAAAACGTTAACCTGCTAAAGGCCAGCTTTAGATGAATGTTTCTTAAGCATCCCTGTTAGGTGGAAATACAGTTTTCAGCATGGTCCCCAAAGAATACCATTTCTCTGGCTAAAGGTGTCAGGTTGTTTTTTGGCCTTTTAACAGTGACTGTGTTTTTTAAAACAGTATTACTAAGCATATGGTATTTAATCTTGAAACAAGCATACACTTGTAGCAAAAAAAAAATTGTTCACCTACGATTTCTGGTACTCCTGTTACTAACCTGGGAGAAGGTATAGGAAGAGGACAGACAGATGGTTGAGCTACACACAACTTGGGACAGAAGAGATGGGCTGAAAGTACAGATAAAGAGCTAAAGCAAACAACGGGGAAGGACATCAATAAACAGAACAAAGTAGTACTGGCTATTTACCTGTAACTGTACAGCAAGCATCTTCTAAGGATCAGATTGAAAAAAAATTTTACACCATTTATTGGAACCCCAAAATGACTGAATGAAATGCCCCTCTAAACACACACACATACATACACACACACACACTCTCTCTCTCTCTCTGTCTCTCCTCTCTTAGCACAAGGATATAACATATTTAATCATGACTTTTTTTTCTGCTAGGCACAAGAAATCACAACCACCAGAAGGTTACTGCATGACTTCCAACAGTTAAAATGCAGGTATAATTATATAATTATTCAGCCAACTGCTCCTCTCCAACTGGGCTTATCCAAGTTCCCCGAGTTTCCTGTTTTGATTTCCCAGATACTCGAAACTGGTTTCCGCCTCTTGGTAGCTGTTTTGGGTTTTTTTTTTCCCCTCTGTACCAGTTATCAAGACATCAAAATAACAATTTGTACCCAAAACATAAAACTCTAAAATACTGACTTGGTTGTCAACCTAAATAAAACACTTATGAAAATAAATAACTTTGTCTACACTTTCCCCAGGATGCTGCTGGAATTTAAAGTGAAACACGTGTATTTAGATTTCAAAATCATTTTACATATATGAACCAAAAAAGGAAAGATAATCACATTATCAACTTGTACCTTTTTATAAAGGGTAACAGCAATACAGATTTAAAGTTGCATAAAAGCCTTACTGCCTTAATTAAACAAGTATCCTTAATGGCACTTGGGCAGCTAAAGCAAAAATCAAAATCAGGGGGACCTTGATCAGGTAAGGAGGTGAAGGTAAGGTTAAGTGTGTTTTTTTATTTGGTCAAGGGAAGGGTTAGTGTTTCTAAACTTGGTAAACAATGTTAACTTAATTCCTCAAAAATATATTTTTGAAACAATTTAGATAATCTAAAGCAATATATTCACAAGCATAACATTGATTTCAGATGTACCTAGCCTAAGAAAAATAGAATCTGTGATGAGTAATTTTAATGAAGTAAATGACTAACTCAAGAATTGTGAATCGGTGCATATGAATGTCTGGAAGCAGAGGAAGGCACAGTCCCTGCAACACAGAATGCCTGGCTTCAAAATAAGTAAGAATCAGAGTTTGAGAGGTTCTCTCTCTTTTTTTTTTTTGGTAGTTCAGTACATATATTTTATTATCGAGGATTATGTTACAGCAGTTTTGAAGGGCCAAGTGCTTCCCAAAGTTCCCTAAACTTCATAAACCCTGTAAAATGTACAACACCTATCTCCATTTCTATCTGCCCTCTAACGGAATAATTACAGTACTGATAATTTGTAAGGACCTTATAAATTTAATGCTGCTATATCATAATCTTACAGTTATATTTTGAGAGAACATTTAATTTGACTCTCAGTATGTCTAAGCCTGTGAATTAATGATTACACTGGATCATTTTTACTATAGTCAATACTATATTATGAAAGATTTGGGGATAGTGATATTTAATACCATACAGATAAATATAACTAAAAAAAATTCATAGATATAAGGTCTTAGACATATTTCTAAAGTTTAGCAAAGGTCAAAAAGGTAAAGTTATATAGAGAATCATCTCTACTAAAAACAAAACAATTTCCCCAGCATCCAAAGTTTGGGAATTTGTTTGTTCCTCACCATGTGATCTTACACAGGCAGTATGAAATGTCTCAGTGGGGTTTTAATTTCTTTTTAATATTTACTTGGAAAAAAGTTTTTAAAGTCGTATAATGAAACCATTACTATGTATTAATATTTGAAGTAAAGCAATTTATACATAGGCTCTGTCTTTAAAAACAAAAAAGTATTAGAAAGTAAGTCCAATGATTACTTAAAGACAAGATGTTCTCTCACAGCAGTACAGCAAATCCAGGGAGGCAGATTCACATAAACCCTCTATGACTTTGCTACCCAAAGTGTGGTGAAAAACCAGCTGTAACAGCTTCTCCTGACGGTTGGTTGGAAATGCAGACTCGCCCATCCTGGTCCAGTCCCGGTAAATCAAAATCTCTGTATGACGGTCAAGCTCTCTCAACTTTAAGAAACCTATGCGATTTCCTGTGCGTGATACCCAGGGCTCACCGTGGACCTCAAGCCCCATGTGGGAATTCGGGTTGCAACACAGTTGGGTGTATCTGTCATCTCTGTACTTGTATTATGGGATGGCAGCAGATTTCTTGCTACAGATGAAAGGGTCTCCATCCAGCACTGTTCCAGTGGCGAGAGGGTCAAGAGGGAATTCTGCTGCACTACCTCAAAGATGGACTGGATATTAAGTAATATGCCCAGCTCTCTTTGATCATATTTTCTTGGGGTACTTTTTTGTGAGCATCCCACCCCCACAAAAAAACAAAAAACTTTTTTTTTTTGTGGTACGCGGGGCTCTCACTGTTGTGGCCTCTCCCGTTGGGGAGCACAGGCTCTGGACGCGCAGGCTCAGCGGCCATGGCTCACGGGCCCAGCCGCTCCGCGGCATGTGGGATCTTCCCAGACCGGAGCACGAACCCGTGTCCCCTGCATTGGCAGGCGGACTCTCAACCACTGCGCCACCAGGGAAGCCCAACAAAAAACTTTTAAGTAAAAAAGTTCTGTGAATAGAAGCAGAGAGAATCATAATTCTTTCTACATACTAATTAAATGTGTGTCTGCTGACAAACATTACAGATGGCATCAAGAGCTAGAATATCTGATGAGCCCACACAGCACAGGTTGTACTGTAGGCTACAGATCAAGAAAAAGGTAACAACCAAGAATAACATTTAGCACTTACACTTTACTTGTGTGAAAAAAATAAGTGCAATATAGAAAACTAAAAATAGAGTAAGAAGCTCACGTAATAGTTAACATTTCTTTAGGAAGGACTGAAATAGTAAATTTAGGGCACAGAATAATTAATAAAACTTAAGGCTCTGAAGCAACTACTATTTGGATTTTTTAAAACTGAAAGAAAAGTCTACTAAACAGAAGCCATTTGTCTCTGTGTCATAATTAGTTTAGCTTCAGAGGATACAACCTTACAATGTAAAAATCAAACTTCCCTTTGCTTTAAGCAGCAGAAAAAATACAGATACAAAAGCCCATATAAACATATTCTTTCTAATCCTTAATTTCTGCTTCAGCATACATATCATGCAGTGTAAGTTTCCAAGATAGGGCAAATGCTTATAAATATCATTTAAGACATTTATAAAATATCTTGAAAAAAAATCAAAAGCCAATTTCCACAGTGGATCTAAAATGCGAGTCAATTTATGCACCTGACCTTTCAGGCAATTTAGAAAACGGTCTTTCAGTTAAAGGCAAAACAAAGTCAAACCGGTGGCATCTGAGGTTCAGTTACCCATAGCTTGATACATACTTTTTGTGCTTGATACATACTTTTTGAGTGAACAAATGAATGAATGAAGAATTAAAGCAGCTCTAAAATGAAAGGACCAGCCTCAGAAGGCACTTGTAGAGAATGCTGAGTAGAGGATCCTTCTGGACTCAAAGAGTCTACGACTATAACGCTATCTCTTCACCTTCCTATCCCATTATTTAATCATCTTAGCACTCCTACTCTGGATGGCTCTAATCTCAGGTGGGTCTGACCAGCTCTCCTAGACTCAAACACTTGTAAAGTCTTTCTTCAATAAGGGGGCACAAATCAATGAAATAACCGATCAGTTAATTAAAATGATATATTCTGTTTTATGCATCCCACTACGTTGGGTGCCAACAGCTGTGTTTCAGGCTTTCAGTCCGCTGACATTAACAGTTCTGAGGCTTCCTTCCACTATACTAACAGAGCACTCGACGCTTCCGGCACCACCGTCGCTGCACAGGTCATTTCGTCTTGATTTTGGTGTGTTAACACTTACAGTCATTCTTTTTCCTCCATTAAGCACATTACTGTCACGTTAATCTTCCTAAAAGTGCTCATACTCCCCCCATCACTTATAAACTCCAAGGTCATTGTCAGCACCGTACTCTCCCTGGGAGGATAACTCATGAATCCTTATCTCCAGCCCAGATCTCTGAGTTCCAGACCCATAACTCCCATTATTCCCATGATTCTCCACAGATACTTCAAACGTAACAAAACAGACTCAATACCCAGCTCATCCTGCCTCCCATAAGGCTGCTTTCCTTGTATTCCACATCCTAGTATATGACACCACTATACATAGCCTGACTATCATGCCCCTGCCAAGCATCTATCTTGGCAATCACCCCTCACCCCCCAAATCTGGGAGTCTTCCTCTTCCCCATCCTCCAAAGTCAATCAGCCACTAAAGCCCACTGACTTGCCACCTTTATCCCTTCCGTCTGGCTCCCTCTGTCCATCCTCTCTTGTCTATCGCCAATGCTGCTCTTCAATTCTCCTTTCCCTTCTGTTGAACCACTCAATGCATTTCTCAGAGTTGGACTTGGTTCCCAATTCCTCCACAAAGCCTTCCTTGCTTTACCCCTCTCTTATGAATGTATAGCAGTTCTTATTTCTTATTTGTCCACTCAACGTAAGACAATGATATAAAATAACTCATGACAATTTTTGACTATCTTTTCTCTAAAATATCTTATAGAGAAAAAATAATTAAATACAGCCTGAAATCAGAAAACTTTAAACATTACCTCTAAGTGCTTTCAGCTGAAACAAAGGAGGACTTTAAGTCCCAAGTGTCTTCTTCCTTTTGCAAAATGTTCATTGCATAGCTCCAAACAGGAATAAGTTCCACAGCACCCAAACTATTCCAGTAATCCACGTGATGTGTGATGTCAAACAAGTGTATTTAAGAACATATTTTATGGATCCCACACAGATATCCCTTTGGCTAGACTCTGCCTGGTGACATATCAGCGTGAATTTGGGTTGATTTTATTTTTCTCTAGAATCTCCCAACAAGGTCAGACCTCCTTGTGGAAAGGGCTGACTTTTCCTCAAGGATGTCTGTCTTTGTAGCCCTCAGTATACTTATCATGAAGCTATGTATATGAATGCTACTTAATGAGTTAATTACATCAAAAATTACTTAAATGACAAACAGCTCTACTTCGGTGTCAAATTTAATTTATCCAAAACAAAGCTCTTCAGTCCTCCTTGAATCTGCTCTTGCTCCTAGTAAAGAGCACTACAATTTGCTTAAACCCTAAATCTAAGAGTTCTCCTGGATTCCTCTTTCTCTCACCCCCACATGTCTACAAGTCTACAACAAGTCATCAAGTCAACAAGTCATCAACAAGTCTAGTTCCAAATCATCTCAAACCCACCCATCTCTCCATCTCCAGCTCTCAGGTCTGAGTCCCCCTTATCTCTTACTTGAACACTACCTGTGGACGAGTTCCCATTCTTGCATCTTTCCAGCCTCCTCCCAAGTCTCTTCTCTACCATGTTCATTTTTTAGAACACATACCAAATTACATTACACCCTTGTTCACAATCCTTTAACAGCTTTCCCATGTACTCATCACAAAATCCACACACCTCATCGTTATCTAACACAAGGCGTTGTGTGACCTGGCCCTTACTCACCCCCCACCCCCATGACATTCCAGCCACACTGACCTTCTTGCTTTTTCTCGACATTCTTTCAACACACCAAGCGCTCTCTCAGCTTAGACCTTTCGCGCTTGCAGTGTCCTCTGCGTGGACTTCTCTGCCCTCAGATCAGCACAAGTTCAACTCCTTCTTACAGTCAGATTTCAGGTCAAATGCTCTTCCTTCATGAAAAACTTCCCTGACATCCTTATCTAAAACAACTTCCCCAGTCAACCCAGTAATTCTCTACCACATCATCCTGACGATTACTCTTCATAGCTCTTATCATACTCCATGATACTTTCCTGCTCACTTTTGTGTTTATTGTCACCCCTCCCCTTCTGAATGTGAGCTCCACAAAAGCTGTATCCTCAGCAACTGGAACTGTGACTAGTACATGTTTGGCACTCAATATC